>NC_081359.1:64010613-64317121 GCF_030684315.1 Stegostoma tigrinum
AGAAGAGTATTTAACCCTTTGTAAATGGAAGGTACTTTGTAGATTCAGGAGGAAGTCCATACTTTGGAATGTGACAGTTTTATATATTAGTAGCCGCTGATGCCAGCCTTTACACTGTTGAGTTGGCAAGTTTAACAATTATCAAATCCTTAGTTAATGTCAGCCTTGGAATAGTTGCATTAGAACATAGAACAGTACAGTGCAGAACAGGCCCTTCGGCCCTCGATGTTGCACCGACCTGTGAACTAATCTAAGCCCGTCCCCCTACACGATCCCATTATTATCCAAATGCTTATCCAAGGACTGTTTAAATGCCCCTAATGTGGCTGAGTTAACTACATTGGCAGGCAGGGCGTTCCACGCCCTTACCACTCTCTGAGTAAAGAATCTGCCTCTGACATCTGCCTTAAATCTATCACCCCTCACTTTGTAGCTATGCCCCCTTGTACAAGCTGAAATCATCATCCTAGGAAAAAGGCACTCACTGTCTGCCCTATCTAATCCTCTGATCATCTTTATGTCTCTATTAAATCCCCTCTTAGCCTCCTTCTCTCCTGTATCTGGCTCAGACTAAGCCTCAAACACATTTCATTGGATTTTCAGTGCTTTGGGGCATAAAAGATGCTTCCTTTCTTTTATAATGCATTAATCTTGATATATCACACAACTCCACAATACGCATACAGAGGAGAGACCTTTTAAGTTCCAACAATACCATTGCTGAAACGAGATAATGATTTGATAGGCTTAATTGGTAGTAGTTGTTTGATAGTACAGAACTTCAACATTGTGGAAAAAGACACATTTTTGAAGAAGCTTTTCATCTTGTACACATCAGGACAATTTGCATGAGTGGAGAGTGTTGATGTTATATGAAAATTGGTTTTCCCTTGAACTGGTATTCTTGCAAATTATCCAGAGGAATGCAAAATGAAAACCTTTATCAACACGTGCCCTTTTTCCTATTATTCGCAATTTTTGAAATATTTTCTTTAGACTCTAACTTTGTGGCATGTTGGATAGGTTTTTCCTCTGAGAGACAGGAGCCTGATCTGTTTTTGTGTGAGGATCCTGCCACCTCTGGGATGAATCCTTCATTGATATGAAGAGAAATTTTCTGCCTAGCTAGTGGGGTAGAATGGCAACCATAGATTGCCATAGTGTACCTGCTGGTTGCCCTGATAGGTAGAATTTCTACAAATGCTTGTCACTGGAACATGGAGATACAACCCGGTTGTGGAGAACCAGAAGCCTGGACCTTTGAGGAAGAGATCCTCTTCCCAGACAGTGGGATATAAAAGTTACATGCTCATGCAACAGAGCCAATTTCTGTGTTCAGCGTCATCTTCCTTTGCCTCCAATTTCTGTCCTTTCTTATCTCCTGCCCTTGTTCTTCTCTCAGTGAACTGTCCCCTTCCAGGGACACTCCATCTTTAAAGTCCACAACTCTTTGGAGGTCTGTATAGTGCCAATCACTGGAATCTTGCAGGACTGTATTACAGAGCAGTAGCCAACTGAGCAATTCATCAGGCCCTCTGAGATCACAATAGTCATTGGTTGTAGTCCTGATGTGGTTGTGGTCCAGTATTCATAGAGTGAAGCTCTAACCTGATTGTTGCAGTAATGTGTGGTTATCTGGTGATATGCTGCAGAGTTCCTCGCCGATGACACCACAAAATCTGTGACCATCCTGAAAAATTCATTTCCTTCAACACTGCTTTGTAGTGATCCCCAGGTCGTTGTTGAGGGAGGTGTCCTTTATGACCCTCATCTTCCCCCTCTGCTGAATTCGAAGGGATAAGACCGCTTAACTTGGAAATGCATTGTCACCTTTTTAAACTCTCCACTGCCTGTACAGAATCAGAGGAGTGGGCTATACAGACACCACCTGACAACATTGGAAGTGGTTTTATTAAGATATTGATCAGTTACAGAGTCATGGATTTACATAGCATGGAAACAGACCCTTAGTCCAAATAGCCCATGCTGGCCAAGTTTCCCAACTAAACTTGTCCCATTTGGCTGGGTTTGGCCCATATCTCTCAAACCCTTCCTATTAATATACCTGTTAAAATGTCTTTTAAATGTTGTAACTGTATCTGCACCTACCATTTCCTCTGGCAGTCCATTCCCCATACGAACTACCCTGTGATAAAATGTTGTCCCTTAGGTCCCTTTTAAATCTTTCTTCTTTCACCTTAAAAATATGCCACCTAGTTTCAAATTCCCCCATCATAGGGTATGCTCCTAATGATTTTATAAATCTCTCAATCTCCTGCACTCCAATGGAGAAAAGTTTCAGTGTACCCAGCTTCCCCTAATAACACAAACACTTTAGTTCTGGAAACACCCTGGAAAATATTTTCAGAAGCCTCTCACATTTAATAATATCCTTCCTTTACTAGGGCAACCAGAATTGTACGTAGTCCTTCAAAAGTGGCCTTTCCTGCACAACTTCAATATGATGTCCAAACTCCTATATTGAATTGTCCGAGCAATGAAGGCAAGTGTGCTACATGCTTAAACACCCTGTCTACTTGTGACGCAACTTTCAAAGAACTATGTGCTGAGTGCCCTTGGCCCAAACATCTTCATCTGCTTCAGCAATGACCTTCTCTCCATCTTAAGGTCAGAAATGGAGATGTTCACCGATGATTGCACAATGTTCAGACCTTTCATGACTCCTCAGATACTGAAGCAGTCCATGTTTAGATGCAACAAGATCTGGATAATATCCAGGCTTAGGCTGACAAGGGCAAGTGACATTCGTGCCACACGAATGCCAGTCTATGACCATCACTAATAAGAGACAATCTAACTACTGCCCCTTGAAATTCAATGGTGTTACCATCACTGAATCCCCCACTATCAACATCCTTGGGTTACCATTGATCAGAAACTCAAATGGACTCACCACATTAACACAGTGGCTACCAGAGCAGGCCAGAAGCTAGGAATACTGCGGCAAATAACTCATCTCTTGTCTCCTCAAAGCCTGTCCACCATCTACAAGGCACAAGTCAGGAGTGTGGTTGAATACTCCCCACTTTCCTGGATGAGTGCAGCTCCAACAACACAAGAAGCTTGACGCCATCCAGGACAAAGCAGCTCACTTGATTGGCACTACATCCACAACATTCACTCTCTCCACCACCGACGCTCAGTAGCAGCAGTGTGTACTATTTACAAGGTGCCCCACAGAAATTCACCAAAGATCCTCAGACGGCACCTTCCAAGCCAACAGCCACTTCCATCTAGAAGGACGAGGGCAGCAGATATATTGGAACACCAGCATCCCCTTGAAGTCACTCACCATGCTGACTTGGAAATGTATTACCATTCCTTCACTGTTGCTGGGTCAAAATCCTGGAATTTCCTCCCTAATAGCATTGTGGGTCAACCCACAGCAGGAGGAATGCAGCAGTTCAAGAAGGCACCTCACCACCACCTTCTCAAGGGCAGCTAGGGATGGGCAAGAAATGCTGGCCAGCCAGCAAGACCGAATCCCACAAAAATGAATAGAGAAATAAAAACCCTAGGTCTCTCTGTTCTGTACCACTACCCAGGGACCTCCCATTAATTGTGTAAGGCCTGCCCTTTCTCTCTTTACCAAAATGCAAAACCTTGCATTTATCCAAATTAACTCTGTCTGCCACTCCTTAGCCTATTGATGCAATTGATCAAGATCCTTTTGTAATCCTAGACAACCTACTTCTCTGTCCACTATACAACCAATTTTGGTGTCATCCGCAAACATACTAACCATTCCTCCCAGATTCTCACCCAAATCATTTATATAAATTAGAAACAACAGTGGGCCCAGCACCAGTCCCTGCAGAAGACCACTGGTCATAGGCCTCCAGTCCTAAAAATAACCCTCCAACACCACCCTCTGTCTCCTAAAATCAAGCCAATTTTGTATCCAATTGACCAGCTCTCCCTGAATTCTATGTGATCTAGCTTTATTAATCAGTCTACCATGCAGAACCTTGTCAAAGGCTTGACTGAAGTCCATATAGACAGCATCTACCGCTCTGCCCTCATCAATCCTTTTGGTTACATTCTCAAAAATCTCAAATCAAGTTTGTGAAACACTATTTCCCATGCTCAAAGTCACACTGACTATCCCAAATCAGTCCTTGTCTTTTCAAATACATGTAAATCCTATCTCTCGGAAATCCATTCAACAACTTACCACCACTGATGTCAGATTCACCAGTCTATAGTCCCGAGGCTTCTCCTTGCGATCTTTCTTAAATAAAGGCTTAACATCAGCCACCCTCCAGTTCTCCAGCACCTCACCTGTGGCAAGAGATGATACAAATACCTCTGCTAGGTGCCCCACAATTTCTCCCCTAACTTCCCACAATGCCCTGGGATAAACCTGATCAGGCCCTGGAGATTTATGTACCTTAATGTTTTTTAAGACCTTGAGCTTCACCTCTTCTGTAGGTTTGCTGATATAGTGTGCATATTTCAAACGTGGACCGTGTAGGTTCAGTGAATGTCAATACAAATCACTGACTCCCTGTGTTCAGCAGCACTTGATTTACATCTCCTTTTAGGAATGTACAATGGTTTGATTTTGGACAAGTGTTGGAGAGTTGATGCATCCAATCAGGAACAGCGAAGGATTTTGCTTCCTCTGTCTATAAGTGTTATGGGGCAAAGATTGTAATGCCTCTGGATGAACGTGCACTGTAAGACACATTAGGCAGTAATGTAGTGTTACTCCACTATGAGCTGGATACAGTGAACTCCATCACAGCTATTCCATCTTCTTCAAAGCGTTCAGAGATGAAATCATACCTCTCCCCTCCTGATTAGGGTCTCCTCCCTTCTATTGTGTATCAGTTTTGTCTTGCCAGATTTAGGGGAAGGTTTGAGTGATTGTATTACACTGCGTTCAGATGATGGGAACTTAAGTATGCATTTCTCCAGACTTAATTTTTTTTGCAAAAGCTAAAGTACATTCTACAATGTTCAATTATAACTATAATGTTGATTTTAAAGTTATTCTGGACCCACAAATATATAAACCAATATATTCTAAAACGTCACAAGTCTAAATCTCAATCTGAAATTTTATTGAAATCTCATGAATCAGGTATTTTTAAAATACTACAATAGCACACTAAAAGAGGTTCTGAGTATGCATCACAAATATGCCTGCAAGTTTTCTTTTAACATACCACTAAAATAGAGCAAAATATGTTTTCAGTTGATTAAAAGCCATATTCAGCAAAAAAGAAAGTAATTTAGACTGGAAGTACCATTTAGATCATAGATGCATGTGTTTAGTTTACATTGTATTTTTTCTTCATTGGCTGTGTCTTTGGATGGTTTCAGAAGTTTTTCTGTCTAAAATGTGACACTCTGCAAAAATGTGGCTTTTACTTTGTCTGAGCAACAGTGCTATGGCTAAAAGAGACAACAATATTTTTGTGATTACTTTTTTCCTTGGGAGAGAGTATACTATATGTTTGTGGCACAGTCACTATTCAAAATTCTGAGCTGAGGTTTTCATTTTAGCCTCGAGTCCCTTCTGCAAGGACTTAATCAGCGCAAATCCCAGTACATGAAAAGAGTGACTGACTCGTACATTTTACCTCACAGTAAACTGCAAACGTAATCCAACTATGTAACTCCTTTACCATTGTCTCTCATATTGGTTCAGCCTCATAGTTATTGCCAGACACCAAATGTCACAGGCAAGAGGATTTCTGCTTTTAGTTCTGTTTTGAGAGTATTCTGTGGCCTTTATTTCTTATCAAGCTGTAGCTTACATCCACTTTTTTGTATGGTGAAACTATTTGACTTCTCCCTTTTTCATTATTGAAAACTGTTTCACTGATTCATGATTGTTTTCTGACACAAATCATTTCCCAATTCTCAAACTCACTATCCGTACTACTTGCACCACAACTTCTTAACTCTCCAATTCTACCTAGTATCACTTGGCCAACAATATTAATATTCAACCTGTATTGAAACTTTCCAACACATTTTCCTGCATGTTCCACAATTGATGCATCCTCCTGTTTACCCACTATAGGCTTTAGGCTTATGGGTATGTTGACTCTAACATGTGTTTCATGATCAGTCTGCCACCATCCAGGTTTTATTTGCCACATGCTTTTCCTCAGGACATCCGAGACATAACTCATGAATATTTGAGGGACAAAGCACCTTATGTCGCTCAGTTGGTCAAAACTTGATATGTTGTATTTAGTTTTAATAAAGATGTGCAGAATGAACCTTTTTGTTTGATTGCCATGTTTGATAAATGTATCAGACAATACAAGAACATTTTTATTCCTTTTAAATTTCACTTTTATAGTATATTAAGTCCCATAAACTAAAATCTGTCTCAGATGGTCATCTATTTTGCTTCAACGCTTAGCGAACTTTCTCCAAGATCTCAGCCTTAATGACTGCTTCCCCCAAGCTGCAAATAAAGAATTAAAGTGTGCAGAAACAAAAATAGAATTAATTATACTAAATTCTAATGTGGGAGGAGTATCACATGGAACAGAAGGCAGTTTGGGATTCTGCCTATAGACTAATTGATAGGAACTGTACCCTCCAGCACTCCAGAGTGAATTATTTGTACAAACTGCCTGCGCTGGGGTGGTTGATTAGCAGAAAAGCTATGCAGCATTTCATCACTCACTTCATGATTGCTTCCACTAACTCATTGGTAAAATGACTTTCAGCTGCAGTATGCATTAAAATGATGTTTATGTTTTCATACATGCTTTTGAGCTCATCACTGGCAAATTCCCTCACTGTTACCGAGTTGGTATCCCAAATGCAATGCTATCTATTTCTCCATGATGTTACTTTAAAAATCTATTTATCGTGGCTATGTTGTGTTTTAGAGAGACTGAATCCTCCTGCCAGGTTTTTTAAAATGTGGGGCAAAAATATTTCTTTGACCAGTTCAAGTTAAATGCTGATGGAAGATGCACAACAGAATGTGGCAATATCTTCCACTGTTTTTCACAGATTTTGTGGGCAGACTGAAATTTGTGTTGGGGCAGGACCTCACTTGACTTGCTTGCCATGCATCCATTTAATGGCCACTGGGTGGTTGAGTAGCTTGGGACAGGCTTTCTGCCACCATGAAGAGGAAGTCCTGCCTCCAGGTACAGTTGTCTAATGTCCAGCTGTTATCTGGTCATAGCAGTGCCACCAGGAACAGTACAGAAAGTGCAGAGAGACCTTGGTGTACTCATCCATTTATCCTTGAAGGCGACAGGACAGGTAGAGGGTGACAGGTATCTGGAACAGGCTGCTTGAAGTGTACTAGGAACTAAGCTACAACTCACGGAGTAGCTTCTCAATCTCCACAAAGATTGTGGGAATTAGGAGATGCATACCCCTGCATGAGAGCCTGCCATTTCTGGAATGTCAGCTGGACACGCTCCATCTGCACTCTCACCATATATTGGTGAAACTGGCAGTATAACAAACAATGGCAGGATTCCCACAAATGGTCCTGCCTGCCATTTTTAAATGATCCAGAATTGTCCCCAACTCCTTGAAGATCCGACCCTGGGTTGTTTTGTCTTTTGGGAAAATTAATACCTTTAATGGATTGGAACAGTTTCACACAGTAACCAATGAGGAGGTAAAATGTTCATTCCCTTAATTTAGGGTGGCACAGTGGCTCAGTGGTTAGCACTGCAGCCTCACAGTGCCAGGGACTCGCGTTCAATTCCAGCCTCAGGCAACAGTCTGTGCGGAGTTTGCACATTCTCCCCGTGTCTGCGTGGGTTTCCTCCCACAGTCCAAAGATGTGCAGGCTAGATGGATCGCCATGCTAAATTGCCCATAGTGCTCGGGGTGTGAGGGTTATTGGGAGGATGGGCCTGGGTGGGATGCTTCAAGGGGCTGTGTGGACTTGTTGGGCTGAAGGGCCTGTTTCCACACTGTAGGGAATCCAATCTTAATTTGGGACAGTTTTGAATCCAAGTCCTAGTGGAGCGCCCGAGTTAAATCAATGTGACATTTTTGTTCCAACAAACTAAGAGAAAGTTCAGGAATGCAGCTTTAAGTGTCTCCTATGAAACTGATACTCTCCTCAGCATAACTTTCAATGTAGCATGCATGATTTTGTTTTGAGCTGTGATAAATAACTAAGTACAAGCATAATTTGTCTCTGAAATGCCACAATTGTTAAAAGTGAAGTTATCCACATTTTCATTAATAATTGCACAATAAGTGCACTATCTTTGAGAAACTTAGAGGGCACATTTGTTATGCTACATGGGAGAACATATTAACAATGTGCTAATTAGTCTGATTTACATATTCTAATTAGGTTAATTACAAAATAGATTTCCTTCTATAACTCAAAACAGTAAGGCCTATCTTTATGAAAGTTGCAGAATATATTCATTATGTTAAGAAGCAGCATATCAGTGCATGCTGCTCATTAGGCACACTTTGTACATGCAAATTAGGTTAATTACAAAGTACAGTTTCACCAATAAGCTAAAAAATGTTTGTCCTATCTAAATAGAATTTGGAGGTTAGATCCATTTTGCTATTAGTATAACATATGAATGAATCATGGTAATGATATCTCATCTCAATAGTTTATTTGATTATTTAATAGTATTTTCCTTCATTTCAAATAATATAAATGACTGTTACAAAAGCAAAATGCTACAATATCAAAATAACTTGTTTATATGTTCAGTTCTTAAATGGACATAAAATCAGAAATTGCTGGGAAAATACAGCAGCTTTGGCAACATCTGTGGAGAGAAAGCAGAATTAGCGTTTTGGGTCTGGTGACTCTTCTTCAGAATGGCAGACAAATGGACGTACTTAGTTATGGTGATATTACATTTAGATTATGATTTTTTTAAAATCATGATAAATTGTACCAATCTTGTTTTTAGAAAGTTAATAACTAATTGCGACATCCCAAATGTTTTGAATCACCTGCCTCTGTTGTCTACCAGCAAAACTAAATGTGAATGTTCTGCCGAGTGTAAGTACAGAATGAATGGAATTATGTTGGTATCATCTGACGACCTAAGCACTGACTTAAAAATTTATTGGCAGTAACTGCATCTCAAAGTTAATATTAGAAGGCTGCTGCTACGTATAAAACTCTCAAATTGATACAGCAACAACTCTGAAATTTGCTTTATCTTCCTTTAAAAGATAGATTATTTAAAGATGATGACAAATTGTTTATCAAATCATTTTCTGTATCAGCTTGAGAGCATTATTTTCTTCAGTGTGCCCCAGTTATTAGCTCTGAGTGGAGTTCATCCATCTGATCTTTGTGCTATATACAAACAAATACTTTTATTTGTGTTGTTGCTATCCTCTGATTGGTGGAAGTTGGCTTGGCCAAGTAGACATTTCAACATTCAAATATGTGTCTTCAAGCATCACCGTTATTAGTGAGTGGCTACTGGCCTATGATACAGCATCGAAAATATTTGTTCCTCTTCTGACAGAACTGGTAATCAGTGTGGCTGCCTGTGATGTCTCAGGGAGTGGCAACTTTCACCATGCATTGACTATTGGATGAGTAAAGTTCATTCAGCTGACAAAAGCTACTGGAATTCCAGAGTTTCCTTGAAATAATGGAGTCCATTGGCGCAGCTTTTAGGGAAAAAGGATCCATCTAAGCTTTGACTGCAAAGAGACATACACATAAGGATGTTCTTAAGTTTTCTGATTTGCATACCCAATGGTACTCAAACTGGTGTAATTCTGGTGCAAGCAATTGACTGATCGAGAAATTTCTGTGTATGCTTTGAAAAGACAGTTCAGTCGGCACGCTTCAGTAATAGACTGGTGGACAAATGGTTAAAGTAGGAACTGCCCTTCATTGCTTTTGCACCTCCTGCTCTAAACATCTTGCTGCATCTTGTGGCAATGTATTGTTACACTCATTCAGCCTTCTGAGTGGCATTGAAGCAGGATGAATAGATCTTGCTGCCAAATCATCAATAACTATCACTTATGCTCACTATAACTAACACTGACCAATACCTACCTTGCCATCAAGACTATAGAACAATGTCACTAGCAGTTCCACAGTCCCAGGTACATCTAACTTTGTTCTTCACCCATCCAAGGCACCTGCACATTCTTCACCCACTTAAAACAACATCAAAAAGAACAGGATTGGGCCATATAATTCTTCAAACCCATTCCGCCTTTCAGTTAAATCTTGACTGATCTTCGACATTTGGCACAATTTTCCGATACTATCACTAAATATCTTGGTATCTTTAATAAGTAGAAATCAATCATAGAATCATAGGGTCAGGCAGCATGGAAACAGACTTTTTGGTCTAATGAGTCCATGCCGACCATGTTCCCAAACTAAACTATTTGGTTTGGCCCATATTCCTCCAAACCTTCATATTCATGTACTTATCCAAGTGTCTTTCAAATGTTGTAACTGCACCTGCATCCACCACTTCCTCTGAAAGTTCACTGCACCCGTGAGCCACACTGTGTACAAAAAAAGTTGCCACTCATGTACTTTTTAAATTTTTTTTCTTCTCAACTTAAAAATATGCCCCTTAGTTTTGAAGTTCCCCGTCCCAAGGAAATGACCCTTGCTACTCATCTTATCTCTGCCCCTTATGATTTTATAAATCTCCAAAAAGGCCACCCATCAACCTCCCACACTCTAGTTTACAAAGTCCCAGTCTATCCAGCCTTTTTATATTACTTAAACCATTCACT
This sequence comes from Stegostoma tigrinum, assembly GCF_030684315.1. NCBI lineage: Eukaryota > Metazoa > Chordata > Chondrichthyes > Orectolobiformes > Stegostomatidae > Stegostoma > Stegostoma tigrinum. The sequence goes on from NC_081359.1 coordinate 64,021,342, forward strand.
CCCGCCAGCACTCTAGTGAATCTTTTTTGAACCCTTTCCAATGTAATTATATCCTTCCTACTGGCAGGGTGGCCAGAACTACACACAGCATTCCAGAAGAGATCTCACCATTGTCCTGTAGAACTTCAACATGACATTCCAACTCCTATACTCAAAGGAGTGAGTCATGAAAACAATTGTGATAAACACCTTATTAATCACCCTGTCTACCTGTGACGCAAATTTGCAAGAATTATGTACCTGAACCCCTAGGTGTCTCTGTTCCACAACACTGCCCGGGGCCCTATCATTAACTGTACAAGTCCTGCCCTTGCTTGTTTTACCAAAATGCAATACCACACATTTATCCAAATTAAACTCCATTTTGTCATTCCTCAGCTCATTGACCCAATTGATCAACGTCCCTTTGTAATCTTAGAAAACCTTCTTCATTGTCAACTATATAACCAATTTTGGAGTCATCTGCAAACTTACCTACATGCTTTCCATATTCTCATCCAAATTATTTGTATCACTGACACACAACAGTGGACCTAGTACCAACCCCTGCAGAACACCACTGGTCACAGACCTCCAGTCTGAAAAGCAACTCTCCACAACTTCCCTCTGTCTCCTACCGGGAAGCCAACTTTTTTGTCCAATTGTCAAGCTCACCTTCAATCCCATGTGATCTCACTTTACTAATCAACCCACCATGCTCAATCTTGTTAAGGCTTAATTAAAGTCCATGTAAACAGCTTCTACTACTCTGCTCTCATCAATCATTTTGGTTACATCCTCAAAAAAAGATCAATCATGACAGTCTTGAATGTAATCAACAGTTCCATGACTGAACTTTCACCATCCCCTCTGTTTAGGCAGGGCTTCAAATCGGCATATGGTAGCAACTGTTTATGTGCACAGCCCTAAATTCCTTCCTGGAACTTTAGAAACCACTTTTCTTTGCACCTTTGCTTCACTTCTCCCAAGCCTTGGCACACACTCAATTTTTAACCTGATCTTCATTTATACTACCTTCTCACACAACATCGATTAGATTGTTAGATCGATTAAATCGACACACTGCCCATTATTTCCACCTTTAAACTCCCCACAATTGAATTCTCGTCAGATCACCCTGACATCCCTGTGTAATATAAGCATATTCATAGGGTACTCTGAGATGCTTCACCACTGGCTTTCGCTATGACATAACCAAACGAGGCTAATGAAAATTCAGTCAGCGAATGGCAGTTAAGCTGCAGAAGTGCAAGGAAACCTCAGGCAAAAGTATTTCAAATATGGAAACTAGATGGCAGAAGTCTTGACCAACCTTTAATCACAGGATTTTTGTTTTGCAGTGCTCTTGTTCAGCAAATTTTTGGATATGCTAAGGAAATTCAGCTTAATGAAAGAAAAGCAATCATTAATGCATTTTCATTATTACAAATATTTTCCAAGTGTGCATAATAGAAGCTAAATTTGTTAGATTGTAACAGTGTACAAAATAATGCCAACAATGTGAGTTCAGTTTCTGCACAAGATGAAATAGTTCTTGAGGCATGATTTCCTGCTTTTTTCGAGAGTGACATCTCAGCAAAAGATTCTTGTATTTTCAGATACTACGGCTGGTAGCCAGTGCTTCTCTGGTTTTAGGTGGTCTGCTGCCACCAATCCTTTTGCAGTGCTGAGTCTAAGCCCTATCTAATTATCAGTGATAGAGGATAATTCACTGGAGAGTCTAAATAGAAGAGGCACTTGATTCACATAACAAGGTAGCTTATTGCATGGCAGCAATAGGCATGATTTACGCTAACATGCCAGGTGTAATTGCTAGGGAATGAAAGGAACTGTACAGAGTTCATCTGCTTCCACAGGGTACTCACACACAACTCAACCATATCCACTCAAAGATAGCATGACATCATCACTCCGGGTGGAGCACAACGTCGCTCAATATTAACCCCTTTAGAGCCAATAACTTGTACAACTATTACCAACCCTAGAACAACAGGGATGCTACAGAGAGAGAGATTTTTTTTTAAAATTTGCATTTTATTCAATTATTGGTAATTACATGTGTTCAGCCATTTTGGTCTGTGCTTCACATCAGTTAAAGTACGGAACATTGAAAGACAGGTAAAAAGTGGAGAGAGATAAAATATTTTTGACCTGAGTTACTTCTTTCAGATTCTCATGTTAATTGTGTTCCACTGTAGCACTACTTGCATTCTGTGATCCTGCACTGATGGTGATTACAGCCCGGTATTTGATGATCAACTTTTGTTTGATGGTCTACGGGGTGTCCTAATGTTGTTTCCACAGCACGTGCCAGGTATTTCAGTTAGCAGAGATATTCTAAAACCAAATTGTTTCTGCTACACATATTTTCTACCAATCAATGAGGTGGAGGGTGTATTCCTGTGTATCCTAATAATGAATTATAATTGTAAGCCAGCAACACTTGCCCTTCTTGTTCTTAAAACTGCAGTTTAATTTTTTTCTGAAAAATGTGTTGAGATTATTTAATGATTGTGTGGAGGTTAGCTCCAGAGGTTTGTTGAGCTTATTAGGATTTGAATTGTAAGGAGAGGCTGGAACTTTGGTCACTGGAGTGTAGGCGGTCGAAAAGTGAGCTTACAGAGGTTTATAAAATGATGAGTGGCATAGATGAGCTGAATAGCATAGGTCTTTTCCTCAGGGTAGGGGAGTTCAAAACAAGGGGTCATATTTTAAAGGTGAGAAGAAAAAGATTTGAAAAGGACCTCAGGGACAACTTTATCCAGAAGGTGGTTTGTATGTGAAATGAACTGCAAGATGAAATAGTTGATGCAGATACAGTTACACTGTTTAAAAGACGTTTGGGCAGGTACATTTATAAGAAAGGTTTAGAGGGATATGGGCCAAATGCAGGCAAGTGGGACTAGTTTAGTTTGGGAAACTTGGTTGACATGGACGAGTTGGACTGAAGGGCATGTTTGACTCAAATGGGTTCAGTTGTGCTTATCAAATTGAACTGGCTGCTGGAACGATTTTAGGTCACTATTCACCAGGTACTCTTGCCTTCCTAGTTGTTAGGAAGATATGCAGATTGCAAAGAAAAAAAATTCTCAGTCAAGATACCAGCAGGCAGCACTGTAAACCTCTCTTCCAATGGACTGATACTCCTCAGGTTGATGGATGCTAAGGTAAATTTAAAGAAAAATCATGAATAAATTATCTGCGCTACCTTGCAGAAATGCAACCACGTAGTGATATTGCAACACCATGCCAGTGTTTTAATTTGTCAGCTGATACAGAGGGCAGGTTGGCTAAATGAGTGGCAAGTGACTCCCCTGCCTCTCACTTGGAGATGGTAGCAAGTAGAAGAAGTCGGCCCATCTGATTGGCCAATAACTCCTGCAGCCCACAGTAGCAAGACTTTTGATAGTGAGCGCTGCCCGGATTGTGGGTAGGAACACAAACTAAAAAGGCCCTTAGATTCTGGGTACAAAGGTAGTACCTCACTTTATTTCAACGCTTCCTCTAATAACATTTAAACAAAAATGAGCAACTGATTCTTAGATGACACAATGTGGAGCTTGAGGAACACAGCAGGTCAGGCAGCATCAGAGGAGCAGGAAAGCTAACGTTTCGGGTTAGGCCCTGACCTATTCCTATCTGCCTTCCCGCGCATCCCATATTATGGCAAGGGCGACAAATCTTCAGTGTCATTTGGCTTGTTGACAGATCACTTCATGCTTGATGATTTATTCAAAAGGGCACCCAGCTACCAACTGTATTATGGGGATGAGCTTGAGGTGACTGAGATGGTGGTGGGCTGGAAACCTACCCAAGGTTATGTGCCATCAACCCCACCCAGCCAAAACGCCCTTGTCCATTGCTGGAACATGTAAAATTGAACCCACCAGATCCCAGAAGTTAATGACTGAGCTTGTGTTTAATTGAAGTGATTAGCAATCAACTTAATCCAAGTTCAGCCAAGTCTAGGTCAAAGAATAATGTGTTGGAGCTTACCATAGGGGATTTGATGATGGGCCAAGAAAAAAATGTTCAGTTGTGTGTAAGGACATTTCTGGATATAGAAATAAAAATAAAGAAAACTGAACAAAAAATGCATTGGAGTTAATTTGTTGGGGTTAAGAAGTCTAAAGCCCTTCTCAGAAAGGAAACCAAAATTTTCAGAGATTTTGGGAATTACTCTTACCAAATGAAAATTTATGGTTACTTCATTTATGAAAAAAAATCAAACACACCAAAGCTCAATCTCCTTCAGTTGGGAGGTTAATCCTTTTGTTTTAAATGGATTGGTGTTTCTCTGAAGTGGAAGGTGCAAAATATTTCCCAGCACCAACAATTGTAATTTCTACCCTCTGATCTTTATGACTGACAGGTCAGCAGCACTCAATATTTGGGATTATGCACTGGAATAGCTAACTGTACTAGATGCCTGCCAGTGCTTGTCAGCCTTGCAGAGCTGTAAATAAACTGAAGATTTTCCCGGGAGGAAACAAATGTGCATGTCAGAATTGAGAAACCGGCCACATTTCCATGAAGCTACTCCAAATAATCTTCCCACTGTTGTTAACACCATTGATATCTCTTTTAAAAATCACAGCTACGATATTAAACAACTCCCTCTACCCTACAAAAAGGGCGCAAGGATTTCAATCTGTGACTCACTCATGTCCTTTGCTTGATGGCTTGCTTACATTTCCTGTCTATTTAGCTAATACATCACATCTAAGCTACTGCTTCATAATAAACTCTGATAAATTTACTTACAAATAGTTGGTTGGTTATCTTGGGTATCTGTGACCCCCCAAATCCAAAATCCTACAGGAAGCACAGGCTGTCTTCCCAGTTTCTTCCCCTACGACACTGCAAGCTCTCCTGTTTTCCGACCATTGCCGAAGGGATGAGAAAATTCACTCCTATAAATTAGCATAATGAATAGTAAAAGTAGGAAATGTAGCTGGTTAAACAACGACTAAATGATATGACTCCTGAATGGTCTGCAGTGATTGCCAGTTTGATACCAATGTCAACAGGACAGCCTTTAGCAAACTGCGTCAAAGAGAGATCATGCTTGGCACAGCTTGATCCATTGTGTTGACAGATTTTGGTTCCTGTTCAGAACACCATGGTCAGCTGCTTGTGTGGTCAAATTAAAACGTAATACCCTACTGGACCAAGGAATTCTGATATTTATTAACTAAGTGATTAAGCCTTCTGTTAATTATTTCAAAACCAAAAACCACTCATGAAGCTCAAGCTTATTTTCAGTATAAAACTCCATCAAAAGTTACAAAAATGCCCTTATAAAATGCATGACACCATCGTAACTTCAAAGTTTTGAAATCTGAATACTGCTAAAAGAAGAGACTTGTCAAAGTTTTTTTATCTCTTGGCACTTAGCAAGTTTTGAATAATCACAACAATTTCAACTTGATTGGTTGCTTGTTAACTTAACCTTGGTTTTGGTTGAGCAGTTGTTATTGAGAAAGCAACAGGAAACTATAGCTTTACCATGCTTCTGAGATTTTTTTTTAAATGTGCGAGGTTTGAACACATTCCTATTGATCTCGGGGAATGATCCTTGTGCGTGAATGATAGCACTACCAGCAATTATAACTAAGCCACATTACAAGCTTGACTGACTACCATAAATTGGTTGTTAAACTAGCTATTGTATTCAGGATTCTTCACCAAGTGCTGCCCGATCACGGAATCACTTCTCTTAACAAACATTTTGTTTTGGGTTCTGCAAGGAGGTTGTCTTTGCCTTTTACTTGCCCTCTCAAGTAAAATTATCAGCTTATTCCTGTTGTCACATTACAAAGCATGGTAGAGATTAAATTTAGCAGCCCACAGTGGAAACCATAGTAGCTAGCCACAACTAAGCCATGGAAGGGGCCATGTATTGATCTTTTGGTGTTGGCAAAAAATCTTCCCTAAGTAAATTGGAGGATTGACTGGAAATATGCAGCGTAGCATGTACATAGTGTCAGATAGTTTGTGCTGCTGTTTTGGACCACAGCACAGCCCTTGAACACGAACACCTGAAAATGTACTCAGAGGCATGATGAGCAAAGTATTGTGGGGATTGGAAATCTGAAACAAACACAGAGAATGCCAGAGAAGCTCAGCAGGTCAGGTAGCATCTGGAAGGAGAGGTAGAGTTAAAGATGGCATCTCTGCGTTGCAGTGCTACTGATGAATTATAACAATGACACTCTCCTACTCCCTATAGCCAGTCTGCCTGCCTGACCCTGTCTTCCTCACAGAACTGTGCTTGCTTTTCATGGCTGCTTTGTCATTGAAACGCCCTGTCCTCTCTTGTCCCTTGTTCTCTACACTCAGCAGGTGCGCCACTGCCAGAACTGCTGCCTCTCTGACTGAGAGATAGTAGGAACTGCAGATGCTGGAGAATCTGAGAATGCAAGGTGTAGAGCTGGATGTGCACAGCAGGCCAAGCAGCATAATAGGAGCAGGAGAGCTGATGTTTCAGGCCTAGACCCTTCTTCAGAAAAATCTCTGATTGGCTTTGCAGCTCCAGAAGTTGGGGCCATCATTGTCTATTGGGCAGCGGATGACTAAGAGACTCCCCAGTATTGTGCTGCTAGCCAATATGGGATCAGCTTCTGTTTCCAACCCTGGTGGAGTGACTGGATTCTCAGTAGAGAAAGCCAGAAGTTCTAAACGTTGATGCATCTAATTAATTATCATTCATTTACCTGTTCCATTGCAGCTGTTAAAAATGTGTAACTTGTTCACAACATCTAATTTGTTGAGATATTTGTGCTTGCTGAACTGAATTTTACTCCAAGGTGGATTTCACTGCTGTAATTGTGCTGGAATTACTATTTTATCTCAGCACATGATCTCACCATGGTTCCCTCTGCTGGCACTATGCCATGGAGTGTAAGAAATTAGGACCCTCGATGACTGTGAACCGACAAGAGTTTCCTCAGTGGGCTCTGATTAAAATACTCAGAGTAGGATTGGAGCATTTTTACATGTTCTAGTCCAAAGAGGAAGCAGAAACAAAACCCATCCCTACTACGTCAGATTCTTATATTAGGAGCAGGAGTAGGCTATTCAACCCCTTGAGCCTGCTCTGCCATTCAATATGATCGTGGCTGATCATCAAGTTCAATACCCTAATCCTGCCCTGCGCTAATATTTAAAATTTGGCAAATACCTGCAGCTCAGGTTGTGGATTAATGACAAGAACATATCAGAACTAACGACAAGACTCCTAAGATCACTAGGTATCATGGTGGGCCCATAAACCCACACCCACTCTATGACAAACACTCACAAGGATTAAAGACCTAATTCCCGCAACATGCAGAACCAACGTGGTTTACAAAATACCATGCAACAACTGCTACAAACATTACATGAGGCAGACAGGAGTGGTATTATTGTTGGACTGTTAATCCAGAGACTCAGATAATGTTCTGGGGACCCGGGTTCGAATCCCACCATGGTAGATGGTGGAATTTGAATTTAATAAATATCTGGAATTACGAGTCTAATGATGACCGTGAATCTATGGTTGATTGTCAGAAAAACCCATCTGGTTCACTAATGCCCGTTAGGGAAGGAATCTGCCATCCTTACCTGGTCTGGCCTACGTGTGACTCCAGACCCACAGCAATGTGGTTGACTTGTAACCACCCTCTGGGCTATTAGGGATGGGCAATGAATTGTACTAGCCAACAATCCCATGAATGAATACATGAACATTAGCTAGCAGTAATACGGCACGATGAACTCTCCTTAATATCAGTACGTTCAGACAATGAAGGCCATCAGTTTAACTGGGACAAGGTAACCATAGTAGCCCAAGCCAAACATAGATACACACAGAAATCCTCTTGCTATGAAGATCAACATACAGTTTGCCTTTTTTTTCTGCCTGCTGCAGCTGAACACCTACTATCAGTGACTGGTGCACAAGGACTCCCATGTCTCATGGGATATTTCCCTATCTCAATTTATAGCCATTCAGATAATAATCTACCTACATATTTTTGCTACCAAAGTAGGTAACGTCACATTTATCCACATTATAGTGCATCTACCATGTGTTTGTCCACTCAGCTCAGCCTGTCCAAATCACGCTGTGACATCTGTGCGTCATCCTGACAACACACCCTTCCACCCAGCTTTATGTCATCTGTAAATTGTAGATATTACATTTAATTCCCTCATCGAAATTATTAACAATACTTTGTGAATAGCTGGGGTCCTGGACTGATTCCTGTTGTACCCCACTAGTTACTACCTTCCATTCAGAAAAAAGATGACCCATTTATTCCTATTCTTTGTTTCCTATCTGAGAACCAAATTTCTATCCATCTCAATGCACTACCCCAATCCCATGCGCTTGAATTTTACACATTAAACACTCCTATGGGACATTTGTTGAAAGTCTTCTGAACGTCCAAATAAACCACATTTATTGGTTCCCCTAATCAATTCTCCTAGTTCCATTCTTGAAAAGTTCCATTAGACTTGATGCATCTAATTAAGTATCATTCATTTGCCTGCTTTTATCTTCTATGTTTCTCTGTAAGAATCTGAGGCATGTGTTGGATTTTGTTTCTGCTTATTCGTTGGATGAGAACATGCAATAATGCTCAAATTCCACTTTGAATATTTCCATTTGCTGAATCCATACTGACTGTATGTGATTCTGACTGTTTTCTAAGTGCTTTGCTATCAATCCTTGAAATTAAACTCGAGCTTCTTCCCCACTAACAGTCAGACTTACTGGCCTATAATTCCCTGTTTTCTCTCTAGCCTCATTTTTAAATAGTGGGGTTACATTAGCTACCCTCCAATCTGTAGGAATGTTCCAGAGGCTCTAGAGTCTTGGAAAATGATCACCCCATTTCTTTAAATACTCTTGGATGTGGGTTATAAGGCTCTGGGGATCCATGAGCTTTCAATTCCATCAATTTCTTGAGGCTCATGCTGTAAGATATTTGCCATTTGCCTTAGAACCTCCGATCACTCAAGGAAATACAGAAACAGAAAGTTAAGATTAAAATGGCCCAGAATTGTAGGCAACTAAAGTAGGTTCATTAAGAAATTAAAAAGAAAGGCAGCCACCCATATGATGTTTTCTCAACCTCAGTATGTTACCAAAGACTCTGTTTTTTTATAGCCAATGAAGAACCTTTAGTAGAATAACCACTATTGTAATATGTGAAATGTGCACATACAGGAAGCTCCCATAAATTATGTGATAATGTGTTTTATTAACCTTGGCTAAAAGGGACGTATTACCCAGGACAGGGTGAACCGCCCTCACTTCGTCTTCAAAAAGTCCTGGGGCACATTTTACATGGACCTGCAAGGATAGACAGATTTAACATTTTATCCAAAGGATGGCATCTTTGACAATGCAGTACTCCCTCAATGCAGGAAAACAAGCATCAACCTGGATTATGTGCTCAGTCTGGGGGTGGAACTTAAACCAACCACCATCAGATTTACTGTACAGAGTGTTACCCACTCACCCAGAATTGAAATTCCAACGACAGCATATTTAAACATTATTCAGCAATTTAAAGCTGACTGCTTGTCAAGTAAAAATTATTCACCAAAAAAATTAATCCTGCAAAAAATTTTTACTTATTGAATTAAACAAATGTCTAAACAATGACAACATTTTCCCCCACTCATTGAGGATCCTCAGCCTGTGTCTGCACTGCATGCAAATTCGTTGTCTTTCTTTATTGCATCAAATGAACACACAGTAATGATTTAGCCTAGTTAGTCGATCTAATATGATGAGGTGTTGCTAGATCTATCCAGGCAGAGGCAGCTATATTGCTGTATTCTAATAGTCTATTTCCCAACTGTCTGGCTGCTCATTCTGGTTGAATGTAATTTTATAATTTAGATTTTATCTGTACTGTCATGGTCTCCAACCTTCGTCATGTCTGTTTTGAAACAATACAGGAATGGTTGAATATAAAGAAAATTTTGCACCTTTTAAAGCAATTTTGTGGATTATCGACTATCTAAATATTTCACAAGTGGAATACTTTATGGTCATTGAGACCAGTGGATTTTTCAAAGATTGTGTGTAGTCAAGCACACGCTGAACCATTGGAAACTCTACAAAGGGAACAACATCTTCTGTCCTGACAATTGTTCTTCTTCTCTGTAAAAATGAATGAAGCATGAAGGAAACATGAAGAAAGAATTTGCTCCTGAATAAATTGGATGCTGTGCTGTGAATAATTCCAATGCAATCTCCACTGTGATCTTGGAAGGACCCTATGGCATAAAGTAATCAACACAACAGTAACTGTGACTTTCACTGCTATAGATACAATAAGGGGATTCACTGAAACAGTGTCAACAACAGAGTGATGAACAAAGCCAATTGCAATGCCCTACCTGCTCATTTCCTCACACAATACTCATGACAAAGATCAAGGTGATTTCTTTTTATTCGGTAAGCCCTCATCAGAATATGAGACTATTTTGAATCAACCAGTGTCCTCCCCAGGAGAATTAATGTGCCTTCTCAAAGAAGACAACAGTTAAGCTTTTGCCCAATTATGGAATGTCAAAGGATACAGATTGTATGCAGAGATACAATAATCAACTTTAGAATCAGGGAGGCATAGTGTCATAGAGTTACACGGCACAGAAGCAGATCCTTCAGTCCAACTTATAATTGCCAACCAGACATCCTAAATTAATCTAGTCCCATTTGCCAGCATTTAGACCATGGGCCTGTAAACACTGTCTATATGTGTACCTGTCCAAATGCCTTTTAAATTTTGTAATTGTATCAGCCTCCACCACCTCCTCTGGCAACTCATTCTATATATGCACCAGACTCTGTGTGAAATGTTGCTCCTTAAGTCCTTTTTGTATTTTCCCCTCTCACCTTAAACCTGTACACTTTAGTTTTGGAAGCCCCTATCCTGAGAAAATGACTTTGGCTATTCACCTTACCCATGCCTGTCATGACTTTATAAACTTTTACCAGGTCACCCCTCAGCCTCTGATGCTCCCGCGAAAATAGGCCTAGTCTATTCAGCCCCTCCCTACAGCTCAAGCCCTCCAACCTTGGCAACATCCTTGGAAATCTTTTCTGCACCAGTTCATGTTTAACAACATCTTTCCTATAGCAGGGTGACCGGAATTGGATGTAATATTCCATAAGTGGCCTAAGCATTGTCCTGTACAGCCACAGCATGATCTGCCAACTCCTATACATAATGCACTAACCAAGAAAGGCAAGCATACCAAATGCCTACTTCACCATCCTGTCTACCTCTGACTTCATCTTTGAGAAACTTTGAACCCACACCCCAAGGTCGCTTTGTTAGATAACACTCCCTAGGACCTTGCCATTAAGTGTATAAGTCCTGCTGTGATTTGCCTTACCAAAATACAACAGCTCATATTTATCTAAATTAAACTCTATCTGCCACCCATTGACACATTTGATCAAGATCAATAACCTTCTTCACTGTCCACTATAGTGTCATCTGCAAACTTACTAAGCGTTCTTCCTATGTTCACATCCAGTCATTTATATAAATGACAAAAAGCAGTGGACCCAGCACTGACCCATGCAGCACACTGCTGGCCACAGGTCTCCGGACTGAAAACAGCGCTCCACCACTGCCCGCTGTCTCCTCCCTTCAAGCCAATTTTGTATCCAAATGGCTAGCTCTGCGTGTATTCCATGTGATCTAACCTTGCTAACCAGTCTACCATGAGGAACATTGTCAAGTGCTTGCTGAAGCCCATGTAGATAATGTCCACCACTCAACCTCCATCAATCTTCTTTGTCACTTCTTTAAAAAACTCAGTCAAATTAGTGAGACACGATTTCCCATGCACAAAAACATGTTGACTATCCTTAATCAGTCCTTGCTTTCCAAATACATGTAAACACTCCTTCAGAACCCCCTCCAACAATATACCCACCACTGACATCAGGCTAACTGGTCTATAGTTGCCTGGCTTTTACTTATCATCTTTCTTAAATAATGCACCACGTTAGCCAACCTCTAGTCTTCTGGTATCTCCCCCATAGCTATAGATGATACAAATATCTCAGCAAGAGGCCCAGCAACCACTTCCCTAGCTTCCTATAAAATTCTGGGATGTACCTGATCAGATCCTGGGGATTTATCCATCTTTATGCAGTTTAAGACATTCAGCACCACTTCCTCAGTGATACTTTTCGAGATATCACTGAATATTTCTCCAAATTCTCCTCCATATCATTGTTCTCTTTAGTTTTTAATTCCTCATCAGGCAGAAGTCTTTGAAGTGTGGTTCCATGGATTATTGACTATTTTGTGATTTGATTTATTGTAGTCACGTGTACCTAAGTACAGTGAAAAACTGTTTTTGTGAGCAGTACAGGCAGATCATAATAAGCATGGGCGTACAGATCATAAGATGTGCAGACTCAGTGAGGCATATAGGTTATGCTGCACAAGATGAAGCAAGGTCAACATTAGTTGAAGTTAAACAGCCCATTCATCAGTCAAATAACGGCAGGGAAGAAGCTGTTCTTGAAACAGCTGGTGCGTGTGTTCAAGCTTCTTTATCTTCTGCCTGACGGAAAAGGTTGTAGGAGAGCATTACTGAGGTGGGAGCGGTCTTCAATGATGTTGGCAGCCTTTCCACAGCAACAAGAAGTGTAAGTCCAATGATGTAAGGTTGGTTTTCATGATGGTCTAGGATGTGCATACAGTTTTCTGTAGCTTCTTACTGTCCTGGGCAGACCAGTTGCCTTACCAGGCCGTTATGCACCCGGACAGTATGCTTCCTATGGTGCATCTGTAGAAGTTGGTGAGGGTTCTTATGGACATGCCAAATTTCCAAAGATGCCAGAGGAAGAAGAGGCATTGTTGTGCATTTTTGACCAATTTAGTTTTGATTTGACCCAAATATGGTCAAACTTTTGTAAATTTCCATAATCTGATGGAGGTTCTGCTTTCTAACAGTGGAATGGTGAGGGGTCCAGCTACTAAACCAGGTTTGTACATTATTGTGTCCTTTTGTACATATGGATGTACTGTCCAGGTTATGTGGTAATGGATATGTACTAATCTCTAGAAGCATGGGTATGATGTGATAAACCTTACTAGTAAAAAAATTGAATGATTTTGTGGGAGAGTAGGGGGCCATAGATAGTCATCCTCAATATGTTGCCGTCAGCTATGATATGGAATCGTAAACACTTTTTATTATTTGGGAACATAGATTTAAGAGTGAAGTAAAAATTGATTTTAGTTTTCCATTCAATGAAGGAGACTTGCTTTATGCTTAATGAAAGGATCAGAAAATCATTTGGAACAGTGAACTTGAGACAACCTACCCAAGAAAGCACGTGGGTTAATCTAAATGACTTGATCAGTTACTTACTTGCTGTATGTTTATAAATTTAAGTTTAATTATCGACAGGAACGGACGGTCAGAGATCACAAGCAAGTTGAGTTCAGAAGAAGTGAAGGCATGCAGGGAGAACAGCAGTTTGAGTTTCAGTGAGTGTCCAAGCTTTGATAATTTAGTTTGGAGAAGTGTCCAGACTATGACAGTTGGTAGAAGTCTCCAGGCCATCAGAACTAGAAAGAGATTCCCAGCTGCTTCAGCATTACCAGGAGGAGGTCTGGAAAGAGCCAGTTGTGTATTAACTTAAAGGAGCTAAGATGGAAGTCATACTTCACTGGGATTGAATGTGTCTAAAAATATTGTTGGGGAAGGGTTTGTTTTTGCTGGTTATGTTAAGGTAGTTCTAAATTATACAGATATATCTTTGTTTTTCTCTTTACTTTGGTGTATTGAACTTAGGTTCTTTTGTTAAAAGACTATTGGCAGCCTTGTGGATATGTTTGGTGACAGGCTACCATGATAACCAAACAGTGAAAAGGTAAAACTTATGATCTATCAAGCCAGGTTTCACAGTGGGATCTGAATTACCCAGGACTTCCATCAGCTGGGGTCACAACAAAGGAGAATTAACATCCAGCACATACTTCAGCTCCAAAGATTCCAGAAATGTTCCTTTAGGTCACGGATCCAGCATATTAATGAAATTCAGTAATATTTTTGAAGGGAATTTTCATGGTCTAAAAATAGAGTTGATTTTCATCCTGTCTTTGAGCAGAAGCAACATCTTTATTAGTCCTGGGGTTATAAATGCTACTGCAGCAATTAAAAGCAATATTAAACTGATATGAAACTGCCTACTGCTGCTGTTTCATCTTTTATTTTCAATGAACCTTTCTTGCTGTTTTCTTGACTTAATCTTTTCCCCCCCCCCGCTCTCACTATTTATTAGTCATTTCCTTCCTATTAACAGTAGGCCACTGATGGTCAGACTGCAAACTGCCGGAATCAGTCTTTAATAAAAAGAAATCATCCATTGATTGCAAACACTTGCTTCTATTCAAGGAGATATGTTGTCAATATTTATTCAATTCCTTTTGATTTTATTTCAAAATTAAATAATTCGAAAGCACTTAAAACACCAAGATGGAAGCATTGATAAGCAAATATGAATTATGGACAATCTCTAGTTCTTAATTCACTGAGATTTCAAGTTTCTCACCAATGTATTGTCAGTATTTCTGATGTGCATCAGTGGTGACTGTGAAGGGGATCCACAGTTGAAACAGATGGCAAATCACTTTTTGTTATCAATGAAGTCAAATCGCGTGTAAATAAAAAGCTCTGTTCTTGTTTAACTAAGAATAGTCACTGAAGTTCTCTTCAAAATAACTGTTATATGGCATTTATCAGAAAATTGAATTGTGTTTAAAAGAATCTGTACACAAGCTGTAAAATAGTCTTTATGGTTATTTAAATAAACCACTGTCTCAATGTGTAAATTGAATCAAAGGAACAAGAATAATTCAATGTCTCTTGTCTTTCTTCTAGCAATCTATATCTTGTGACTGGGCTAGGTGGTGTACTTATTGTTGTTTTATGGCAACTCTTCATATTCAACATGTGTAATTGTTTTCATCCTATAGATATGGATTTGGTTTGCTTGATGCTGGACGTATGCTGAAGGCAGCCCTTGAGTGGAAAAGCATGGGTCCTCAGAGAAAGTGTGTGGTTAATTATAATCACCAACTAAAAAAGTAAGTTGCTTGGATTGTCAAATATAGAATCATAGAATGACACAATGTCAACTCTCTGCATGACCGAACTCAAGTGCATTCTCCACCTCACTCTCTCCTTATGGCCTGACTATTTTTTTTTCCCTTGGTGCAAATTCCCTTTTGAATGCCACAATTGAATCTACCTCCACTCACACTTAAGCAGTGCATTCCGAATTCTGGCCATACACTGCATTAAAAAGAAATTTATCCTGAAGTTACAATTGGATGTTTGTCAATCACCTTAAATCGGTGTCCTTTGATTCCCAACTTTATCATGAATGGGAACAAATTTTCTTTATCTAGCCTGACACTAGCCCACATGATTTTTAATGTTTTTATCAAATCTCAAATCAATCTTATGTTCTCTGAGGAGAATAGCCCAAGCTTCTCAATACTCTCCATGTAAGTGAAGTCCCTCATCCCTGGAACTAGTCTTACATTAATGTTCTGCAAACCTTCTCAAACCGTCACAATCTTCCTTAAGTGGTACTGAGAATTGGATACAATACTCTGGCTGATGCTAAATCGGCGTTTTATAAAGGTTATTGAAAATTTATTTGCCTTTGTGTTCTGTGCCTCTTCTCATAAAGTTCAGGATTTCATTTTCCTTTAACAAAACTGTGTTGGTTTTCCTTAATTAATCAATGCATCCAAATTCTGAATACACATGGGAGTGATGGCTCCTTGGGAAAGTACAACCACAGCCAAGTCCATGGCATGAAGTTGGCTCATTTGTATCTTAGAGCAGCAGCCAGACTGGGACTGCATTAGTGATGGGGAATTCAATGTTAGGGGAAGAGATAAACATTTCTACAGCCTGATCCTCGTGGATAGCATGTTTCCTTCCTGGTACAGAATCAGAGATGTCACCCAGAAACTGCAGAACAGTGAGCACGGAAGCGAAAATCAGAGATTGTAGACCGTACCAGTATCACTACATTGGCAGCAACAGGTTCTGCAGGCAGATTTTGAGAAGTTGGAAGCATCACCAGAAAATAGGACTTTAAAGGTAGTAATAGTAATCGCCAGATCACTCCTGGTGAGACACGCTTAGGTGTGTAGAAATAGGAGGATAATTAATTTGAGACAGTGCAGGAGAGTGGATTTTAGATACTTGGAATATTCGGGTGGTCTGGAGAATATACAGCCATCGCGTGCTTAATGGATTGCACCTCAGCAGAGTTGGGAACAACATCCTCATGTGCAGCTTGCTACACCTATTAGCAAGAATTTAAATAAACATGGCAGATTGATAGAAATTAATAGGTAGCATTCAAAATAAGAAAAGATGAACAAAGTTCGGGATGCAACAAAGGTACTGGCTTGAGACGTTCTAAGGTATAGGTTGATATTGGATTTAAGATTATATCAGGTTTACAGCGTAAGTGTGATAGTGTAGGGAGTGTGATAAATAAAAAAACTGAAGAACAAATAGTCCAAAGCAAATATGATAGCCATGATGAAAAGCTCACTTAAGAAAAGGGTAGCACTGGATATTACAAGTTCAGGAATGCATGGTTTTCATGAAAGAAAGGGAAGGAAACACACGAGAATCAGTGGTAATATTGGTTTAGAAGAATATTACAGTGTCATTCAGAAAAAGGATGTCCTGGATGGGTCAAGGACTCTAATTGGGTAGGGTTAAGTAGCAAGGGTAATGGAGCATGACAGTAATAGATGGCTGCTAACTCATGTGAAGACATGGAGCAGCAAATCTGCATCAAAGTTACAGTGCAGTGCAAAAACTGCAGAGTAGCATAAGTAAGGTACTTTCATCATTCTAATATAAACTAGGATAGTAAACATGTCAAGGTAAGGGAGAGGGCAAGAGTTTCAGAAGTGTGTTCAGAGAAGCTTTCTTAGCATGTGTTCAAGCTTGAGGAGGAGGGAGGGAATGGAGGGTCTAGTTCTAGGGAAAGTAGATCAAATCATCCATACAGTTACAAATATATATCAGTCAGAAGTAATAACGATAATACACCCTGCAGATCAACGAATGCTAATTTAAGTCTAAAAATAAAACAGTCTTGTGGTATAGAAAGGTTCTATGGTTACCAAGGTAACCTAGGCCAGGGATACAATTAAATCAGGAGAACAAGAGTGTTAGTATTGGCTTTGCAAGCAGCGCAATTGTGGAAGTGAAGCTACATGTAACTCAGTTGGCAACACTCTCATCTCCAAAGCTCTTCTAAATTAATTACTTTGCAGGAGCTTGAGAGCATAAAAATCAAGGCTAGCACATTCAGTGCAGTACTGCAGGAGTGCTGTGCTGTTGGAGGTGGCATCTTTCAGGTGAGATATTAAACAGATGTCTCACCTGCCTGCTAAGGTGAATATAAAAGGTCCTGTGCACTAAATCAAGGAAGCGTCCCAGCCGATATATCTCCTCAATCACATCATAATGTAGATTCTCTGCGCATTATCACTCTGTTAACTACAACACAATTAAACCAGAAATAGCAAAACATGCATTAAACGTCAAGATTGACTACTTTTGCATTAGGTTAGCTTAACTCTATCTGGGCATTATGACTGATCTCACTATTTCTGGGGTTAGAGAGGCAAGATTGACCAGGGCTTCCCTTTTATGATTTATTACAGTTTAAACACTACGTGACAGGATCAGAAACAAGAACAGAAATTGCTGAAAAAACTCAGAGTGAAGATTTTGATTTCAGAACTAGATAGGAAACAGATTGCTACAATCTGCCCCTTTTTTGAGGAAATTGATCAGTTGTATTTTTTCTATGATGGCATGTCTTGTTTTTATTTTGACTTTATGTGTTTGAATATCACTTTTAAGAAATTAGAATTCCTTTATTGCAGTATGCAGGCACAGAACTTTGCAAAATTTCAGGCCACTTTGACATTCACAGTGACACAATATCCTTTCCAATTCTGAAATGCAGAAGGAGGCAATTTGATCTCTTATGCCTATGCTGACTGTTTGGAAGAGCTGCCCAATAAATCCCACTTCTGTGTTTTTTCCCTATAGCCCATAATTTTGTAATCTTGAAGTATTTATCCCTTTCAAAACTTAGCATTGAGTCTGATCCTTTGCTGTGTTGCCGAAAGGAGAGCATTCCAGTAAGGAATCATTGCTGGGACATCAATAGTTATGGATTTGGGTGGAGGGGGAAGTAGGAAAAACAATATAGACAGTAATGGAATCAACAGAAATGAAGGAAGGTTCCATGGTCACAGGAATCACAAAGCTGTGTGGATGAAAGATAGTGGGAGCATGTTGGTGGATTACAAGGGGAGTGTGGAGCATACTGATCCTTCTGGTGAAAATGAAATGATCCATCTTGTCATAAGGTAGCTGCAGTTGGAAACAAAAAAGCAAAGTGGGAAGGACCATGTTTCAGTCGGTGGAGTTCATGCTTAAAAATCTTTGGCTGATTAAAGGTGTGTACTGTTAATTATCAAAACCAGTAGCTGAAGAATTGTGCACAGCTAAGTGCCACTCCCAATGAATCACCATTCATTCAGAACTCAAAGTCATCAGATGCAACGAGACCTCATGATGGCTAGGAGATAGCAAACACAAAAGATGCTGGGAGTCAGAGTCAATACAGTGTTGACTGGAGGAGTTCTGATGAAGGGTCCCGACCTGAAACATTGACATTCTTGCTGCTGTGATGCTGCCTAACCTCATGATGGCTAGGAGGTATGGTAGGTTATGAGCTGATTAGCATCTTGTGACTCCTAGGATGTGGAATAATAAAACTGTGAAAGAAGGGAGAAAAAATGCAATCTTAAGGGGCCGGTGTGGCAAAGGACAACTGTCTACCGGACCAGTATCTTAGTTGGAAGCTTATGCTTTCAAGAGAATAACAAGATTGCAGTATTGGCTTCCAGTTTCACTGAAAGGAAGCTGACTATTTCATCAAGAAAGATGCTTGATACAGTTTAAATATCCAGACAATGTGCAATATCTCCATTCACATGACTGTTTTAGTGGCAATAAAGAAACAGGATGTCCCTCAGCATGGTGGTCACGTTGAGTAGGTAGGAATTCAGACACTGGCTCTAAAGCTTGGCATTGGCATCAAGAAGGAGGGTTAGAGAACAAAACTCAAAAAAAGATAGAAATGCTATGGATCAATATGCGCTGTATTCAAGATCTTCTGAAATCAACACCACTATGGCAGAGAAGAAACCTAGGCTCCCTCTGGCCATTATGTAGCTGAGAAGGAACCAAGGCAATAGGATACAGGATTAACAACGGCAGATGCAGTCTGCAGAAGATGCAAGAACCAGACGGCTATAGACTATTGCAATGAAGGATAATGGGCAGAAACAGGACCTATCAAGACACCTCAGGGTGTTAGAGAGGCTGTGACCTACAAATGCCAGCTGTCAGAAGAGGAACTAAAACAACAGAAATTGGGAAGCAATCCTACACCGCTTGCCTTGTGGGTCACTTCAGCTCTGATTTCTTCATTACTCTAGAACTCCACTGGACACTTCCATGGAATCTCCCAGTCAACATTTAACAATTGCATAGGGAAGGCATGCTCCTTTTGCAAATTAATTTGTGAGGCCCCTTGGCTGCAGGATGCCAGGCAGCTGGGGCAGTAGAGTGATATTGCAATATCAGGTTTGCCACAGATGCTAGTTACTGTAGTTTGGGTCCATTTTGCTATCAGAACTCCCTGGCAACACATTGTTAATTTACAGCCATCAGGAGAACATTCCAGGAAATGCTGTGCCTCAGCATCTGATATCCAAAAGGCTCACATGATCCCTACAACCTGGAAGATTCACAAGTGGCTAAAGTTTTTAATATTGCTCATCAATTGCACGACTGGCTACAAGGTGACAAAGCTGACAGACTGAAGAACTGGCTGAAGACACCAGTGCAGAATCCTTAGACTTCTGCTGAGGAGAAATGCCAGGCTACATAAACCTCCACAAAGGCCATCATTGAGCAAATGATAGGATTGCTCAGAATATAATTGGGTTGTTTGGATCACAGACTTGGTGCAATGCAGTACATCCCAGAGAGCTTCAGCAACATCATCACAACCTTATACAACAAAGGAGAATATTTTTCAATAGAAATCAATATAGGCTAAAAAGGTCTCCCGCACAAGGAAGGAGGAAAGAGTGGCTCTAATATGGAACAGGAGGTCACTTCCAGACGGGAAGATGCTAGGTTGATGGATAGATGAAATGCAAACTGAAAATATTGGAGAAGCTCAGCAGGTCTGGCAGCATCTGTGGAGAGAGAAACAGAGTTAACATTTTGAGTCCAACGTGACTCTTCATCAGACCTGAATACTTTCCAGGCTTTGTAACCTATATATTCCTTTTTCTTTTTATTTCTTTTTAAAAACCTGCTAACTGCAAGCCTGCTGCTTCCTATTGGGGATGCACATCATTGCATTATTTAAGTTGCATACTTTTTCTATTTCACCTCCTGCATGTACCAAACTCTGTATTTTCTGTTTGTGCTAAATGCATGCAACTGTATGGGGCAACACTGAGTACTTCCGTGACCTCAGACTCCATGATTATAGACCTTGCCTCAAGCAAACCCATGTGCACTCGACCTTGGAAGCCACATGCTGTCTCACGTCACCTCAGTAGTCTCTAACCTGCTCGATGGATGAGCACTTCCCAATAAGTGATTAACAAGTGCACTATGGGGAATTCTTCTCTCTTCAGCGTGACCTTGTGGTTGAAGATGACTTGGTTCCACATGAAAAATATATTTGCAGGTGGTTTTAGAGTTCAATGCATGAGCTACAGCCTCTGTCCCAACTGGGGCAGGGGAATGGGAGGGTGGAATGCCCAGATTGTCCCATGCCCCTTTGTCAGTTGAAGCTTGACTTCAGCTTGCCAATTGGGATAAGACTCAAGGTGCACAGATCCTTCCCAGATGCTTTTCCTCTCCTCTGTATGGTGTTGGTCCATGATTTCCCAGGTGGCAATGGGGATGTTGTACTTTTTCAAAGAGGTTTTGAGGGTGTCAAGTATTTCCTTTGCCTTCCTCTTGGCTAATCTGAAAACTGCGTCTTTTTTTCTATTTTTCTGCATTTTCGATCGTAAACTGAAATGGAAAAAGGACTGTTTAAAAAAAAGAGGATTGTGAAAAGGATTGCTGCACTACCAGCAGTTGTTGTGCGAGCTGTTTGCGCAGTTGTTTGTTCAGCCAGTGGGGCAACTTTAGTTGCAGATAAACTATCACCAGAAGTTGTGTGATTCAACTAGAAACAGTGGCTGAATAGTCAGTGGAGTGGTGACCAGTTGGTAACACCTTCTGCCTACTCACATCCTCACTCATCCCAGTTGTTTTAATATGTGTTATTCTTCGAAGTTTTATACCAACTCTTGGGCTATGAGATTGAAAAAACTGTGTGTTTCCTACCTTTATGTAAGCTGTGCACTTTACTTGGGCTTTGATAGTTGCTGAACAATAAATTCACTTTTGTGCAAAAACCCTCATTGTCACCTCAGAAACAATCATCATCAGGTAGTTGCTGTTGGAATTGCACAATTGGGATTTTGTGCCTTTGGTGACTTAAGCCCTGAGTAATCAAACTAGCCTTCCTTAAATCATCCCTGTTTTGTGATGACTTCTCTTTTTCATCATACAAGGTGAGTAGTAAAGGGGTAAATAATGGAGGATAGTACAGAACTCCATGTTACAAAATGATCTGGTTGTCCTGGCACATGAGTCACTAAAATGTTAGTTTGTAAGTCCAGCACGTGATTAGGAAGGCAGATGGAATAATGTTAATTGCAAGGAAAATGGAATATGAAAATAGAGAAGTTTTGCTCCATTTGTTTAGGACATCACGAAGACCACATCTCCCATATAATCTACACTTCTGGTCTTCATACCAAAGGAATAATTATAATTCTAATATCAGGATAAATAATGCAGATTTAGTTACATTAGATTTCAGAATTCAGAAAAGATGTATTTGATTGATTCCTGAGATGACCAAAGATATTCAGCTTAGGTGGATTGGCCATGCTAAATTGCCTATAGTATCTAGGGAGGTGTAGGTTAGGTAGATTAGTCATGGTTACTGCAGATAGGGTAGGGGTCTGAGTGGAATGCTGTTTGGAGGGACAGTGTGGCGTGATTCTGCACAATAGGGATTCTGAAATTATATGATGAGGTTTACTTTTGAAGGTTGGAAATATTGGTTTTATATCTACTGGAATTTAAAAGAATGAGAGGTGATCTTATAGATATGTGTGAGATCTTGAGACAACTTGATTGGGTGTGTGCTGTAGGGTAATTTCCCATTTTGAGAGAGATATCGACAAAGAAACATAGAGTAAAAATGAAAGCTCTTCCATTTAAAATAAAGATGAGAATTAATTTTCAATCTGCACATTAGTGATCTGTAGAATTCTTTTCTGCAGAGAACAGCAGAGGCAGGCACATTGAATGTCTTTTTATACTTTCTTTAAGTAGATTCATGATCAACAAAGAAATCATAGGATATGGGAGTGGACAGGAAATTGGACTTGATACCACATTCAGATTAGCTATGATCTTAACAAATACAGAGCAGAGCTCGAAGGGATGAATGGCTTACTCCAATCCTAATTTGTAAGTTTATATTGAGTCCCTACAGTGTGGAAGCAGGCCATTCAGCCCATGAAGTCTACCCTGACCTTCAGAACCCAATTCCACCCAGCCCTAGCCCCTACCCTATCCCTGTAACCCTTCATTTCCCATGACTAATCCACTTAACTTGCACATCCCTGGACACAATGGGCAATATAGAATGGTCAGTCCACTGAACCTGCACATCTTTGGTCTGTTGGAGGAAACTGGAGCACCTGGCAGAAACCCACGCAGACACAGGGACAATGTGTAGATTCCACATAGACAGTTGCCCGAGGCTGGAATCGAACCCTGGTTCCTGGTTCTGAGAGGCAGTGGCTAACCACTGAGCCACCATGCCACCCTCAGCCATTCAGCCCATTGAGTTTGGAACAACCCTCCAAAGAGCATCCCATCCAGCTTCCTAACCTATCCCTGTAACTCCACATTTGCCATGGCTAAACATTCTTGGACATTTCAGACAATTTAACATGGTCAGTCCACCTAACCTGCATATCTTTGACCTGTGGGATCCTGCCAACATTTCATGCATTTTACCTTTTGCACATAATATCCAGCTCTAAAAGACATCTTTAATCAATTTTGAAGTTGGCATATATAAAATAAGAGAGTGTGGAAATTTAAGGGGACAATAATCTGGAACTGAAACTTGATCACTCCTACAAGTGACCATTATTGTTAATAATGAATCAATACCAACTGACTGGCATTTTGAAATGTAAATGTGCTAGATGAGAGAATGGTGCTGTCATCAGCAGAAAATGATGTGACTAGAATAGGTAACATGAAGCCTCCAATGACTGGAGAATGCATGACTGCAAATGTAATACAGGCCCATCAGATAGCATCCCGAGCAGCAGGTAATTATTGCCTTGACCTGCATCTCACTTTCAAGCCTGTTTCTCTGAAGAGATTAAAAAAAAGACAGAGCATTTGAAAGATTTAAGGAAAAGGCAGGGACACCATCTGACAGTGCGAGATTAATTCTCCCTAAATGACTGAAGAATGCCTTGATGCCTTCATTTAACACTGCTGTTTCTCTAAAATTGTTTTTTTTTCTTTCTTTTCCTCTATTCTGTTGAACCCTCTAGAGCTATTCCCGTGAAAGGCTCTCTGACACTGAATCTAACAACAAATGCGTGCATGGGTACAAGGAATGCAATTGACACACTCGAGCATGTACAGGTGAGAGAGTCACCATCAAACACCATTTTAAGTAATCCGGCAATATGTTATGTCCCAACAAATGAAGCAGTCAGTGGCTGACATATTTTAGTTCATGTCTGGTCAATACGTTTTGTTTCAACATTAATAGATAATTTTGCCATCGTATAATGGCAAAAATTCTATGTTGTCTGTTAATTCTTTGTTGGTTGTACATTGCAGCATTTGGAAACTTGTACAATCCAGTATATTCAGGTTACAGTGACTCATAATGGAAGTCTTTATATGTAACGCAACCAAAATTTGAGAAATTATCCAAAAGACTGCATGTAAAAATAGCCGTTTTGTCAAATTTTCACCGATAGCTTCAGAATGACTGGTTTACCTATCAAATGTTTAGATTAAGGATTTTAAAATTGCCATGACAGCAATCATATTTATTTATAATTATGGCTATGCTCCTTATTTTGGATTGCAGATAAAGAAACCTAATAACTGTAAATTTTGTTTCAATGCAATAGCTGATCCAGTATCTCATATAATTATTGATATAACAATAATAACTTTATTTCAAATCTTTTCATTGGTCTACACAGTGATCAGAATATGAGCTATGAAACTGAACTGTTGTATTTTAATGTGAATTTTTTTTTAAAAATGTTCTTTGAGATATTCTTTAGTTATAGTAACGTGCTGCCCTGGTAAACCATAGTCAAATCCCATTTAGATCTTACAGGATATTGATTGAACCACAAAGGGGTTAATGTTGATCTCAGGAAACCTTAAGCATATACATTGTCCCAGATCTTCCAGTCTCTGGATAGTCTGACAGCAGCTACATGACCACGTATATACCTCAGCGCCCTTCAGAAGTCCCAAATTTGATGGCTCAGTAAGGAATTTCTTCAAGATGTTTGAACTTCCAACAGTTTCCCTTATCCTTGGGACAAATAGACCTAATTTATATTTAACTAGTATGTAGAATCGTAGAATCATAGAATCCCCACAGTGTGGAAACAGGCCATTTGGCCCATCAAGTCCAAACCACCCCTCAGAAGAACACCCACACAGACCTACGCTTTTCAGTGTATGAGTCAGGTGAGGTAAGTGGGGAAGGGATAAGGTGGGAGGGGGGCGCGTAAGGGGCCCGGTGGTGGTTATTAAGGTTAAAAGTAGGATATACAAGGTGTAGAGCTGGATGAACACAGCAGGCCAAGCAGCATCAGAGGATCAGGAAGGCTGACGTTTCGGGCCTAGACCCTTCTTCAGAAGACCTGAAACGTCAGCCTTCCTGCTACTCTGATGCTGCTTGGCCTGCTGTGTTCATCCAGCTCTACACCTTGTATATCTCAGATTCTCCAGCATCTGCAGTTCCTACTGTCTCTGAAAACAAGGTTAAAAGTGGGTTTAGTGGCACTTTACAGCTGGGTAATGTGTCAGAGCATTAGATGGTAGGGTGGCACGTTGGTAAATGGATGGGTGACAGCTCAGTAGTCAGGTTGATTTGAGAGGGGTTTTCAGGTATGGGGGTTCAGATGGTGAGGTCTATTTGGGTTAGGTTGTTAGCAATCAGGGATTCTGTTGCACAGTTAACCAGTAGTTACACATGGTTTTAGTCTATCTAAGACACCCTACAATCCCTGTAACACTGCATTTCCCATGGATAATCCATCTACTGTGCACACTATGGGACAAGTTAGCATGGCCAAACCATCTAACCTGTACATCTTTGGACTGTGGGAAGAAACCAGAGGAAACCCACACAGCCATGGGGAGATTGTGTAAGCTCCACACAGACAGTCACCCCAAGGCTGGGATTGAACCCAGCTCCCTGATGCTGTGATGCAGCAGTGTTAACTAGTGAGCCACTGTGCTGCCCACCTGCCCCGTAGGATGTCTTAGGTAGATTTTTTTTAACCTTATACCTATGTTTAGAGGGGATGTGAGGAAAAGTATTTTCAGCCAGAAGATGGCAAGAATCTGGAACTCACTGCCTATTAGCGTGATAGACGCAGAAACCTTCACAACATTTAAAAAGCATTTAGATGTGCACTTGCAATTCCAATGAATACATGGTTATGAGCCAAGTGCTGGAAAATGAAATTAGAATGGAATCCCTACAGTGTGGAAGCAGGTTATTTGGTCCAGAGAGCATCCCACACAAACCCAACTCCCTACCCCATCCCTGTAACCCTACATTTCCCATGGCTAATCCACCTAGCTTGCAAATCCCTAGAAACTATGGGCAATTTAACCTGGCCAGTCCAAATAACCTGTACGTCATTGGCCTGTTGGAGGAAACATGGGGAGAATGTGCAAACTCCAATTGGTCACATGAGGCAGGAATTGAATCCAGGTCCCTGGTACTGTGAAGCAGCAGTGCTAACCAATGAGCTACTGAACCGCCCTCAATTTAGGTGGTTATTTTTGACCAGCACAGATTCAAAGGGCTGAAGAGCTTTCATTTTTCTGTGCCACAGACTTCTATGACACCACCTGTACTAGAAAGTACAGCCTATCACCTTCATTTGAAATTTGGCACTCAGACTGTGCGATACTCCCATTGAAGTGTCAACGTACTTCATAATTTCAATGCATGGAAAGAAATTTGAATCACAAAAAAAAAAGTCCTCAGGGATAAGAGTGGTCCCACCAGGCTGAGTTTGCACTTGTTATTAGTGCCACAAGCTAATCTAAGTTACGACCTTTCTATTATCTCAGGTTTATCAAAACCGAAGCAACTTCATGCATTACAAGTAATGAAGGTTGAATCAGAAATCAATGCTGATTGTCATAGTTTAGATTGTGACACTTGATTTGTAGAACTAAAATTTATAAGTGTGCATAAACTAACCCAGTTATATATTTACCTTGGAAGGGTTGCATTGCCTTGATGCTATTTGTTAAGTGTGTGGACTTAATATTTATTTTGTTTCCACTGTTGTTGAAACTACAGAAAGAAATCTAATGGCTTCCTAATTGGTCCTATAAAGTCCATTTTCACCAGAGGCAAATCCATAACTATGGAGGCATCAGCAGACTATTTTATCCATAAAGTGCCCTCACTGAGTGATGCCTTGGTAAAACAATTGGCTGGCACCTTCATGGTTACAAGATTGACTCTTTGATGAAGCTGAATTCAATGTTGCAATCATACGTGAGGTTTGTCAGTGTTCTCAGCAGTACACTTAACATAATGGTTCTACTGGTGTTCAAATGTAGGATAATTATATGTTGTTTGATGCAGTATACTCATTTTGATGGTAATAGTGACAAGAGATTGAGCTTGAGCACATGTTAAGGCAGTCCGCGTGAACCTATGCTGACACAAGTTTTCTATCTCCAGCACAGTGCATTTGAAGTACACTGCCTGTCCTAAAGCTACTGTTCTGGAGTGAGAAGTGGTTTAAATGGTGAAAATTACAAGCCCTGGAGAATTGAATGCTTTCCAGGTTAGCAAAGGCAAATTGCAGGTTAAAGCTGGCATCTACACTGTTCTAACATGGGACTATTTTCCACTGATGTACCTGCAGTGGGGAATCACATCCACTCTTGCTGCTCGAGATAGACAGCATGTCTGTGTCCATTACTTGATAAGAATATTCTCTGCCACTGACCCATACTCAGAAAATTACATCTGCTGCCAACACCAACCTCAGGAAAAAAAAACAACTGCACCAGAATGGCATTACTGATCGTTGACACATTTTGAAGTGAAGATTCATTTCTGAGGTCCGGTAGAAACAGACGGTAGTGGCTTAGTCACTGAATGTATACAGCAATATTAGGTGTGGTGTATGACGGCCAATTCCATATCATTTTGTCCTGCTGCTTTGAATAATACTTATTTCTTCAATGTAATGTTGGTACACTACATCCTTGACTACCAAGAACCAGGGTGCATCCCTGCAAACACATTTTCTAACTGGCAGAAACATTCTATTGTTATTCTATCATTTTGTGGTTTAACAGGTAAGAATTGAAAGGAATACATAGTGGTGGCATAATGTATTTCTATAGCTGTATTTCCAGATATCTGATCACCGACATTCTGATGTCAACAGTTCCCATGGGATTTTCAGAGTTAGTTCTGTTGAAATCCCTCGAAAATTTTAGTAGGTTTTTTTTCTAGCATTGCAACTTGTAAAGAAAGAATGTTTGCACTGAATGGAGTTGAAGCCTCCAAGTGATCGAGCAAAACATTCGTATCCCCTCCCACTCGCCCCAGCCCTCAGGAGCTTACATGAGTCTTTGAAGCAAAGCAGTGAGCCATACTGGTCCCTGTGAGCTGGTCCTCATTAAGATGAGACCTTAAGACTAATTTCAGGAAATCCTCAGACTGACCTCTGATACTCTGTAGTTACTGCACCGTTTACCACCTGTATTCGGGCTTTTCTAGCTTCTATACAAGGAGATATTGAATAGTATTGCAGTACCAAGATGCATAATGGTTCTTTGGTATTGCATTGGCTTCAGATGGGATAATTTTGCTTCACCACTAAACCCCCATCATGAATGCATGTCAGTTCAGATGACGTAGCAAATCAGACTGGGACTTGATGTTTGTGCTGGACAACATATGGCATAAATTTACCTTGAGAATAATAATACAACAAAAGAATGAATAAATATAAATCAAAGGTCTCAGAATGTTCAAGGGACACAAGAGTGCCAGGATATTGTTTATCAACTTTTTGGATTTGGCTTTCACATATGAAGATAGAAGTTCTACTTGACAGGTTGAATGGTAACATTCTGAGTTATCTGTAATGGTAATTCAACTTACAAGATCCAGTTAAATTTGTTAAGAATCCAGACAAAACCACCAATTAGTACAATCTTAGTAGTAAATAGCAATGTGTTTTTTTAGAATCCACAAACCTAAATATTCAGCAAACCAATGAAGCCCATAAAGTTCATTGTTTACATCAAAATAATTTTACTGACCAAAAATCAAAGAACATAAGTATCACAAATACTCTTCAACTTAAATGGTTAGTTCCATGAATGACATTAAAAGTATACTTGATATAGTTATTTGTTTTATAACCCAAATTTGTCTCACAGATTTCCACACCCATTTGACTTACCCTCTCAAAGTTCAAATCAGATACTTATTAAAACTTGAAAGATTGATCTGTTGGTCTTTTAAGGATGGAGATTTCTTGGACTTAGTTCTGGATTATTTTTATTTCTTTCCCACTTACATTCTTAAAATCTCTCATGAAGGGATTGACTTCTCAACTCCTTCCTTCCAAAAGCATTTGGGCCATCACGAATTGACACAAGTCATTAATCATTTAGACGTTGCTGGTATGAATGCTTTACACACATAGCAAATCCTTTTGTCTTCAGCATCTTCCAGTATTGAGTCACCATTGGGGTTTCTTTCTCCATAGAGCGAGAGGACTGGCGGTGGTTTCACCTTAGCATCACCACATCACAGGCAAGGCAAGAGGTTGAGAAGGAGAGTCCTTCATGGTAACATCAGCCAATAACAACTGGGCCCACATAGTTGGCATCACAGTGCATCACAAACCAACCGTCCAGACAACTGAATTAACGGACCCCTAGTGTTGAGAAGACTGCACTGTCACTTTTTGTAAATGCTTTTAATTTTTTTTCAGGTGACTGTCACCCTATCAAGCATCTGTCGTGGTGATCTTGAAATTTCTGTCATCTCTCCATTTGGTACTAAATCAAAGCTTCTTGCAGTCCGTTCCAACGATAATAGCCAAGCAGGACTAAAAAACTGGACATTCATGAGTGTCCATTTCTGGGGGGAGAAACCTGATGGAGTATGGATTCTTACAGTGAGTACATTTTTATTCTTATACTTATCTTGTTGATCTTCAAAATCTTCCTATGCAGCCATGGCATTGAGCATTAACCCTCTCACCTTCCCTTAACGATAGTAACTTGTTTCATCGGTTAAAATAAGAACTTGAATTTATATAGCAGTCCACCATTCACAAACCACAAGTCTGAAGTAGGATAGAATACTCTGCACTGGCCTGGATGGGAGCAGCTCCAACAACATTCAAGAAAAACGACAACATCCAGGATAAATTGTAGGGTCAACTACCTCAAGTTCGGCCTCCAAGCTGTGCACCATCATGACTTGGGACCACATTGCTATTCCTTCACTGTTGCTGGGTCAAAATCTTGGAACTCTCTTCCTAGCAGCATTATGGGTATACCTACACATGATGGACTACAGTGGTTCAAGAAGGCAGTTCATCACCATTTTCTCAAGGACATTTAGGGGTGGTCAATAAATGATGGCCGGAAATATCTACATCCTGTGAATGAACAAGCAAAAGGTAAAAAGCTGAGGTTGAACTTCCTTTATTTATTTTCTGTGCCATAGGGTTAGTATTTTTTTTCAGCTTTTTCATTTATTTAATACCCAACAGCTACATTTTTGTGATCTTCGACGTTCAATAATGTCTAGCTTTTCACCATTTCATGGTGACTCAGTGGTTAGCTCTGCTGAGACCTGGGTTCAATTCCACTTTCAGGCTACTGTTTGTGTGGAGTTATATGTGCACCTTCTGCCTGTGTGGATTTTCTCTGGGTACTCCAGCTTCCTCCCACAGCCCAGAGGTATACAGGTTAGTTGGATTGGCCATGCTAAATTGCCCATAGCGTCAAGGGGTGTAAGAGCTTGGTGGATCAGCCATGGGAAATGCAGGGTTATAGGGATAAGGTACAGGGTTGGGCTGGGTGAGATGCTCTTTGGAGAGTTGGTCTGAATGGCCTGCTTCCACACTGTAGGGGTTCTATGATAATTATTATTTGGATCTGTCCACCAGAATAAGTAATTCACTATGCTGCTGAGGTTACCAGATTGTACACCACTGAAACTACCAGAGTATGCCAGCACTGGAGCTCCCAGGCTGCTCAGCTCTGCCACTGTTTAATGAACAAACTTAACTCAACACTTTAAGCAGAGCAACTATACTATTTAGCATTGCCCACAACAACAAAATAAAATTAAATGAGAGACCTTTGGAATACCTTAATTGGAACTTTTAAAAAATCATAAATGATTAGTCTACATGAGAGGGGGTGGTGGAATGAGGTATTATGTATGCTTGATTGTTTCAGCAGCTTATGAAACTGCTGAAGGTTGCAAGTAGACCAAGTTATCATTTTACCACATAGCAATTAAAGCAATACTGACTTAATTGAAAAATTGCAGTATGTAATTCATTTATTTCCAGATACACAATGAAATAACAGAAGTTCCCCTGGAATACATTATTGTATTGTGTGTCAAAAATGATATTTTCCTTTTTCCCATTTCAGAACGGAATGAAGGTCTTTCCATTTTAAAAACACTTCATCAGCTACACTCTTAAAAATTCATTAATACAGCATATAATTAACATCCTTTAAAAACATTCTTTATTAAATGTTTAATTAACTTAAAATCTAAAAATATCTTTCAACTGCACAAAAGATACTTGTGATTTAAAGGCACTGAAAGTGCTGAAAGCATTGTGATAAAACAAATCGATGCTGGGGTTTACAAGTTCGTTAGTGTGAGAAAGCTTAAATAACATGCTGAATTATCCCGTGTCTGTGAATATATCACAGATATTAATCTAGCTGCTTTGTAACCATCATCTGAGCCTGGAGAGTGGATTGCCACTGGAGTCACTGACATGTCTTTATTTTTTAAATAATATGTACCAGCCAATTTTTCTCAAACCAACACGGAAGAATTGCTTGGTGCAAAGACCCACAGCCAACTCAGTTATCAGAACCATAACTATCTAATCAGATTAGAAGTACATATTATGGCTGAGGAAAAAATGGCTCAGTAACACCACTCTGTCAGATCCAGAAACATCAAAAGTATCATTCAGACATTTTTCAGCAACTACCCATGTGACATATCGAGACTTAGATGGTTATGTGATGCATGTGCAGGAAGTAGAGATGGATTGTGTTGCTGAATTGTGCCAGCTCTCTGGGGGAGTTCTGGGAGACATTCTGAAGCAAGGTCAAACCTAGGAGCAGGGCTTTCAGCCTTGGAAATGAAACCCAAACTGTGAATGTAAAACAGTGACAGATGCTGATTAGATGACAAATGGCCATCACAGGTAATGTTAGCATCCTCAATTAACCACTCCTCAATGAGGGTCCCACTCCCCATGAATGCAATTTAAAGGGACCTCTTGAGGCTTCAAATGATTTGCTTTTCACTTTCCTTTGCTGCTGCATAACGAATGGAAATGCTGTGCACAATGTTTTTGAAGGAGTTTGGAAAGCTTCGGGATTTACGAAGAAGTTGCACTGGAGTTGGGTGAGGAAGGGCTAGAAAGCCTGCCAGTTACATAAAAATTGAGTTACTATGTTCTCGGACTGCAGCATAACTTGGGGAGAGAGCGCAGGCAGCTGAAAAGACAAGATGACCAAAGCGGGAAGGGGGAAGAAATGCAGTCGAATAGAAGACTGGACCAACACCACTACTACCCAGTCTTTCAAAAGTACTACATGAGGTGGTCACAATTCACCAAGTTGGTGCTCACTGAGCTGTGCCACCTTCTGTGACTGAGCCAAAGCCACAAACCAAGACAAAAGACATTGCCAGCAACCATGAAAATCATCATGGCCAATTTCTATGCTAAAAAACTTTTCTGCATGGGAGCAGGTGATATTTCTGGCATTTCAATGTTCACCCTGCATCACTATATTGATATTATGACAGAAATTCTGTACAGGAGCAGAGAGATCTTCACAATCTACTCTCTTACTTCAGGAGCAGAGGAAATAGGTATTTGGCTTCACCAAGCTACATGGGAACCATTGACTGTATGCATGTGGCTCTGTGGGTCACAGTCTAATGGAGAGATATGCTGTACCCATAAGGACTAGTACTCCATTATCTTGCAGTTGGTGTGCACCTTACCAGGAGAATCTTGTTGATGAATATCAGCTATCCCACCAGCAACCAAGATACAGTGATCATATGCCATTTCCCAAAATTGTTGGGCCACGATGTCAAAATAGAAGTTGCTTACTGATGTTTGTCACCTTCTACCAATCA
Source organism: Stegostoma tigrinum (assembly GCF_030684315.1). NCBI lineage: Eukaryota > Metazoa > Chordata > Chondrichthyes > Orectolobiformes > Stegostomatidae > Stegostoma > Stegostoma tigrinum. The sequence continues at coordinate 64,054,307 of NC_081359.1, forward strand.
CAAGTGGCAGCCTCACTATGACAGCTGAGCTTCTAGCAAAAACAGGAAGCAAACCATCAGCACCCTGAACTGTGCCAGGAGCACAGGTAGACACCATTATTCACTGCAGTAAGTCTTCATGTTTACAGTGGTCTGCTACTTTTTACTACAAAACACACAGAGGGCACTTCACACAGAGGAGGAAGAACAGGAAAAGGAGGATGAAGAAAAAGAAGAAAGGAAAGCGAGGATGAGCAGTTATCTGGGACCCATTCACTGCAGACAGACCGTGTATGAGTGGAGTCTATTTTATCTCCACTTTCATACCCATATTTTGGCAGTTTCAAGTTTTAAAGCCTTTAGCAGTTGACCATAGTTGAATGTGATTGCTAAAGTCATGATGTCAAAGCTACTGCCAAAAAAAACCATTCCGTGCCAACTTTATCCAACAAAAACTGCAAACTGAACTGTGCACTCTAATTCAGTCTTATGTTGCTTGTTCTGTGGATGTCGGTGCCTCGCGTCATGTTCCTATGCAGTCATACTCCTGTGGCTGCAAGAAAGCTGGTGGGATCTTGCTACCTTTTACTGGAGGAGACTGCAGGTGGCTTGGCAGGACAGACTTAGGATCCTGTGGGCTTTATCTGCCCAGCTTTGGACTGTACTGCCTTGACATGGATGGTAGTACTCTAGGCTGATTGTTGACAGACAACAGCAAGAGCGTTGACAGACAACAGCAAGAGCATTGACAGACTGGCACTGTTGGACTATGGAGCCTGCCATCCTGAGAAGGTACAGCAGGTTTGTGTAGCATGGAACCACTAGCACTTGGTTGGGCAGCACCTCATTGATACTAGTAATCTACTGGAGCTATTTGCAATTGCTGAGAGCCTGAAGGTACCATTGTACAGTAGTATCCACAGTGATGGTGTGAGTAGTCTGAGCGTCTATTGCACTAAGTTGTGCTGGCATGTTGTGGTAACTAAACCTACACCTCCCTCTCATCATCCTGTCTCTGAGATTCAGCTCGAACCCATCTAGGTGGAGAAAGTGACAGACTGACAACACTTTTCATTGCTTATTGTAATGTTGGTAAGTTTACAAACTATGCTTACCTTTTAGAATAATTAAAGACCTACAAACAAACACACAAATACTCTGCTCCTTTCCTGAAGTTCATTCAGTTTCATAGCTACGAGTCCCTGAGAGCTCATTGTTTTTTGTCTATTTTGTAATAATAGACAAGATGACCAAAGAGGGAAGAGGGAAGAAGCATATGTTCAGTTCAGCTGCTACCGCTATACTGAAAAGCACATTCTTTAAAAACTTAAAACTCATACCCATAACATATTTGGCATTGTTACACATTATTGAACAGGCTATTAACATTTAACTACAGTTTTGATGGGAGATTATCCTGGTTATGTCAGTTTTGTTTTACTCTCAAATCTCTCCAGGATTAGCATTTGCAAGGAATGTGGGGCCTTTTCAGATGAGCAGCTCCTAATCAGTAGAAGTACAACTAAATAGTTTGTACGTGCCTCCTAATTGTGTGTTTGTTGCCTGTGCACTAAAAATGTCAAGCAGTATGTGCATGACAAGTTCTCCATATACAATATACAAATCTAAGAGTTTTGCCAATTTCTGAAAATTCCCTGTCACAAATAGCTTTTACCCTTAAATGTTGGCTTCTTTTAAACTGAATGGATTTTTGATGAATGACCATTTACAATGTCAACAAGCAAATTTTCATAACCTCAGTCTGAGCTTCCATAAGACCTTAAGATGTAGGACCAGAATTGGGCCAATCAGCCCATCGAGTGTGCTACATTGAATCATGGCTGATATGTTTCTCAACTCCATCCTCCTACCTTCTGCTGTAAACTTTGATCTTCTTAACAATCAAGAATCTACCTATCTCTGTCTTAAATAGACTCAGTGACTTGGCCTCCACAACCTTCTATGGCAATGAGTTCCATGGATTCACTAAGCTCTGGCTGAAGAAATTTCTCCTTATCTCATTTCTAAAGGGTTGTTTTCTTCACTCTGAGGCTATGCCCTAGTCTCGCCTACAAGTGGAAATAGCTTCTCCACAGCCACTCTATCCAGGCCTCTCAGTGTTCTGTAGGTTTCACCCAACTCCGCCCCCCCCTCCCCCGCCAACCTTCTAAATTCCGTTGAGTATATCTCTGGTGTCCTCAACTGCTCTGCATATAACAAGTCCTTCATCCTGATGATTATTCTTATTAAACTCTTCTGGGCCCCTTCCCAGGCCAGCACATTCTTCTGTCGATATAGGGCTGAAATAATTTCACAATATTCTACACATGTCTGACCAAAGCCTTCTACAGCCCCAGCAATATGCCCCTGCTCTTGTATTCTAGCCTTCTTGAAATGAATGCTAACATTACATGTACATTCCTACCAGCTAACTGAACTGAATTTACCTTTAAGGGAGTCCTGAATTAGGACTCCTAAGTCTCTTTGTGCTTCAGATTTCCGAAGCTTTTCCCCATTTGGAAAATAGTCTACACCTCTGTTCTTCCTACCAAAGTGCAGAGTATCACATTTTCCCACATTGTATTCCATCTGGCACTTCTTTGCCCACTGTCCTGCCCTGTCCAAGCCTTTCTGCAGTCTCCCTGCCTCCTCAACACTACCTGCCCTTCTACTTTGTGTCATTTACAAATTTAACAACAATGCCCTCATCCAGTTCCTTCATCCAGATTAGATTAGATTATATTAGATTCCCTACAGTGTGGAAACAGGCCCTTCGGCTCAACAAGTCCACACAGCCCCTTGGAGCATCCTACCCATATCCAACCCCATACCCCTATAACCCACACACCCCTGAACACTACAGGCAATTTAGCATGGCCGATCCACCTAGCCTGCACATCTTTGGACTGTGGGAGGAAACCGGAGCACCCGGAGGAAACCCACGCAGACAGGGGGAGAATGTGCACACTCCACACAGACAGTTACCCGAGGCTGGAATTGAACTCGGCTCCCTGGCGCTGTGAGACTGCGGTGCTAATCACTGAGCCACTGTGCCGCCCTCGATTGTTAACGTAAAACATTATTCCCAACACTCACCCCTAAGGAACTCCACTAGTCACCACGTGCCATCCTGAAAAAGATTCCTTTATCCCAACTCCCTGTCTTCTGCCCATCCTCTGTCCATGCCTGTACCTTACCAATAACCCCAATGGATTGTTATCTTATTTAGCAGCTGTCTGTGCAGCACCTTGTCACAGGCTTTCTAGAAAATCAAATTGATCATGTCCACTGGCTCTCCTTTGTCTAACTTGCTTATTACCCCCTGAAAGAATTGTAACAGATTTGTCAGACATGACCTTTCCTTGACATAGCTATGCTGACTCAGTACTATTTGCCAAGCATTTCCAAGTACTCCACAATCTCATCATAAATAATGAACTCAAAAATCATGCCAACAACCAAGGTCAGGCTCATCAATCTATAATTTCCTATCTTCTGCCTCCCTCCCTTCATAAACAGGGGTGTTACATTAATCACTTTCTAGTCCTCTGGGACCCTCCCTGACACCAGTGATTCCTGAATCATCACTGTCAATGCCTGTATGATCTCCTCGTGCTATCTCCTTCAGAATCCTGGGATGTTGTCCATCTAGTCCTGGTGATTTATCCACCTTGAGCCCTTTCAGCTTTGCCAGCACCTTCTCCTTCATGTTGGCCACTACAGTCATTTTTGCCCTCTGACTCTTCTGAAGTTCTGGTATGTTACTGGTGACTTCCACCATGGAAAATGATGCAAATAACTACTCAGTTTGTACGCCAAGTTAGAACATAGAACATAGAACATGGAACATAAAACAGTACAGGCCCTTCGGCCCACGATGTTGTGCCGAACTAATCCTAAGGTCAATCTAACCTCCACCCTACCTTATACTATCATCCATATGCCTACCTAATAGCTGCTTAAATGCCCCTAATGAGGCTGACTCCACAACACACTCCAGCAATGCACTCCACACCCCTATGACACTCTGTGTGAAGAGTCTACGTCTGATGTCTCCCCTATCTGTACCTCCACTCACTTTAAAAGTATGCCCCCTCATAATAGCCACCTCCACCCTAGGGAAAAGCCTCTGGCTATCTACTCTATCTATACCTCTGATCATTTTGCACACCTCTATCAAGTCACCTCTCATCCTTTGTCGTTCTAAAGAGAAAAGCCCTGGCTCTTTGCAACATTCTGGTAAAACTCCTCTGTACCTTTTCCAACATCTTTCCTGTAATGAGTCGATAGAGCTGGACACAATACACCAGATGTGGCTGAACCAGGCTTTGGTATAGTTAACCCTCAAATTTCAACTTCTCCCCACTTAATGCATTTTTACTTGTCCTCTGCTCTTTTGAAGGTTTCCGAAGCCTCCAGCTTCCCACAACCTTTCACCCATTGTAAACTTTCTATTTTGCTTTTATGCTGTCCTGACCTCCCTTGTCAACATTGGTTGCTTCACCATCCCCTTAGTATGCTTCCCCTTGCTCCAGATGAAATTCTGTTGTACTCCTTCCCAACTGAGCACCAAAGTTTCTTGCCATTGCTGCTTCATCATTTTCCCTGCTAGGGTCTCCTTCCAATCAACTCTGGCCAAAGCCTCCCTCATATCTTCGCAGTTACATTGAATCAATAGTAATGCTGTTACATCTAATTCCAGCTTCTCCCTCTCAAACCACAAGGTAAATTCTATCATATTATGACCACTGTTCCCTAGAGGTTCCTTCATGCTAAGCTCCCTAATCAAGTCTGCCTCATTACGCATCACCAAATCCAGAATTGCCTGTTCCCTGGTGAACTCTACCACAAGCTACTCAAAATAAAATCTCATGAACATTCCACAAATTCCTTTTCTTTGGATCTGCTACCAACCTGATTTTCTCACTTCACCTACATGTTAAAGTCCCCCCAATTATTGGAATTGTGTCTTCCTTACATACCTTTTCTATCCCTTGATTTATTTTCTGTCCCACATCCTAAATATTGCTAGTACATTGCTCCCATCCAGGTCATATTTCCTTTTTGGTTCCTCAACTCTACCCACACAGATTCAAAAGAGTGTGCTCCTTCCTTGGTACAGGTGTCAATACCTCATGAACTCTAATCAGTTTCTCCCACATCAATCTTTGAGCCACATGTTGACCACTTTAATCATGTTGACCGTGTGCCAAGTTGATCATGGGTCAGGTAATAATGTGGAGAGGATTACCTTTTTGGTTCTGCTTTTTAACTTTGTCCCTAGCTACTCATATTCCTCAGCAGAACCTATTTCCTCTTTCTACCTGTATCATTGGTACCTACATAGACCGCAGCAACTGGATCTTTCCCCTCCCACTCAAAGTTCCTGCACAACCCAGATGAGATATGCTGAACCAGGCAGGCAACACAGCCTTTGGGACTCTCAATTCGGGCCACAGAGAACAGTGTCTATTCTCCTGGCTATACTATCTCCAATTAAAATTACATTTCTCTTTTCTTCCTCTCTCTTGAATGGCTTCCTGTACCATGGTGCTATGGTTAGTTTGTCCATCGTCCCTACAATCCCCACTCTCATCCATACAGGGAACAAGAATCTCAACCTGTTACACAAGTTCAAGGGCTCAGATTCCCTCAGTATAACTACCCGGATACCTCTGTCTGCTTCGCTCTTAGTCACATCTTCCTGTCCCTGATCACTGATTGAATACAACATAATTAATCTACAGGCTATGCTGCCTCCTGATGTATAGTATTCAGGTAACTCATCCCCTTCTTAATGCGTCACTATGTTTGAACCTCAGATTCCAGCTCATCAAAGCTGAGCATTAAGACGTTTGGTGGCTTCTGTCCGTGTTATAATGGAAGCTAAAATCATAGAATACCCACAGTACAGATAGAGGCCATTCAGTCCATTGATTCAGCACCAACTCTCCAAAGAGCATCCCATCCACACCCACACTATCCCCATAACCCCGCATTAAGCATGGCTAATCCCCCTAGCCTGTGGATGCTAAAGGCAATTAGGCATGGCAAATCCACCTAACCTGCACATCTTTGGCCTTTGGGAGGAAACTGGAGGACCCAGAGGAAACCAAATCAGACATGGACTACTCACACAGACTACTGGGTCCTCATTCACTTCTGTGGAGTTGGCCGCCTCTTTCTGAATGGGCTGTAAAGCTCTGTGAGAAACCAATGTGCCAGATTGGACTGACTCCTCCACATTCCTTGGCAGGAGTGACAGTTGGTTGTGTGGCAGGTCTTCCCACTTGCCAAACATTTTTAGTGTGTAGGCCCATGAGATTTCTTCTGCACATCACCTTATCTGGATCTCCTGCAGCAGAAATCAGCAGCATTTTTTTGCTTTTTGGCACACTGGCATACACTTTGTTGTTTCCTGCCCTGACTGCTATGATGTTAGAGTGTGATTTGGATATTTAACATATAATCATATATTTTAGAATTTGGATATTAAGCTAGTGACATGTGAGCTTTAGATGTGTAAGTAAGAAAATTTAATCATTAACTTGTCAATGTTTCTAGAACAAATTATTTTTTTAACCAGAATGAGAGGGTTTGTTACTGGAGTAGTAATGGAAATTTGCTTGCTTTTGGAAATATCTACAAGTGGACAGAGTTAACATGAAGGAACAGAAGCCTAAACAGAATCCCTCTCGTCCTCACGTACACCCCACCAACCTCCAGATCCAATACATCATCCTCCGACACTTCCGCCATCTACAATCCGACCCCACCACCGAAGACATTTTTCCCTCCCCATCCTTATCTGCTTTCCGGAGGGACCACTCTCTCCATGACTCCCTTGTCCGCTTCTCACTCCCTTCCAGCCCCACCACACCTGGCAGTTTTCCCTGCAACTGCAGGAAGTGCTACACCTGCCCCTACACCTCCTCCCTCACCTCCATCCCAGGCCCCAAGAAGACTCTCCACATCAAGCAGATGTTCACATGGACATCTGCTAATGTGGTATACTGCATCCACTGTTCCCGTTGTGGCCTCCTCTACATCAAGGAAACCAAGCGGAGGCTTGGGGACCACTTTGCAGAACACCTACACTTGGTTCGCAATAAACAACTGCACCTCCTAGTCGCGAACCATTTCAACTCCCCCTCCCATTCCCCAGATGAGATGTCCATCATGGGCCTTCTGCAGTGCCACAACAATGCAACCCGAAGGTTGTAGGAACAGCAACTCATATTCCGCTTGGGAACCCTGCAACCCGATGGTATCAATGTGGACTTCACAAGCTTCAAAATCTTCCCTCCCCCACTGCATCCCAAAACCAGCCCAGCGTGTCCCTGCCTCCCTATCCTGTCCTTCCTTCCACCTATACCCTCCTCCCACCTCAAGCCCCACCTCCATCTCCTACCTACTAACCTCATCCCGCCCCCGTAATCTGTCCATCCTCCCTGGACTGACCGATCTCCTCCCTAACTCCCCACCTACACTCACCTTTACTGGCGCCATCCCTGCCTATTTGATCTGTCTGTCTCCTCTCCACGTATGTTCTCCTCTAACTGTCTTCTATCCGCCTCCCCCTCTCTCCCTATTTATTTCAGAACCCCCATCCCCTCCCCCATTTCTGAAGAAGGGTCTAGGCGCAAAATGTTAGCTTTCCTGCTCCTCTGATGCTGCTTGGCCTGCTGTGTTCGCCTTGCTATGCACCTTGTTATCTCCTATTTTCAGTTTTTTTTTGCATAAGCGAAATGCATGTAAGTTGGAAAGCTTTTGGTTTCAGTTCACAGATGTCCTGGTTGAAACTGGATGTGTGAAACAGTTCTCCTGGAGCAAGGGATAACAAAGTGTGGAGCTAGATGAACAAGAGGCCAAACAGCATCTTGGCCTGCTGTGTTCATCCAACTCCACACTTTGTTATCTCAGATTCTCCAGCATCTGCAGTTCCCATTATCACCTGGAACAAGGAGTTAGTTCAAAAACATTAGAAAAATTAATTAGTGTAAGGGTTTAGTTTGAAATTCTGGATGAGAAATGTTTAGTTAAGACCTTATTTGAAACTGAGAACGTTTGAGGAAGGGCTGTCAAACTCTCGAGACCAGGAATTGAAAGCAACAGTTAAGTCAAATCTACAGATGTGGTTAAGATAGGAATTTGGTCTGGTAACTTATGACTATAAAAAGACATCATTGGAATATATGGAATGTTGTATTTTTACTGCGTGTTTTGAACACGTCCAAATTGTGTTACATGAAAATAATTTCTTTTTTACTGTCTTTCCTTTTTCAAAATAAACTTCTGTTTTATGTTCAGATCTGATTTCTATCACTGCAAGCTTGTGTTTCAGTGAGAGACCACTTTATTGAGTAAATCAAAATCTGATCTATCAAGCCAGATTTTCATTTGGAATCTAACTTGTCCAGTAATAACATCAGCTTGGATCATAAAACTGCAGTCACCTCATGCCTGATGGCTCACCTCATCTTGATGTCAGTTTTATTTTCATATTGGAAACATTTACTCTATTCGCAAATGATCTATATGTACATTACTAAAGAATAAGACTCAGACATTACAGGAAATATAAAATACCACAATTCTCTGGTGATCATTTTGTCCTATTAGGTGCCTCAATCCAAACAAAAAATGTTAACATGAACTAAATATGAAAAGACCTATATGCATTGCATTGCAAGTGTAAACCTGAGGTGTTCTATAAGTTACCAACCCCTCAGTACATTATGGCAGAAAGGCCTTAGGCAGTGGCCTTTCCCTAATTTGTCTTTCCAGCAGATGTCTCCAGTTTTAGCACATCCCTCAACATATGTACCTTGGAATGTTTTAATCTGCAATACCCAGTCAATGACAGCTCTTTGTACTGGAAGACCAAAAGGTTTCAGGCAGACCAAAGAGCTTCTTTAAAAAAATTGATGGTCCTCCAAGCGCAGTTAATACTTGTCTTCCTGTGTCAAGATTGTGTAGAGCACAGAATCCTGCAACACAGAGCTGCTCAGTACAAACTTTGATAAAAACTGCTGTATTCCTCTCTGGGCCATATTTGCAAAGACCAATTCCAGAAGGAGAAGTGCGGTGGTCTCTGTACAGTGGCACTGAGAGTCCTTGCTTGCATATGAAATTTGATGATGAGTGCTTTTCTCACCACCAACCAAGCTGGAAGCTTGCTACTTATTAGAAAGCTCTGGCAATGAGGAATTGTGCCAAATGACTTTGACAGTCTGCTCAGAGTAGAGGGAGGATTTGATCTGCAGGTTTTTGCTGCCTGGGATTGTCATCTCACTTAAGCCTCCATCCTAACTGACGGACTCAGCAAAAGGCTCTATGCAACATAAATACAAGTCCTTCCTGACTCTAGTTTTGATTCCCACCAAGTGATTGAAATAGCGTCTATTAATGCTTCGAATGTGCAAAGCAGTTGGATGCAATTACAAATTCCCTGGCCTGTGTAAGAAGGACCTTAGACAGAATTTGATCGTCCACATTCAGTAGTGAATTTGGCTGCCAATTCCTAATTTCCACCCTCTCCCCTTCCATTATAAATGACGGTGAGGACGCTCATAAATGTGGACGTGCTGCCAGTTGGAAGCATATTCATGTACACCTTCTGCAGGCCCTGGCCAATCAAGTCCCAAAGGATTGAACACAATTTAACGAGTAAGCCATCACTGCTGGGTGGAGGGGGGGGGGGGGAAGTTTTACTGTTCTTGTAGCAATTGAGGGCCTTATACAGCCTTCCAAGAGTCAGTGGCTGGTACTGCCCAGCATACTGCTGTCTGAGCCTCGGTGATAGAAGACAGGAATGACTCTGAGGCTGTGCTGTCTGTGGGCTTAGCATCATACAGCTTCATGTGAAAATATTTGCTGTTCCTCAAACTATCAGAGAGGGATGATGTTACTGAACCACCTCCTTCTCTCAAGATGACAGCTTGGACTAGTTGGACTGAAGTCTCTGTTTCCATGCTGTGCGACTCGAGATTTATCACAAAGGTCTCTCCATGCACATTTTGGAAGAGGAAATGTGGGCACATCTCATCCACTCCGTGGAGTAGACTCAGGACCAGAAGATTACTTTGAAGCCGTCTGAAGCAGGCATCTGTCCATTTCTTGAAGATCCTCCTTGAGGTTGACCCCATCACCTGTTGCAAGAACAGGTTTTGTGAGCTTTTCTAGAGTTGGAGCAATTCCACATGTCTTTCCTCTCTTAATTTTATGCTATCTTTGGAGGTATCTGCAGTGTCAGCATCTGAGCAGATGTATGATTCTTATTCAGACCTCTGCTCTTGCTGATACCCTTCAAGATGAGGCTGTCCTGTCATTCCAGTTGCCTCTCATAAGATATGTGAAAACAGAGAAATGGAAGGAGAAATATATGTCAAGGAAAGAAGGTGGAGTGATATTCACACACTCCATGGTCACACCATGGGGGCCCCTGCCTGTTATGTAAAATATCAGGATGAGATTGATGCAATCAGAGCCCAGGACATGAGGGGCACATCAGAGCCCCCAAACCAGGGGTCAGGGCTTCGGGGCCCATTGTGCTCAAGCTGGGGTCCGAGACCAGGGGAGCTATGATTTCTGTCTCTGTCCTGGGTTAGATTAGAAAATAAGGGCATAAGGCAATAACATATGATCATGCCAAATGTAAGTTTCAGCCTTGCATCTCTCCTCCTCTCAATCTCCATCATAAAAGCCTCCAATGCTGCATCTGCAAACCAGTAGATCCCTCTCTATGACCGGTTGCCCTATTACTCTTCCTTCCACGAAAGCCTTTTTGATTATATTGCACCAGCTCCCGCAACCTGAGTACCCCTTCTCTTTAAAGAAGGCAAGTTGCCTTTAAACAGTTAAGGTTTGCAGTGTGCTAAGGTGGTCATGCATGCAGCTGGATCCCTGGTGAGCATGCAGCTAGCCAGCTATTCATTTCGCTCGGGACTGCACATTACAGTCATGTTGATAAGGAGGCAGCGCAATATTTGCCATTGCCGGGCATTGGTTAATCGTAATTACAGTCCCATGCCTGCTAATGACCTCAGCCTGATTTTCACCCCCACGTGAATTTTAAAGCAGGTTTCAGCAGACTTCCTCAGTTAGTTGAAGCAGCAGTTGGTCTTTCACAGGATTGTCCAATCTTTTGGCATGGTGGGGTCACAATTCAATTTTTCTCTCTCTCTCAATATTGCTGAGTGCATTTCAGAAAGAGAAGGCTCACCGTCGACTGCAGAGAAGAAAAAATCAAAGCAATAAATTGATCATTAAAATGCGCAATTAGTAAAACTAAGTATTTAGAAATTGAGTGAACTGTTATACCTTGAATTTTTGGACTCAAAGTGGATCAGAGAGCAACAGACTAGACCCCAAGCCCTTATCACCAAGGAGGGGGCTCAGTGAAGAATTTGGGTTTCACTCAGCTACATCTTGGTTCAATCTGGCAAGGTATGTTGTCAGCTAACTTCCATAGGATTCACATAGAAATTGAATGGGAATTGGTTTCCCTTTTAGCCTAAGTTTTCTTCTCCTTGCAGCCAGATTCATGGATAGATTTTTTGCTGAGTTGGAAGGGCAGGTGAATGGAGGAGGTGGGAAATGTTGAGTGTGTGTCTGGCTCAGTTCTACTCACTGCATCAAACAACATAACTCACAATGCCCCCCCCCACCCCTGTCACTCTGTCAATCACCCATTAACCCCTTCCTGTTACTCACTCATTTGGCCAACCACCCCTATGATTTCTTCACTCACCCAGCAACCCCAGTCACTCACTCACCCACCCGGCCACACTAACTCCAGACACTCACTGACCCATTCTGCCCAGTCAGTCAATCTCTCATTCACTCTCAAATCTCTTACTCACTCCCCCATCCTGCCAGTCACTCATTCACCTACCAACTTACCTATTTGACCACAACCACACCCCCCGCACTCAATCACCCAAGCCACTCATTTACCAAAGCCTCCAGTCAGTCAATGATTCATTCTCCGAAGCTCCCAGTTACATGCTGACTCATCCACCCAACTCCCTGCATTCACTCACTCACTCTCCCCTCCCACGATAGGTTACATCCAACCTGTTCATCGTCCAAACTCCCACGTGTCACCCACCAGTGCCTGTTCATAGAACATAGAACATAGAACAGTACAGCACAGAAACAGGCCCTTCAGCCTACAATGTTGTGCCGACCATTGATCCTCATGTATGCACCCTCAAATTTCTGTGACCATATACATGTCCAGCAGTCTCTTAAATGACCCCAATGACCTTGCTTCCACAACTGCTGCTGGCAACGCATTCCATGCTCTCACAACTCTCTGCGTAAAGAACCTGCCTCTGACATCCCCTCTATACTTTCCACCAACCAGCTTAAAACTATGACCCCTCGTGCTAGCCATTTCTGCCCTGGGAAATAGTCTCTGGCTATCAACTCTATCTATGCCTCTCATTATCTTGTATACCTCAATTAGGTCCCCTCTCCTCCTCCTTTTCTCCAATGAAAAGAGACCGAGCTCAGTCAACCTCTCTTCATAAGATAAGCCCTCCAGTCCAGGCAGCATCCTGGTAAACCTCCTCTGAACCCTCTCCAAAGCATCCACATCTTTCCTATAATAGGGCGCCCAGAACTGGACGCAGTATTCCAAGTGCGGTCTAACCAAAGTTTTATAGAGCTGCAACAAGATCTCACGACTCTTAAACTCAATCCCCCTGTTAATGAAAGCCAAAACACCATATGCTTTCTTAACAACCCTGTCCACTTGGGTGGCCATTTTAAGGGATCTATGTATCTGCACACCAAGATCCCTCTGTTCCTCCACGCTGCCAAGAATCCTATCCTTAATCCTGTACTCAGCTTTCAAATTCGACCTTCCAAAATGCATCACCTCGCATTTATCCAGGTTGAACTCCATCTGCCACCTCTCAGCCCATCTCTGCATCCTGTCAATGTCCCGCTGCAGCCTACAACAGCCCTCTACACTGTCAAAGACACCTCCGACCTTTGTGTCGTCTGCAAACTTGCTGACCCATCCTTCAATCCCCTCGTCCAAGTCATTAATAAAAATTACAAACAGTAGAGGCCCAAGGACAGAGCCCTGTGGAACCCCACTCACCACTGACTTCCAGGCAGAATATTTTCCTTCTACAACCACTCGCTGTCTTCTGTTGGCCAGCCAATTCTGTATCCAAGCAGCTAAGTTCCCCTGTATCCCATTCCTCCTGACCTTCTGAATGAGCCTACCATGGGGAACCTTTATGTTCACGCTTGCTACCCCCAATACCTCTCATACACATACAGTCAGACAGGCAGACACACACATTTTGCCAAAGGCCTGCCCAACTAAAATGGTGGACTGAGAGTAGCGTGGATTTTGCAATTGCTCCTGAGATTCAGGCATATTTCTAGATTTATTTATAGATTTCTTAAATGTTTAGTGGGATGTGGGCCAAGCACAGGCAGGTGGGACCAGTTTATTTTGGGATTATGGTAGGCATGGACTGGTTGGACCAAACAACCTGTTTTCATGCTGTATGACTTGATGACTCAATAACTCCCAGCTGCCCCATGCTTTTTACCCCAATGGTATTTTCCATACTCGAGGGAAAATGAAGTATAAGGTTGGGTGGGGAGGGGGGTGAAATTGCCAGATAAAGAGGAGAAAAATATGACACTGAAGACCCACCTGTTGCTTTTCCTTATTCCTTCTCATGTAACCTGACCTCTCAGCTATATTACAAAGCTAAATAGTTTCCAGCTCTATATTTCCTCCACAACATACTTCGGTTTTAAGGACTATTAGTCTTTTTGGTAGTTTATCTTTCCAAGAGATCTTAAAACAAGATGAGCTTATCAGATTACTTCAACTATTAATTCAGATCCAACGGATTGTCAGGCTCAGTCACCTCTCCAAATCGATTCCTTTGGAGAATGTGATCTCAGAGGGGGGGCAGTACCGTGAGTTGCAATAATAACACAGTTAAGCAACAACGTTTAATCGAGCTGGCTTCAAGTACAAACCTTCAAAGATGTAGCATTCAGTACAGATTTGCAGCAGCCTAAATGAACAGAACGAATTGAAGCTCGGTGTCTTTGTGGTCCAATATACTTTGTCAAAATAGCCCATTATGATCAGCATTTCCCCTTTTGATAATCTTAGCAAACAAGTAGATGCAAAGAGAAAAATGCAAATCACTACTGGATGATTCAGAATGTTTCACATTGGGATGATAATTTCAACCCTTGCGGTCATGGTGCCGTGAATATTAGCAAAAAGTGTATTATGTCAGTATTTTTGCTAATCAAGGCCAAATACAACTTATGCGATTATGTTATACAGCACTCTGTGGGTACACATGATGAGAAAGGTGAGTGTTTCATTTCAAACAGAACTTGAATTAAAAAGGTTAATGTGGGGATTCATATTTAAAGAATCGCTCCAGCAATGATAAAAGTCTGGACCTCATCAGTAACTAGGCTTTTCTGTTTTATTGTTGAACTGTTCACAAAAATTGCTCATTATACAATTGGTTTAATACATTTTTCAGCTTTTCCTTTGGCTAATTTGCATTTAATGATGCTTATTGCAAACATATATGATTGAGTACGAATACTTATAATTAGCCCTAATATTCTTAGGTGTCTTACTTTTCAAACTGTTTGGTGGTAGCCTGCTAATTACAAGAAAAGTTGAACATTCTATCTCTTCTAATGGAAGATGATAGTTGGTCTCAGTTTAATTTATATTCACGAGCCCTGATTCCTAATTCTATGTATTTTCTTAAACATTCATGGAATAGCAGCAATCACACATCTCTAATTGTTCTTGAGATATTGGTAGTGAACCACCTTCTTGAACCATTGTAGTTCATGTGGTGAAGGTGCTCCCATTGTACTGTTAGAGAGGGAGTTTTAGGATTTGATTTAGCGAATGCGAAGGGACAGTAATTAATCAAGGGTCGCAAGCAATAGTTTGCCCCAATACTCAAAGAATAGATATAACAGAGCAGACTGCCAGTGGGCAATTATACGCAGATTTGAGAACAGATCAAAAGATAGTATGAGCAAGGGCCTGACACCAGGTCAGCTGCCTGCACTCTCAGCTGCAGGATAATACACGTTGCAAGGCAGAGTGAAAGAAAATAAAAATCTACATTAACAGATAGCAAGGGAAGCAGATGAAAAATGTAATCTTGTGAACAAAATTGCAAAAGTAACAGCTCTGGAAATCATTTTAATGTGTTCAAACTGTGTTGGCGCATTAGAATCGGAATTAGAATGAATATCTTTTACCTTTTTTGAAAGGCTATCTACGGCACATCTTACCACATGAAGAAGAAAAGTCACAGAAGAAATGGCATTCTCTATGAATTATAGACTGTGTAAATGCTCATAGATAAAAATATGCAGATCATGATGGAGTTGCTGTGATAGAGTATATATGCTCTCAGTCATTGAGCAGCAGGTTCCCATTGCTACCACATCCAAATGTAAGTCACATGAATATGAGTTAGCTCCCTATAGAAGCAGGACAAAAATCATGCCTTGAAGTCTGTCAAATATGGAGCAGCAAATTGCTCTACTTGGAAGAATGCTCCATGTTAAAATGTAATTTAGCCACACCATTACATCCTTATTATGCACCAGTGATTATTCGGTACAAAAAGTACATTGCACCACTGCATTTTGCAAAATTGCTCTGAAACATAATGTTGTACATCAGCTTGTGTAATTAATACTATTTCAGCTGTTTAAATGTCTCATTTCTATTTGCATTACAGTGGGCATAATGGCTAGGTAGCTTGCTGATTCTTTTTCTATCTTATACTTCTTTGAAATTGTTATCGTTCTTGTGTGTAGCTCTGTACTTCTAATGCTGTTGTCTTTTGTCCATTGTCTACGTGATAGACTTCTTCAACATTTCTAGTTTGATAGTAAATCGATTATTTGGCACGAAATGTGTTTTTGCTGGGAAGCTGGACAAATCACACTGTCACAGATATCAAATAGCTGAACCAAACCATATGCAGATGTTTAAGGCTTACTTTTCCTTTCTCAATTCCATAGGAGTGAATAAAGTCTAGAACATGAATTTGTCAAAATTCAATGCATGTGCATTCAAAGTCTTGGAAAGTACATAATTTAATAAATTAATTCTGACAAATACCTTCCCTTTGCTGATGGAGAAAGTGACTCATTAACCAATGCAGTGAAGGGTGGAAAGCGCAAGAGGTTCTTAAAAACAGAGTTTAAGTGAACACACCCTTGGTGAAACTGTTATTAGAATGACACAGTCCTAATAATCAGTACAAGACCAAAGCATTAACCAGTTTTTCTTTTTCTTTTCAAATACTGATGGACCACCTATATGTTTCCTTCATTTCTTGTTTGAATTTCACATACATCCACTATTTTTGGTTATTTTCTTTTGAACCAATTTACAGTGCTAAATATAGTATGGAACAATTGGACATTTCTGCAAATGCATTCTTGTCTGTGACAATTTAAAATGTACTTTTCATTCACCTGTCCCTCTGACCATCTTCATTAGAAGTGCATCTCTCCACAAAAGACTAGACACAATTACAGATTTAAGCAGTAGAAATAGTATGTTACGACTACATGAGTTCATTTTGCCATTGTTTTCTAGGTTTCATGAAATCATTCACTTTTACTTAGAATTGTGAATGTTGAATAAAGAAGAAGAAAATCAGCATGAAAAGAAAGTCCAGTCAGTGACTTTTCACCCAAATTGAAGACCACCTCATTATAACTGTCCTATTTATGTTCTTATTCAAACTTGTGCTGTATTCAATTTCTGGCCAATTTTATTGAGTTTTTTAACCTACTGTTTATTTAACTGACATGCATTGTTTGTTTAAGGCATCAATTACATGTACATGGGAGGTAAAGCATTTAATATTCTATCTTTCTACCTTATGACCGAATGGGAAAAAAAATACATTTTCTATAAATAACTCGGTAATTAGTATTTAAACCTGCCTTTTCAGAGTTTTGTCAAACAGAGTTTCACATTTGCATGCCTGTACGCTTGGGATGACAGTGCCTGAAATAGATTAGGAAACCTGGAGAGATAATAACCTGGATGTTTACTTCCTTTCCCAGACTGTGCTTAACAGTACATTCTTCAACTAAAGCAGTCATTATCTTTCCTTTAACTCTGCAATCTATTATTAATCTTAGGAAACTGACCATTAATGCTTCAACATATCTCCAGGACACGAACACAATCTCTGATTGAGGGAGCATTACATTCAGTCACAAACAGCGACATAACAATTTGTTGGAAAGAAAATCTGATGGTTTCTATTTTTTTAAAAAAACAAAGAATTCATTCAAACAACACCATTCGTAAGTTTATTAAAGTTTAAAGGAACTATCTGAAAAGTGAGCGTGGAAGTATTAGCCTATTGAAATGTGATATATTTCACAGACAATCTTAAAATTTCATGCTGTACAAGATGATAATCACCTTTTGAACACTGGAATCTTTTTACTGCTGTTATGAAAAAGTTGACATATAACACATTTAACCCTAAAGTTAACAATGGACAACGTCACACCCTAGGAATTAGTGCCTCATGTATTACAGTTTAAGCTCAATGCAGGAAATCACAAAAGGAAAATTAGCTAAATCAATTGTTTATTAGGTTATGAATTAATTTGTGTTTTTAGGGAGAGATGAGAAACTCCATATTTTTGAGTTTGTGAACAAGGAGTTTAGAGATTTTGCAATGAATCTTAATTCCAAATGTAGTCACTGTGGAATTTACCTTTCAATTTGTCCTGAGAATGTGTACGTCATTAGTGAAGCAACATTCTAATGCTCATTCATAGTTGTCCCATGAAAGTGAAACTGTACAGCAAACAGCTTACAATTGGGTGATTACTGAATTATTTGCAAGGGTATTAAAAAGTAACAGTAACATTATTGGCAATGATTTGGGACTAGAAAACCAAAGGTTTATTCTAACAGCCTAGAGACCTGGCCTTAAATCTATAAGAGCCACCAGAGAATTATCAGTATTGGTTGCCACAAAAGTACCAGACTGTAAGAAAAATCCATCTGGTACATTAATGTCCTTTAGGCAAGGCAAGTTGCTGTCCTTACCAGATCTAGTTTGGCCCCAGGCCCACAGAACCAGCTAGCAGATCACAGCCAGCAACAATAAGATTAAAATTGGATGGCCCATCTTGCATTGATCAAGATGTTGGATATAATAAAGGCATACCCAACTTTGCAAAATGCTTTTCACTAACATATAAGAGTTGTTTCACAGATTTGTCAAGCAAATTAAAAACAGAAAGTGCTGAAGATACTCAGCAGGTTTGACAGCACATGTAGAGAGAAAAACAGAATTAATGTTTTGAGTTCAATGACCCTTCTAGTCAAGGAAAAGCCTGGTGTAATTATGTGCACAGAATCATACCTTTTAACTTCAAAGACTTTGACTTCACAATTCCTTGGTCTTCCTGTTCCACCAACAGTACAAACAATCCAGAGTTGGGTTCACGCAGCTAAATCTTACCAGAAATCAATGAGGCATCACTTTCAACGTGTTTCATGGGGATTTCTCTCCATGAAACCTAGCGAGTTTTCTCCTGCTATCATCCCAAATCCACCTCACTAATTATATCCTATATTCCTAAGTTGTTCCGCTCGAATGCTGCTAACCGGATTCTTCCGCTCATTGTAGGTGGAAATACTTGATACCACCTGAATATCTCCGGTTCATGATATTTTCCTCAATCATTATAGATAAGGGTAAATTAATGTGCCTTTTTTCAGATAGGGACCTGGAGGCCCTGGTTGACAGTGTGGTGCAGAGGAGGAATGTTGCCATATCCCAGGAGTGGCAAAGGGAGACTACAGCACTAGATCCTGCCAGTCTGGTCTGAGGTTATCATCTGGGTTAGTGCAGTCTGAATGATCCACAGGACCATGCAGCAATGTCTCAGAAAGGTCAATTACATTTTATGCTGCACCAGCATAAGTGTCCTTATCTTCTGTACTGGGGTCCCCTGACAGACATCAGGCCCCTAGCATGCCTGAGGACTACTTCCCTTCAACTTTGAGACATGGCCATTTGGTTTGGAGCACATGTAACATGATTGTTGTATCAGCTGCTGGCACATGCTGAAGATGTGACATTGAGATAGAGCAGTGCCATATCTCCCAACCTGACCACCTGCTTGACTGCTGATAGCTATGTCAAGCTTTCCATTGTGCTGAATAGCAAGTTCGGAGAGGAGTATTGAGAGCATTTAAGCTCAGGGAACAAGGCACAAGAAGTCTTCACCAAGGAAAGGATGCTGTGAACGTCCAT
This sequence comes from Stegostoma tigrinum, assembly GCF_030684315.1. Lineage (NCBI taxonomy): Eukaryota > Metazoa > Chordata > Chondrichthyes > Orectolobiformes > Stegostomatidae > Stegostoma > Stegostoma tigrinum. Next base: position 64,073,632 of record NC_081359.1, read on the forward strand.
GCGGATATGAATTGAACGGGTGTTAAGAGAGTGCATGAGCAGCCCTCTGCTGCTGTCTCGTCCAGTTTGTGAGCTGGATGCCTGTTCCTATGCGCAAAGTATCCTTACAGTAGCATTACAACAAAAAGCACTAGTGCATTCCAAAGTGCAGCATCAAAGTATAAAAACATATTGCAAATGGGTCAATGATGTCGCTGACGTCTGTGATCATTACACACATGCCCTGAAATATTAGTCTTGGTTACCCAGGTGGAGATCCAGAGGAGCAAGTGGGGAGCTGGAATCATTCATTTCAGGAATTCTGGGTGCCAATTCCTACTGGGAGCATGCAAATTAATGAGCTTAATTGTAATGAAGGTGAAGAATGCCACTCTCCAGAAAGAGCCTCATCTCAATGACCACGATTTGTTTGAAAAATAAGAGATTTTGGTCTCAATATCAAGAAGAGTCTCACTCAACATCTCACTGGATTTTCTAAATTTCTTACCATAACCCATATGATTTCAGGGGCTGGGAAGATCCTGCCCGTAGAGCCAGGAGTGAGTGATCATGGAAGTCCTGATATTGACTTGAACCTCCACAAACACTTCTTAGCATGAGATCAAACATTAGCAGGAAACCTCCTGCTGATTATCATTACTGACCTCCCTTCAGCTGTTGAATCAGTACTATTCTGGGCAAGCTGTTTCAGTCAAGTAAAGCACTGGAATATGCCCAACAATGGAAAAAATTGCCCAGATATGCTGTGCAAGCAGCTGCACAAATCCAATCTAGCTAAATACAACACATCAAACAATTCTCTGTCATAATCGCAATGATGGAAGGTGCCATTGACAATGCTTTCAAGTAGCACTTATTCAGCAATGCTCAGTTTGAGTCCGAGGGAACCATTCAACTCCAGACCATATTACAACCTTGATCCAAGCAAATATGAAGGAGCCAAATGCCAGAGGTGCAGTGAGAGTGATTACTATTGAAACCAAGGCAGCATTTGTGTAAGTATGGCCTTGTAGAGATTATGTAAACTTGAAGTCAATCAGAATCCAGTGAAATCTCTCCACTGGCAGGAGTCATACAAGCACAGAAGAAAGTGATTCTGATTCTGGATTGTCAGTCATCTGAATCCCAGGAAACCACTGCAGGAATTCCTCCAGGTAATGAGGCCCAAAAATCTTTAGTTGTTTTATCATCGACCTTCCCTCCATCATAACATCAGAAGTGGGAATGTTCACTAGTGATTGCACAGTAATGTTCATTTTCATTTATAATTCATCAGATATTGAAACAATGCAACAAGAACTCAAAAATATTTTAACTTGAACTGATAAATAGCAAGTAACCTTCAGGCCATACAAGTGCTAAACATCAATCCTACCAGCAAGAGAGAATCTAGTTACCTCTCCTTGATGTTCAATATTATTACTTATTATTAACCATGCTGCATACCGTCAATACTGTGAAAAATCATCATTGATCTGAAATCTAACAAGATCATTCACATTAATGTCATGATTACGTAAGCAGGCCAGAACCTGGGTAATATGCAGCAAGTGACTGCTGACGCTTCAATGCCTTTGTTACAATATATGAGGTACAAAACTAAGGACTGTGATTTGCTGGAGGAGTACAATTCCAACAAGACCCAAGAAGTCTGATATGATCCAGGGCACAACAACCTGCCTTGTTAGCAGAGATAGTAGGAACTGCTGATATTGGAGTCTGAGATAACAAGGTGTGGAGCTGGAGGAACACAGCAGGCCAGGCAGCATCAGAGGAGCAGGAAAGCTGACCTTTCGGGTCTGAATCCTTCTTCAGAAATGGGGAAGCGGAAGGGGTATCTGAAATAAATGGGCGGGGGGCGGTGATAGGAGGTGGATAGTGGAGCAGATAGGTGGAGAGAAGACAGACAGGTCAAGGAGGTGGGGATGAAGCCAGTAAAGGTGAGTGTAGGTAGAGCATTGGAATGGGGGTTGGTCAGTGAGGAGGGAGGAACAGACAGGTGGGAAGGAAGATGGACAGGTCAAGGAGATGGGGATGAAGCTAGTAGAGGTGAGTGTAGGTAGGAAGTGAGGGTGTGATTACGAGAGGTGTGCTGGTCATGGGATGCGGTCAGGGAAGGGAGATTTTGAAGCTTGTAAAATCCACATTGAGACCATTGTGGTGTAGTATTCCACGGTGGAATATGTTTCTCCAGTTTTTGGGTGACATTGTTGTGATACTGGAAGAGGGCCAGGATTAACATGGCGTCCAGGGAGTAGGAGATGGAGTTGAAATGGTTTGTGACAGGAAGGTGTTTTCATTTGTCACAAACTGAGCATAGGTGCTCCACAAAGCAGGTTCCGAACCTCCACTTGGTCTCCCCGATGTAAAGGAGGCCACATCAGGAACAGCAGACACAATAGATCATATTGGCAGATGTGCAGGTGAACATCTGTTTAATGTGGAATGTTTTCTTGGGGTCTGGGATGGAGGTCGGGGTGAGGTGTAGGGGCAGGTGTAGCACTTCCTGTGGTTGCAGGAAAAGGTGTCGGGGTGGTGGGGCTAGTGGGAGTGTAGAGTGGATGAGGGAGTCACAGAGATAGTCGTCCCTCTGGAAGGCAGATCAGGGTGGGGAGGGCAAAATATCCATCGTAGTGGGGTCAGATTGCAGGTGGCGGAATTGGCGGAGAATGATGCATTGAATCTGGAGGCTAATGGGGTGATACGTGAGAACAAGGGGAATTCTGTCGTTTTTATTGCAGGGACCGTGTGTGAGGGCTGAGTGCGGGAATTGCAAGAGATGCGGTCGAGGGCATTTTTGACCACAGTAGGGGGGAAATTGCAGTCCTTGAGAAATGAGGACATCTGGGATGTCTGGGAGTGGAAAGCCTCACCTTGGGAGCAGATGCGGCGGAGGAAGAGAAATTGGGAAAAGGGAATCGCATTCTTGCAGGAAGGTGGGTGACCCCGCCTCCTTGACCTATCCATCATCTCTCTCACCTATCTGCTCCTCCCGCCTCACTGACCAACGCTCATCCCAACTCCCTACCTGCACTCACCCATACTAGCTTCATCCCTGCCTCCTTGACCTGTCCGTCTTCTCTTCACCTATCTGCTCCACTATCCACCTTCTATCACCGCCTCCCCCTCTCTCTATTCATTTGAGAGCTGCCTTCCCCTTCCCAATTTCTGAAGAAGGGTCCAGACTCGAAAGATCAGCTTTCCTGCTCCTCTGATGCTGCCTGGCCTGCTGTGCTCCTCCAGCTCCACACCTTGTTATCTGCTTTGTTAGCAGCTCATCTACAATTATCAACATTCTCCTCTTCCACCACTGACCTAAAGTAAGTACATTGTGTATAGATACATAGAGCAACTTACCAAGGTTTCTTTGACAGCTCCTCCCAAACCCATGACTTCCACCACCTAGCAATAAAAAAAGCAGTAAACTGTTGGGAATAGCACCATCTCCAATTTCGCCTGTTGTGACCTGGAAATATATTTTGATTTGTTCGTTGTTGGATGAAAATCCTGAAACTCGCTAATCAGCAGCACTGTTAGTGTATCTTCATTATACAGACTGCAGCAATTCAAGAAGGTCATTCATCATCTCAGATGGGGGATTTCAAGACCAGGGGACATATTTTTAAGGTGAGAGGAGAGAGAATTTAAAAAGGACATGAGGGGAATTTTTTTTTACGTAGAGGGTGGCAATGAACATCCTGAGGAAGTGATGGATGTGGGTGCAGTTATGACATTGAAAAGACATTTGGATAAGTATGCGAATATGAGGCGTTTGGAGGGATATGGACCAGGAGCAGGTAAGTGAGACTAGTTTAGTTTGGGATTGTATTCACATGGACTGGTTGGACTGAGGGGTCTGTTACCATGCTGTAGGACTCTATGACTCCATAACTACTCAAGGACAATTAGAGTTGTCAAGTAAATATTGGTCTTCACCCTGGTGCCCATATCCCATGAACAGAAATATAAAGCACATAGGCTGGCAATTTTCTCAGAACTGCACCCACTATGCCATCATAATTTTACTGAAAGTACAGTGGATACCCTTAAGATTCCTGATTATAGTATGAACTTGCATAACAGACTAAGGATATTTTCTTGACTGGTAAGCATTTTCATTTTGGTTACAGCGTTCTTACGATGTGAACATTGCTGAAAAGGGTATGCTGATGATCCATCTCTTGAGATGGTGATGGATATTCTTTTTGAATTGGCACAAAAGCATGATTTTGATCCAGGGATGAAGAAAGAGCTGAATAATCCTCATCTATAATTAAGGGAAGAACATGCAAGTTGTGGTACTCTGTTCTAACTGGTATAAGTCACAGCTGGAAGGTGTTTTTCGAGTAAGCTTTACTGTAGTGCATCCAGTAAAAAGTGCTTCATGCACCCATGATGCACTGATGATGGAAATATTAAATATGAATTTTACTGGCAGGAACACTGAGGCCAGTGTGATGACTTTCTTGAGATTTACAGCATTCCCCAGTCATGACAGTGGTGAGTATTCCAGTAATTAGTGCCTCAAGGCAAGGCCAACCCTACTGCCATATCCTCCACCATGGGTAGCGTAAGGCATGCAGGCAGCTTCCAAATCCCCCCACAAGAATGGATATCATACCTTGTTCTATTGGCACCAATCAAATCGCAATCACCATCCATCCAACTAAGAGAACCAGGCTCATGAGGAATCCTAGATTGAATTCATGATGTAGTTTGGAGCAGTAACTTTATGAACAGTGATGGTAGAGTACCCAATTTTATTTTCATCTCATGCTGACCAGGGATATATTTCACTCTTAGCATTTTCCATTGTGATTTGTTGGAAGGTTGAATTTGCAAGTTGGTAATAAACTATCTTGGCCATATTGTGAATGTACCTTCTTTGGCCATCAAGTTCTGTACTAAGATTTGAAATTCTAGATCAGAGGCAGGTGTGTAATCTTTGCACCACAACCTGGAAATGCAATGATTGGTCAAATTAGATTTGGCCCCTTTTCTTTTGGGGGAGGCAGCGTTAGGACATAACTAGCCAATATTCTCCATCATTAAGTAAATGTTGTTGTCATAACTATTTTGAAATAGCTTGGCTAGAGGAGCAGTTAATTTTTACATACATGTTTTCTGCACAAGATTCAGGATGCTTCAGGGTCATCAAGCTTTGCACCATCAACTTTATTCAACTGTATTCTCTACTACAACACCTTGGCCAATCAGAGTCAAATAGCCAACCAGTCAGAACCCCTTTTCTCTTGCAGCATAAATTCTTGTGATCATTTGTAATGTAGCATTCTTGTATTTGTCCTGATTAATGTAAGATGACATGGTTCACTTCAACAACATTCAGATGTTTCTGAATTTCATGTAAATTGATATAAATTGATTGAGTACTGTCACTTATTTGATACCTTCAGAGCAAAATCTAGAAGCATGTTCCATATGGCATTTTGTCTGAAGAAGCACGTAAATACATAACCCTTGTCTCTGACATTCACATTTAGGCTTCCACCATGCTGTTCATTGAATTGCTTCCTCCTGTTGGTTGGCCAGCTTATTACTGTCCTCAACTGGATTTTGTTAGGCTGCTTTGTTTTTGAACTTTTGGTTTGGGCACCATTTGAATTATCAGTGTTTGCTGCTTTCAGTGCGTGATAAGCAAGTACAGTATGTTACCACGATGATGTCTCAGTCTGAGATACACCTCATGTCACTCCTGATACAGCCTCTGCATAACTTATAGAACCTGAAGTGATCCCTCAAAATTAACTTAGACCCAACACACTTCTCCAGAGGTCTTGCAACTCACAATAATCTTAAATCAAGTGCAGTGTTATGCAAGTTACCAATCAAATTCCATGAGAACAGGTTTTGTTTGTTTAAGGCTATTCTGATAGAGCCATTTTCCAGATGTCCATTATTGCACAATTGCAGATATAGAATCTTACTTTCAAAGGATGTCCTTTACTTCATTTCAAGCAGTTTTCTATCAATAAATGGGCCAATTATGTCCTATCTTATTTCAAAGATTACATTTGTAATGCTTCTTCATCCTTCCAAAATGCTCTATTTCTTACAATGCTATCATTTGCTTTCTACAGCATTTGCAATGCTACACATCTTATTCTCTGAACATTTATAATCTCTCTAGGATACCTATTACCAGTTCCATTTCGGAAAGTAGCAACTTCAATTTAGAAAAGCATTTTATGTTTTTTGTCTTTTATGTAGTTGTAATTCTAAAGCTTTATCGAAGCGTCAGCAGTCAGTGATGCACTACATTAAAGTCATAATGAAAGAAGTCCCACAGGTTTCGTTTTCCATCTCTCTTTATTCCATGACTTCAGAATTTAGAGATTTCCTAGTCATATAAGAACACGAGCATTAAGAATAAAACTAGACAGATCTCCTGGCATCAGCCTAAGGAAAACACCAAACCCTAATGACCCTGCAAAGTCCTCCTGTTGAACTTATAAGAGGTTCAGTGAAAATGGAGAGATGTGTCTCACAGACTGGTTGAGGAAAGCCTGACACAGTCACAGTCGCTGAATCATACCTTAAGGACAATGTCTTAGACACTGCCATCGTTCTGTCACAAACGTTCTGACCTAGTGGAAGAACAACAGCAAACAGATGGTGGTAAAGTAGCATGTAGTTGGTGGCATTGCCCAAGGAATCCTCAACATTGACTCCAGACTTCATAAAGTCTTATGGCATCAGATTCAATGTGGAGGAGGAAAACTACAGCCAAATGGTACCTACTGTCCACCTCAATTGAGGAAACAGTACTCCTCTTTATTGAACACCATTTAAAAGAGCACTGAGAATAGCAGGGGCATGTATTGCACACTCAGTGGGGATTTAACGTCCACCACACATAATATGACTCACTAGTAACCCTACTGATTGGGTTGGCAGAATCTGAATGGACATATCTACCAGACTGCATCTCTGACAAATGAAAAGGGAAGCAACAAGAGGAAGAAAATTCTCTCCTGAGAATGGAATTTCACTATAATTTGTCATCCTTAAACACGGGTGAGTTCCCGGACGACTGGAGAATTGCTAATGTCTCCTTGTTTAAGAAGGGTTGCAGGGATAATCCAGGTAACTATTGACTGGTGAGCCTGATGTCAGTGGTAGGGAAGCTGCTGGAGAAGATACTAAGGGACAGGATCTATTCCCATTTGGAAGAAAATGGGCTTATCAGTGATAGACAACATGGTTTTGTGCAGGGAGGGTCATGTCTTACCAACTTAATAGAATTCTTTGAGGATGTGACAAAGTTGGATTGATGAGGGAAAGGCTGTAGATGTCATATACATGGACTTCAGTAAGGCATTTGATAATGTTCCCAATCGCAGGCTGATGGAGAAAGTGAAGTCGCATGGGGTCCAGGGTGTACTAGCTAGATGGATAAAAAAAACTGGCTAGGCAACAGGAGACAGAGAGTAGTAGTGGAAGGGTGTTTCTCAAATTGGACACCTGTGACCAGTGGTGTTCCACAGGGGTCTATGTTGGGACCACAGTTGTTTGTGATATACGTAAATGATTTGGAGGAAGGTGTAGGTGATCTGATTAGCAAGTTTGCAGATGACACGAAGATTGATGGAGCAGCAGATAGTGAAGGGGACTGTCAGAGATTACAGGAGAATATAGATAGACTGGAGAGTTCGGCAGATAAATGGCAGATCGAGTTCAATCCGGGCAAATGTAAGGTGATGCATTTTGGAAGATCAAATTCAAGAGCGAACTATACAGTAAATGGAAAAGTCCTGGGGAAAATTGATGTACAGAGCGATCTGGGTGTTCAGGTCGATTGTTCCCTGAAGGTGGCAACGCAGGTCAATAGAGTGGTCAAGAAGGCATACGGCATGCTTTTCTTCATCGGACAGGGTACTGAGTACAAGAGTTGGCAGATCATGTTGCAGTTGTTTAAGACTTTGATTCGGCCACATTTAGAGTACTGTGTATAGTTCTGGTCGCCACATTACCAAAAGGATGTGGATGCTTTGGAGAGGGTGCAGAGGAGGTTCACCAGGATGTTACCTGGTCTGGAGGGCACTAGCTATGAAGAAAGGTTGAGTAGATTAGGATTATATTCCTTATAAAGGCAGAGATTGAGGGGGGACCTGATTGAGGTCTACAAAATCATGAGGGGTATAGAAAGGGTGGATAGCAAGAAGCTTTTTTCCCAGAGTGGGGAACTCAATTACTAGGGGTCATGAGTTCAAAGTGAGAGGAGGAAAGTTTATGGGAGATATGCGTGGAAGGTTCTTTACGCAGAGGGTGGTGCGTGCCTGGAATACATTGCCAGTGGAGGTGGTAGACACAGACACGATAGTGTCTTTTAAGATGTATCTGGACAGGTAATGGATGGACAGGGAGCAAAGGGATACACACCCTTAGAAAATAGATGACAGGTTTAGACAGAGGATCTCGATTGGCGCAGGCTTGGGGGGCTGAACGGCCTGTTCCTGTGTCGTAATTTTCTTTTTTCTTTGTTCTTATGGCCCAGTATGACCCTCATTCCACCATCAAGCAAAGGGTTTCATGAGGGGTGCAGTGATCTAGATAAGTTATGTCAGTGAACAAAAATCTCAGAGTGAAAGGTGAGAATATGTAAAATTGCAGCGAATATGTGAATAAAATGCTGTCTTATTAAAAGATAAATTGAACATAAATGTAAGAATGTTATGTATCAGTTATACAGTTCTGGTTTCCTTATTTAAATATGACGTTATGTGTGTGAAATATTTTAATATTATTTATTGTTGTGTTTGGATTTTGGCCTGGGACCATTAGGGTTTTGGTCTGTGTGCATGAGAGAATTTAATCGTTGACTTACCAGCATTTAAGGTGCCATGTTTATTTTTTAAGCCAGTTTGTGAGAGAGGCTTCCTACAGAGGTGATGGGAAATTGTTTGTATTGCAAGAGATTTATGGGTGAACAGAATAACATTGAAGAGCATTAACCTGCTTTTAGTTTGAAGGATCAGAGATTAATTTTTATTTGCTTAGAGGAAATGCCCACAGTTTGGAAAGGTTTTTCAGTTTCAGTTTGCAGAAGCCCTGGTTAAAATTTAGTTGGAAGAACACAGCGCTCCTGGAGCAAGGCATTATTTCTTAAAGTTTGAAATAAGTTTCTCAGTTTAGGGATTTAATTTGAAAATCCAGAACCCTGAACACAAAATCTCAGTTCAAAGCTAAAAAAGTAGTAGCTCAATTGTCTGAATACCCAAGGATGAGACGATCAGACTGTACAGACCAGGAATTGAAAGCGACAGGTAAGCCAAACCTGCCCATGTGATAAAGGAACGGCATTCTCTCTGACATTTCAGTACTGTAAAGAAATGTTGTTGGGATAGATTAAATATTGTATTTTTATTGTGTTTTGAAGACTTCAAAACTGTCATTTGTGTAAATAGCTTGGTTTGTTTGCTTTTATCCTTTCTTTGACATAATAAACTTCTGTTTTATTCTTAAAACAAGGTGTGCAGCATTGTGGTCTCACGTTTCAGTGAAAGACCAGTTGGTTAAATATAACAAAACTATACTGTGTCTGTCAAGTCTAATTCAGTCTCGGATTTGACTTCTTCAGTAATAATATCAGGAGGGATCATAGCAACTGAAGTCTCTTGCAGGATTTGAATTCACTGGATTTAAGAGGGATCTGTGTCTTTTAGTGTGAATGTGGGTGAATGTATGCATAAAAGGATTATGTTCTGGTGAGCTTTTATTGCATGGAATTCAAAGATGCCTTTGAATGGAGCTGGGAGTTTTCTGAAAGTGAAAGACATAACATTATTTGAATTATTTGAAATCTTTGACCAAAGTTAAACCGAGAGAGAGAGCCAAAAAAATTGAAGGTTGAAGTATAAGTCGGATCTCATAAAGATGAGATGCTTCAAGTGATTATTCAACATTTAGAATTAAAAGAACCAAAACATGAAACTGGGCTGTCACAGCTGGAATAGTGAAGATGGAGGTAAAAATGAAAAGACTTGAGTTGAAAGACCAATGGAGATTAAAGACCATAGAGCTTAAGACAACTTGAAATGGAAAGCTAGAAGAATAAAAAATGTATGATAATGGAAAAGCAGATGAAATTTTTAAAGTAACACAAACGTATAAGAAATAAGGAAATTGGAGAATTACATTAGTCATGGAGCAGCTAATAACCAAGAAGAAAGATGTATTGGTTTCAGCGAAAATACAAAAAGATGCCTAAGTAATAAAGGAGAAAAGTTGGGACTGAAAAATGATATAAAAGAATTAACATGCTCCCAGTGTAATAGGATGGGATATACCAAACCCAAATGTTGGGGATGAATGGAAGATCAATTGCAGTAGTAGGAATATAGACCATAAGACATTGGAGCAGAAATTAGACCATTCAGTCCATCAAGTCTGCTCCACCATTCAATCATGGCTAACGGGTTTCTAAACCCCATTCTCTTGCTGTCTCCCATAACCATTGATCCCTTGGCAACCACGAACCTATCTGTCTCCATCTTAAATATTCTCAATGTTGTGGCCTCCACAGCCTTCTGTTACAGTGAATTCCATAGATTCACCACTCTCTGGCTAAAGAGGTTTCTCCTTATCCTAGATCTAACAGGTCTTTCCTTTACTCTAAGACTGTTCCCTTGGGTCCTAGTCTTTCCCACCAATGGAAACATCTTCCCAACATTCACTGTGTCCAGGTAATACAGTTTTCTGTAAGTTTCAATTAGGTCCCCACTCATCCTTCTAAACTCCATTGAGTATAGATCCAGGGTCCTCAAACATTCCTCATATGTTAAGCTTTTCATTCATGGGACCATTCTCTTGAAGCTGAGATATGGGGCCCCACAACTGCACACAGTACTCCAAATGTGGCCTTACCAGAACCTTATAGAGTCTCAGAAGTCCATCTCTGTTTTTATGTTCAAGTCTTCTCAAAATAAATGCCAAAGCTGCATTTGTCTTCCCAACTAGTGACTCAGCCTGCAAGTTTACCTTGAGAGAATCCTGGACTAAAACTTCCAAGCCTCTTTGCACTTCAGACTTCTGAATTTTCTTCCCATTTAGAAAATAGTCCACGCTTTTATTCTTCTTCGCAAAGTGCATGACCTCACACGTTCCCACATTATACTCCATATGTCACTTCTTTGCCCACTCTCCTAACCTGCCCAGATCCTTTTGCAGCCTCCCTACTTCCTCAATCCTAACTGTTCCTCGACCTATCTTTGTAATGTCTGCAAACTTAGAATATTCTCGGTTCCTTCACCTAGATCATTAATGTATAAAGTGAAAAGTTGTGGTCCCAACACTGAGTCTTGTGTAACACCACTTGTCACCAGTCTTCAGAAAAGGGAGCATCTGGGAAGGAAATAGATATTAAAACTGTATTGATAGTAAAAAGAGAACACGGTTCCTCAGAATGTACTAAACAGGGAGAGATGGCTTAGGACAACCATGAAAATTAATCTTCAAATATTGACAACAAAAATCATAGAGGTTCTGAATAGATTACCTCAAAGCAGGAGTTATTTCTTTGAATCATGGAAATAATCCATTAAGGATTTGAAGAGACACTGGAGCAAGTCAGTCACTGGACTGATAATACTATTTGTCTTCCAGAGGGATTAATGAAGCATAAAACACTAATTGGAGGTATAGATGGAGATTACAAACCAATTGCATTTTACTGAGGAAGGAGTGACTTGGCAAATGCACAGGTCAGAGTGAGAGTAATGAGGCAAATTCAAATAGATTTATTTAAATTTTGGAAGTGGCCTGGCAGGTTTAGGAAGATTGGCTGCAGCAAGGGTGGTAGAACATCCACTGGAGTTAATAGAAGTTAAAATATTACCAGAAGTTTTCTGACCTTGTTATGACTGGATCTCCGGTCCACAGAATTAGACAGGAAGAAAAGCAATAAATGAAACAGAGATACTTTGGAAATTCAGTTAATTGGATTAAATTTTTAAAAATTAACTGAAAAGAATTGAAGATAAAGAAATGAGGCTGACTTGTTTAGCATATCTTCTTTAACAGAAATTCCACAAATGGATTTGATGAGAACTAGGCACTGGTGCAATAAGTGGTAGTTCCTTCTGAGTACCACAATAACATTTTATGAATCAAAGAATCCCTACAGTGTGGAAGCAGGCCCTTCAGCCCATCAAGTCCACGCCAACCCTCCAAAGAGCATCCTACCCACACATACCCCATAACCCTATGTTCCCCATGGTTAATCCACCTAGCCTGTGCATCTCTAGATGCTATGGGCAATTTAGCATGGCCAATCCACCTAACCTGTACATCGTTGGACTGTGGGAGGAAACCGGAGCACCCAGAGGAAACCCACACACAGGGGGTGAATGTGCCCTGTGAGGCAACAGTGCTAACCACTGTTCCACAGTGCCACCCCACTGAGTGACTTATAAAATTCCAATGGCAGTTCACTTAGGTACTAGGAAAATATTGAAAAGTTAAAATATTGAAATATTTTATCTTGGCTAGACACAAGGTGTTAGTGTTGTTACCTGTCTCATGGGATCATTAAACGCAATGTTCTGTGAATGTTAGTCAATCAAAAAGAAACTCAACGATGTAAATAATGTAGTGAGTGGACAGAGGAAAGAATCAGCTACTGTGGCATGTTAGAAACATTGGGTGTTATGACATGAATGATGGTTAGGGAAACTACTGTAAGAGTGAAAGAAGTAGACGGTGAAATGGAACTATCAGAGCAAGTAGATAATACAACAGAAATCAAAAAAAAATTTTACCTGCAACAATCAGATTGGCTAATATGAGCATGGTTAAAAGGTTACACAGCATGGCTACTGGCATGATGACCCTTATTTCAAAGGAGTTGAAGTATAAGAGTAGGGAAGTCTTAGTGCAACTGTACGAGGCACTGGTGAGATCAGATCTGGAACACCATGACCAGCTTTAGTCTCCCTATTTAAAGAAATACTTCACTTCATTGGAGGCTGTTCAAGAGAGCTTCATTAGAATGATATCTCGTATGGAGGAATTGTCTTACAGACAAAGGCTAAACAGGTTGGGACTCTACTCACTAGAGTGAGATGAATGAGAGATGATCTCATTGAGATGTATCAGATTCTTAAGGGGCCTGACAGGGTAATGCTGAGAGGATGTTTCCAACCGTGGGAGACTCTGGGACCAGAGGATACCAATTTAAGACTGAAATGAGGAGGCGTTTCTTCTCTCAGTGGATTGTGTCTTTGGAACTCCTTTCCACAAAAAGCTGCAGGGACAGAGTCATTGAGTGTATTTAAGCCTGAGATAAATATTTGATTAGTAGGTGAATCAAGGGTTATTGGGAAAAGGCAGCAAGTGGGTATGCGGAATGTCAGATCAGCCATGATCCTATGGAATGGTAGAACAGGCTCAAGGGATTGAACAGCCTAGACCTGTTCCTATTTTTCAAATTCATTGTGGGAAATGGACATTGCTGTCTGGCCAGCATTTATTGCCCATCCCTAGTTGTCCTTGAGAAGCTGTTTTCTTTAACCACTGCAGCCCACCTGCTGTGGGTTGGCCCACAGTGTCGTTAGAAAGGGAATTCCAGGATTTTGACCCAGCGACAGTGAAGGAACAGTGGTATATTTCCAAGTCAGGATTGGGAGTGGCTCGGAAGGGAACTTGCAGGTGTTCCCATAAATCTGCCACCCCTATCGTTCTGAATGGACCACTTCTTGAAGGCTGTCATCCCCAGCATCGTGTTTTATCTTCCAGAAGCCCCTCAAAGTGACTTATGAGGGCTATTACAGAATTATAAATCAATTGGGGGGAATGGCGAATTTGGCATTTTGTGGCATTAGTGTGGAAATACATTACCTATAAACCAACACCTCATTGACTCAATGCAAAGAGATTCTTTTAATTGAGTGAATAGACTGAGTTCAGGATAGATGATGATAATATAGAAGTGAGTTGAAATACCTGTAGTGATGGTGCCAAAACCAGATTGGTCACAGAATGAGTGATAATGGGAACTGCAGATGCTGGAGAATCCAAGATAATAAAATGTGAGGCTGGATGAAAACAGCAGGCCCAGCAGCATCTCAGGACCGCAAAAGCTGACGTTTCGGGCCTAGACCCTTCATCAGAGAGCTTCCTCTCTGATGAAGGGTCTAGGCCTGAAACGTCAGCTTTTGTGGTCCTGAGATGCTGCTGGGCCTGCTGTGTTCATCCAGCCTCACATTTTATTATCTTGGTCACAGAATTCTGTGTTGATTATTGAAAAATTGATGTGGTAACAAAAACAGACTCATACCCTATTCTGAAATTGGAGAATTACATTTGAATGGATTGGACACAGATGGTTTGCTTCCTTCTGCTCCTAATTCATAAGTTCACATCCTTATTATGGGGGAGCCTTGCATATGAGCTCAAAAGACAAGCTTCAGGAATTTGTAACCATCTTCAACCAGAAGTACCAAGAGTTAGGAGGATTGGCTAGCAAGCCACTTTACTGCTGTAGTCAACTTCTGTATCCAGGAAGATGCATGAAAATCCTGCTATTGACCTCCTTTGCCTGGTCAACAAATCCTGCTTGTTTTTGGAGACATGTTTCTTCTGCCCATCCACAGGGAACTGAATTTGGCTTTTGGTACTTACGGTTGATACTGTATGCCCAATGATGTATCAATGAAGCATAGTGCTGTCTAGTTACGTTATGCTTCCCTTTCCCTGATTTCTAGCTAAATCTGAAGATTTATCATGCCTAAATTCTGATCCTCATATGATTTCTTAAAACAATTGTGCTATCATAAATTGCTGCAGGTCATCATTTTGCTTGACTCTTGCAATTGGTCCGAAAGCCCAGAAGTTGGATCCAGTTGCAGCGGCTGAATGAAAAAGCCAGTGAGGTAGTGTTACTGAAGTATCAGGATTCCTAATAATCCGCCATATTCCCAAAATGTAAACTAACTTTTATTCTGCGAAGTTACCTCTTTAACCTTTAGGACACACACCACTAAATCCCAGTTATAGAGTAATTAGTCATTAATTTTTGATTTATTAAGCTTTTCCTAGTTTATCAATATTCATTCTGAAGTTTGCCTTCATTCTTAGTACAAATAATTTGTAAAAAGTATCAGATTGTGTGAAATCTTGTCTTCTGCAATGTGACCGGTGGAAATTGAATTCAGACTGATCGAACACTCTGAAATTGTATAACTAGAAGACAGAGAAGGCTTCACCTTGTCAGTCTGAGTTAGGTTTTAAGATAACACAGTGTAGAGCTGGATGAACACAGCAGCATCCAGACCTGTCTTCGGATTTACTGAAGAAGGGACTCGACCCGAAATGTCAGCTTTCCTGCTCCTCTGATGCTGCTTGTCCTGCTGTGTTCATCCAGCTCTACACCGTGTTAGCTCAGATTCTCCAGCATTGGCAGTTCCTTCTATCTCTGAGTTAGGTTTTAACCCAGTTTTCAAGTTAAAAGGGGCAAATGTCCAACTCACTGTGTTCATCTATTACCTTTTTTCTTTCAGATTACAGATGAAGCCAATTCTGTCGCAACTTGTGAGAGAAAAAAGGATGAAACAACATCAGGATACATCACTAAGTTTCAACTGACACTCTGGGGAACCTACAAGATTGAGCTCCCCAAAAGGGAAGAAAGTATGTGAATCTTACACAATATTAGAGAGATAACGAGGCAGCATTTTCATGCAAGATTTGAAAGCTAAAGAAAATGTCCTAGGGATTGAATCAGATTTGCACAGTAAATGTGTATATGTATATAGTGATGCCTAGTTCTAGAGTCTTACGTAAGAGGAGGCATCATCTCCATGTCTACCCTGGCATGAACCCCGCAGGATTTTATGTTTTAATCAAGTCATGTTTACCTTTCTAAATTCCAGCAGAACGAGCCTAAGCTGCCCAACTTTCCACATTGGACAACCCACCTCATTCGAGGTGTAAGACATGTAAACATGCTTTGAACTGCCCCAACATAGTTATGTCCTTCCTTAAAAAATGCAGTCTCACCAATGTCCTGGTGACTGAAGCGCCACCTCTCTACTTTTGCCTTCAATTTACCTTGTAATGACAGTATTTTGTTAGTTTTCCTAATTTCTTGCTGTATCTACATGTTTACTTTTATAAATTATTCACCAGGACGCCCAGGATCTTCTGCATCATGGAGCTCTGCGATATATCACCATTTCTAAATATGTTATTTTTAATTTTTCACACTAAAATAGACAGTTTCACATGATCCCACATTATAGTCCATTTACCATATCTTTGTCCACTCATTTTAGCTACATCATTACACCTTGTCAACCCATTTACAACTACTCTCTGCTTTCTGTTAGCTATCCAATCTATTGTACATGTCAACATGATAGTCCCTATACCATAAGCTTTCATTTTTTGTAATAACCTTTGATATGGAATCTTAACAAATTCCTTCTCGAAATCTGAAGTATAAAACATCCACTAGTTCTCCCTTATCCATAACACACGTTACCTCATCAAAGAACTTCAAGAGATTGGTCCGACTCAGTATCATAAAACCATGTTGACTCTGCTTGGTTGCCTGGAACTCATCCAAGTGACGTGTTATAATGTTTTTAATAATAGCTTCTAACATTAAGCTGACTGACCTGGAGTTTCCTGCTTTCTGTCTCCCTTTTTGAATAAATCAGATATTTTGTAATTTTCCAATCTAATGGAATTGCTCCCAAATCAAGATACTTTTGTAAAATTAAATCTAATGCATTATCTATCTCGCCCATTACTTCTTACAAGATCCTGGAAAGAATTGATCAGGACCTGGGAACCTATGTGGCTACAGTTCCAGTAATTTAGTCAGTTCTAATTTTCTGGTGATTTTAACTTTCTTGCATTTTACCCACTCTTCCTTTTCCTCATTTTCCATTATTAGTTCTCAAGTTTCACCTTTTATTGACCCAGTGCTCACTTTATTAACTCTTTTCTTCATTAAAAATTGATACAAATTCTCACTATCTATTTTTATGTGTTTAGTTAGCCTCCTCTCATAATCTAATGTTGCCCTCTTCATTCACTTTTTGGTCGTTCTTTATTTTTTAATATTCTGTCCAGTCTTTTGTCTTCTCCACTGAAGTTGGACAATTATATGTTTTTTCTTTCATTTTGATATTCTGTTTATTTTAGAATTATTTTATTTGTAGCTTAAAATCTCCCACGATTATTTCTGACAAGCTCTCGTTCATTCTGCTCTCCACCATGTAGCTTTTGCACTTAACCAAGCTTGTCCTTACCATTAACAACTTCTCCTTCGATTCCTCCCACTTACTACAGACTAAGGGGGTGGCCATGGGAACCTGCATGGGCCAAAGCTATACCTGCCTCTTCATAGGATACATGGAACAGTCCGTCTTCTGCAGCTACACAGGCACCCTTACCCATCTCTTCCTCCGCTACATTGATGACTGTATCGGCGCTGCCTCATGCTCCCACAAGGAGCTCGAACAGTTCATTAACTTTACCAATACCTTACACCCCAACCTCAAGTTCATCTGGGTCATCTCTGATACCTCCCTCTCTGTCCTGGACATCTTTGTCTCCATCTCTGGTGACCACTCGGAGCTGATATCTATTTCAAGTCCACCGACTCCCACAGCTACCTAGACTACACCTCCTTTCACCCACCTTCCTGTCAGAATGCGATCTCCTCTGCCCAATTCCTCTGCCTCCGTTGCATCTGCTTCCAAGATGGGGCATTCTACTCCCAAACATCCCAGATGTCCTCGTTTTTCAAGGACCTCAACTTTCCCTCTCCAGTCGTCAAAAATGCTCTCGACCACATCTCTTTCATTTCCTGCACCTCTGCACTCACACCCCCTCCCCACAACAAAAACAAAGGCAGAACTCCCCTTGTCCTCACGTATCACCCCACTAACGTACGGATTCAATGTATCATTCTCCGCTACTTCCACCACCTGCAGTCTGACTCCACAACCAAGGATATATTTCCCTCCCCACCGCTATCTGCCTTCCTTAGGACCACTCTCTCTGTGACTCTCTTGTCCGCTCCACACTCCCAACTAGCCCCTCCAGCCCCACCAGATCCGGCACCGTTCCCTGCAACAGCAGGAACTGCTACACCTGCCCCTACACCTCCCCCCTCACCTCCATCTGAGGACCCAAAACAAGCTTTCACATCAGACAGATATTCAACCGCACATTCACTAATGTGGTCTGCTGTATCCACTGCTCCCTTTGTGGCCTCCTTTACATTGGTGAGACCAAGCGGAGGCTCGGAGATTACTTTGTAGAGCACCTACCCTCTGTTTGCGACAAACAACACCACTACCCAGTCGTGAACCACTTCAACACCCCCTCCCACTCCCTGGACGACATGTTCCTACTGGGCCTCCTCCAGTCTCACAACGACACCGCCTGGAAACTGGAGGAGCAGCACCTCATATTCCACCTTGGCAGCCTACAACCCAATAATCTCAATGTGGACTTTACTAATTTCAAAATCTCCCCCATGTTCGGCCTCATCCCATGATCAATGCTCCCTCTCAACACCACCTCCTTGACATGTCTGTCTTCTCTCCAACCTATCTGCTCCTCCTACCTCACTGACCTATCCCCACGACTGCCTACCTGCACTCACCTATCACCATCCCACCTACCATCTCCAGCCCCACCCCTCCTCTCTCTCTTTATCGCTGAGCTCCCTTCCTGACCCCAACCCTCTGCCACTCAACCCCATTTCTGAAGAAGGGCCCCAATCCGAAATGTTAGCTTTCCTGCTCCTCTGATACTGCCTAGCTTATTATGTTCTTCAAACTCCATACTCTATTTATCTCTGACTCCAGCATCGGCAGTCTTTCCTGTCTCTTTCTAATACCTAATATATATATATAATATCTAACATTTAACTCCAATCCTCTTTAATACTAGCCCTCACTCTGACACAAAGACAGACAGATGAAAAGAAACAATGAAAGAATAAATTAAAAGGAAAAAATAAATGAGATGTAACTGGCCATGTCACCTAAGCAGTCTCTATGATCTGTAACATCACAAACATATGGAATTATTTCTGATGACATTGACACTACAGATAGCTTCAGTAGACTCCAAAGAATATTCATTTAATTTTATATTCTATTCTTTGAACTTGCAGTAAGTTGATACTTAGAGAACAACCAGAGAGTAATCAAACCCTGTCCTAGAGCTTTTACTTTTGCAGACATGATCCTTCTGACCTAAACACAGTTAACATAAAACAGTTTAATCTCTGGCCTCCCCTTGCCAGAGTGACCATCTTCCTCTAAGTTTCCAGTCAGCATTCAGCATCTGCTATTTTCTTGAGCATAAGGCTTCTCTGTAGTTAAAGCACATGTAGGATTTTTTTTACGAGAATTAAGCTGTAATTAACTTTCAGACCTAGCTTCATAAGTAAATTACCAGCTGCTGCTCAAAGTCCAAAGATCACCTTTAAGCTCTCAGCTAACAGTTCACAGCACCAAACCAAAGTTGTTAAGATGAATAAAACAAAGTAATGAAAAGTCAGTGAAGGTACTAACACAGTAATTATTGCTGTCTATTCTCGCACAGGGTTAGACACAGCAGGGTTACACTAGCATTCATTCTCTATTTGAGACAAGTTGCTAAGTGCAATTAAAAATGAATCCACAATAATGAATTATGACTGTCATTTTATGTCTCTTGTATTTTAAGTGTTAATGTATTTGTTCGGTTAAGTTAAAGAAATGCAAGCAGCTGAATTTTTCTGACAGCATCTGTCCAACTTCAAATGCTATTGGCATGTTAGTGCAATCAAAATGTGGTACAGCATCAATAAGATTGAGATAGAATCTATACGTGAAAAGACAAAGGGTTATAAAAGGCCAAACACATGAATCAAGATGGTCTACACATCACTAAATAAAGAGAGATGGTGGAATAAGTGTGCAAACAAATTCGCTAACTCAGTGGAAAGGCGCAGCATTTATGGGAAATTTCAGCAGTACTAAAATTAAATCGTCAGAAGAGGTATGAAAAAGGGATAAAAGAATTGAATTCCTACAAATAACCCACCATGTAGAAATCCAAGAGCGGGAAATGAATCAGAGAGGCAAAAGTAGAAAAACATCTATCAATAGGTAAGATTTTAAGATAATAATTGAATAGAACATAACCATTACAGAGGCTAGGGTAACGGATTAGAAGAAAATTGATTTCAAGGAGCACTTAAAAGAACTTGGGGAAACTAACAACTATATTAGAAAATCCAATTTAAAGAGGAATGGGAAACATTTGAAATGGTGTTCAACAGAATCAACAGAAACTATATTTGACCAAATGGAAAGAACAAGCTAAATACTAACGCAACATCATGAGTGGATAAGGATATTAGAGCAAAAGTAAGGATTAAGTACATGGACAGTAGTAACAAGGGGATTCTGAAGAAATGTCACTGAACCCTGAAATATTAACTCTGATTTCTGTCCACTGATTCTGCCAGACTTACTGAGCCTTTCCAGCAATTCTTTTGGTTTTTATTTAGTAATAAGGGGAAATATGCAAAGCTGAAGAAAGAAGTCAAAAGAAAGTTAGGAAACAGAAACATTTAAACTTTATTATCAAGAAACATCAAACTGAATAATAAAATATTCTAAATGGATGGAAATAAAGTAAAACACAATTAAGGATGAAAATTAGGCCACTAGGGGCTGGATAGGATAAAATCATAGGCAGTCGTAGCAAAGTGGCGAGATATTAGAATTTTATTTTGCTCCATTACTTACCAGGGAGACAGATGAGCCTGACATGAAATCAGAGTATGAGATTAGAAATGATTGAGCTACATTTAATGTTTAGGAAGAAGAAATATTAAATAAATTAATTAATTTAATTCTAAGAATTTAAAACCCTTGCTCAGAATGAATTGCATCCATGTATCTTTTAAAACAATCCTGAGGAAAAGGTAGAAGAATAACTATTACATATACTGAATTATTCATCAGAAAAAGGTATTTTGCTGAAGAACAGGCAGGGGGCTAACATTCCACTCATGTTTAAGAAGGAAGACAGAACAGTCACTTTATGTTAGGGAATATGTTAAAATAATGGAATTCCCCAAAAAAGAAAACAAAATCCATCTGGAAACCGAAGGGAGAACAATGACTATGCAATAATGAGTGACTTGATTTTGAAAGGGAATCACTTGTTTGACTAATCTCATTTAATTCTTTGAGAAAGCAACAGAGAATAAACAAGGCTGATGCAGTGGCTCAAAAGCAGTGCATTTTAGTTCGTGTTAAGATGGGTACTATTTAGATGGGCTGGGAGCAACATCAGCAAACTGTATAAGTAGGGCTATGGACAGAACTTTAAAGGAAAAGGTAAAGAAAAATTTAGTGGTAAGTTGAGGGAATTAGTGCAGCAACTTACTTAAAAACAGAATTGACACAGAGGGATAGAGAGTCTAATAAAGTGGATGCAAAGAATAGCAAGAAAATAAAAACATTTAAAAAATCAAGTCTTTTCATTGGAACATTAAATAAAAACGAAATAATGCTTTAAGAGTATTTAAAAATGTGTTAAGATGAGGCGAGTAGGTCCTTAGAGTCTCACTTGCCTGAGAAAATATCATAAGCAAAAAGGAAATGGTAGCGATGTTAAACAAGTATTCTTGGGCTGAACTGTTCTTGCCCCATGGTGACACGCTTGATAAACCAAGCCATATTGCATACAAGTTTCTGCTAATTTGCCTGTACTTCATTGAGCAACTGTTGTCCTTGTGAATTTGTCAATGTAGTGCTCCTGCCTAGTCATAGAATCTCTACAGTGCAGACATAGGCCATTCAGCCCATCGAGTCTGCACCAAACCTCTGAAGACCATCCCACCATATCCCTGCTACCCCACATTTATCATAGCTAACCCACCTAGCCTGCTCACTACAGGACAATTTGGTGCGGACAATCCACCTAAATTGCATGTTTTTGGACTGCAGGAGGAAGCCCACTCAGACACAGGGAGAATGTGCAAACTCCATACAGTAATTCAAGGCTGGAATCAAATCCTCGTCCCTGAGGCTGTGAGGCAGCAGTGCTAGACACTGAGCCACCAGGCCACCCTGCAGTGTTGTCCCAGTGGCTGGGCATGGCTGCTGAGAACTGTTGACAACCTTGATCAGATCTAAATGACTTTGCTTTGAAACGCTCCCTCACAACATGGGAGCAACAGCAAGTGTATTGGCTTACTTGTAGTGATGGAAGCAAGAGAGATACTTTCAAACAGCAAGCAGTAGATTTGTGCTGCACAGAAATTGTGCTGATCTCAAGGATGTTGCCTCAGCATGCCTAGTAATTGATTAGAGGTCATGTTTGTTTGACTGCTGTGACACCCTACAAACCCATGCTTTACACATGAGCCACTTGTGCTTAGTTTACTATTACGTGAAGGTTCCACCACATGTCAGTATCAGAACTGATCACTTTGAGAGTGAACTGCAGGCCATGTGCTCAGTTGTAATTCCAATGATGAAACACACTGTCTTCTCCATAAAGCCATGCTTCTTTGCCACAAGCCAATTCCTGCTGTCTCCTGTTTGAATTACCTTGTTATCCAAGAGTGAAGGAAGTATGCCAGTGAATGTAGTGTTTGCGGACTATGGCTGTGAGCTGTAGCTCTGAGATAAACAGTGAAAACTAAGACTGTGAGGAAAAGGTGAAGATTTGAATCTCAAGTTTGAGTTGCCACCTGGTGAGTAATGGGTCTGGTGCATTGAACAGTATCTGAAGCTTGTGGTACATTTAAAGCTGCACTCAGAATTTTGACCATTTGTGTGAGCAACTAAATTCACTAGATCTGAATAGAACTGGGTCTTGCTATACTATGGAGAAAGTAGCTAGCTGTTCACTGAGTCTCTTGTAAGCAGTTAAGGTTTTTTTCTATTCTTAGATTTTAAGATAATCTATAAGTTTGTAGAGAAATTAATAAAAACATGTAAACGACAATAACCACAAATGAATGTAGTAATAAAAAGATTATAACTCATTAAGGATGGCCGGTCAGGTGATCTGTCAAGGTTGGAGCATGTGGGGGCTCTTGGAAACTATTGTGATCTGGGGCAAACGCTTCTGAAGCAAATGCCTGAAGTTGAGAGCTCCAGCTCAACATTCATGAGCTAAAGGCCGAACTGCAGACACAACATATCAAAGCGGGTGAAAATTATCTCGATTAGTTTGTACTAGGGACCTGTCACATCACTTAGGACAGAGTCTTCTAATTTGGTCAGTGGTCAGGGATAGTCGGGTGTGATTGTGAGTGAGGCAGGTAAGGTAACCCAGAGAGCAGGAGTGCAGCACTTTCAGCCTCTGCACTTGTTCAATAGGTTTGAGGTTTGCTCAGCCTAGTTTGGATGAAATTGCTGGCTATATAGTGGATGAGCAAACTGATGATAGCATGGTGGTAGCCATTCAAGGAGGGACAACAGCAAGGAATATAGTAGCAGTGATGTATAGTAAGGGGGATTGACACCATTCTCTGCAACAAAGAGCGAGACTCCAGATGGCTGTGCTGCCTGCCAGATACCAAGGTTTATGATATTTGCTTAGGGCAGGAAAAGAGCTTGCAGAGGACAGGAATGTTCTAGTTGTCATGGTCCATATTGGTACAAATGACACAGATAGATTAAGGAATGAAGTTCAGCAGAGAAGAAATGAGCTAGTCTTAGATACCAAATTGAAAAGTTCAATTTCTGTTATGTTCTCTGGGTTATTACCTGAATGGCATGCAGATTAGTGTAATGTACATAAATTTAGTGAAATGAATACATGGCTGAAAGACTGTTATGGGAGACGTGGGTTCCAGTTCAGAGAGCACTAACACACTGGTGGGGAAGTAGGATTGTACTGTTGAAACAATCTGGACCTGAACTGTGTTGGGGCAAGTGTTCTGATGAATCATAAACTAGTGAAATACAAAGGATTTTAATTAAATAATGGATGCAAGTGATAAAATATGGTGAGATGCATTATATTAAAGAACAGAGATAAGATGAGAGGAAAATAGGGGACATGAGGGTCAGAGAATTGCAGGAAGGAAGAGGGGGGATAAAAGCCAAGAATGCAATAACAATCAAGATGAGATGTTATGAAGATAACAAAAAGATAAAATGAAAGGTTCTCAGTTTTGCATGCACCATTCAAAATAAACTAAACATTGATATTTGCATAAATTTGTGTAAATAATACAATAATTACTGAGATGTGTCTTGAGAATGACAAGGATTAAGCCTGAATATTGAGGGTATATGACATTCAAGAAAAATTGGAAGCTTTGTAAAAGTGGAGGGATAGCTATTCAAGGATGGCATTTGTGCAATTGTTATGATTACCTTGGTTCAGGATATGGTAACAGTTTGGGTTGAGATGAGGAATAACGGGAAAGAAGTCCTTCGTAGGAGTGGTCTATAAATCCCCTAACAGTAACCACAAAGTGTACAAGAAACATTGGGTGCTTGTGAGATTAATAATAATAATGGGCATTTTGATTATTACATATAAACTGTAAAAATCAGAAGAACAATAGTTTCATGGATAAGAATTTCATAGAAATCTTTTGAGAGAGTTTCTCAGAACAGCCCATTTGGAACCGACCAGAGAGTGCACTTTATTGTGCAACATGACAAGATTAAAAAATAGCCTCACTCCACCCTCCACCACCCTAACAAAGTGATGGTGTTTTACAGTCATTTGAAAGGGAGAAGACTGTATCTAAGACTCACATTATAAACCTGAATAAGCATAACAGTGTGGGCATGACAGCTGAGGTAATCAAAATAGCTGGTATACTCGCATGGGATATAGATCAATAGAGAGACAGTGGCAGACATTTCAGAATATTTAGAACAAGTGTATTCCTGTTACAAAGTAAAAAGTGGACGTACCATCCCTGAATAACTGCAGAGGTTAGGGAAAGTAGCAAATTTTAGTAAAAAGCTTTTAGCACTTCAAAGATAAGTGACAGATCAGATAATGAGTCAGAATATGAAAAATGGCAGAGAATGACCAAAGGGCTAATCAGGAGATTCTGAAAATGTTCAATCTGACTGGAAAGTAGCATATACAAGCCCTCAATTCAAAATGGGTGGGAACAGTAAACAGAAAACTATGGGCTTCTGTTGTGGGGAAGCTTTTACAATTGATTATTAAAGCGACTGTAGTTTGCTCTTAACAAACCTTATGGTGATCAGGAAGAGTTAGCATGGTTTTGTCAAAGAAAAGTCATTTTTAACCAAATTATTGGAGTTCTTTAAAGGAGTAACATAGACTGAATAAAGGGGAGCTGTAGACATACAATATTTGAATTTCCAGAAAGCATTTGATAAAAGTGCCATGCACAAGTTTATTATGCAAAGATGAGCAGAGTGTCGCATGGATAGAAGTTTGTCTAGTTGGGAGAAAACAGTATACATAAACAGATCTTCAATTGATTGGTAGTGTAGTCCTGCATGGGTGTAGACTGGAGTTTCATCTTTTTACAATTTACATTAATGACTGAGATGAGGGGAGTGATGGCATGGTATCTTAATTTGCAGATTACACCAAGATAGGCACAGAATGGTAGACAATAGGTACAGAAATATGTTATGAAGGAGAAATAAGGCAGTTGCGGACAGATATACATGGGCCACATGAGTAGGTAAATTTCTGGTAAGTGTTCACTTTGGCAGCATGAATGAAAATATAGAGTATTACTTAAACAGAGAATGACTGCAGAATTGAGAGGTGCAGAAAGCTTTAGGTGTTACGGTGCACAAGTCATACAATGTTAGCATGGAGGAACAGCATGTAATCAGGAACACTAATGGGATGCTATTTACATGAGAAATTGTGCATGAAAATAAGGATGTTGTGATTCAATTATACAGGGTATTCATGAGACCATATCTCAAATACCTTATGCAGTTTTGCTGTTATTATTTTACAAAATGATGTAAGTGCGTTGTAGGTAGTTCAGAAGTGGTTCACTAGATTGATACCTGGAATAAGCAGGATAATTTATGAGAATATGTCAAACCAGCTGGATTTGTTTCCTTTGAAGGTCATTGGGGTGACTTGGTTGAAGTGTATAAGATCCTACATGGATTTGACAAAGTGGATCTGGAAAAGATGGTTCCTCTGGTGAGACAACCCAGAATGAGAGGGTGTGGTTTTAATATTAGGTATTGCTTTTTTTCATAGAGATATGAGGCTATTTTTTACTCTCAGAGATTGTGTGACATCAGAACTCTGCATAAGAAGGTGGTGGAGGCAATGTCTTTGAATATTTTCATGGTGGTGGTACATAGATTCTTGTAAGGCAGGAACATCAAGAATTATCAGAGGTAGACAGGAATGTGGAATTTGAAACACACACAGATCAACTAAGACCTTATTGAATGATGGGGCAGTTTCAGGGTTAATTCCTGCTCCCAGTTCGTCAATGAACTTGTTGCAGCAGTATAGCCAAGTTCTTTGGGCTAGATTGCTGTTCACTGCCAAACCTACCCATAGTTTATCTGAAGTTTCACCTGACTCCCATAGTCCCCTCTCTCCTCCTGTCCTTAATCTGCTTCTGTTTTAGCTGTGTCAGCATCACAAACCAATATATGTGTTTCACCAATAAGGATCCCGGACTGGCAGCAGAAAACCTTGGAATACACTCTTTGCTCTGCCTACTTCAGTGTTCTTGGTCAAATTTCTTCTGCATTCAATTCCAGCACTTCCTACAGCCAGAATGCACCTTCCCTTTAAGAGGCGCAGGCTGGGTTTAAATATTGCATGTTAACTTTACATGGTACCTATGTCATACAAGCATGGGTCCCCTGCTGAAGCATGCAACCACTGAACAAGCCATTTACCACTGGATATACACAACTGTCATGCAAATTCGAAGGCAGCATGCAATTTAAATACCGGCTGCATTGCAATCGATGTGTACGGGTTAATTACAATACCCATGCCTTTTCCCCATGTTGTCCAATTTTGAGGCCTAAATACTTACAAATATGATTTTCTTGTGTATCATAAACTATTCTTTGTAAAGTCGTATCACTGAAATTTCACATCTAAAAGCTAAAAGTGTACAATGGTTGTTTCATTAATGTGAGCTCCATTAAACCTCTCTGTGAACAGTCTCAATAATTTGGCACTCTGCCATAAACCAAGTCTTCAGTGTATTGCTTCTGTCATCTGTAAAGGAGAGATTAATAATACATAAAAATAACAGACAGAGTTACCCTCGATTAATGAATTGGCAAAGGTAAAAGAGACATGGATGCTGTCAGGGAAACTGTCACAAAAATAACAACTGTCTGCCCAGTGACTATTGCCTTGACACCTCCTTCGTGGCTCTCCAAAAGCCTTCACAGAACCTTTCTTTTTGACTATACCTTGGGGCTGTACCCTCATTTTTTTTCCCATCTATGCCCCTGCTGTTTCATATCACTGTACTTTGAGATGCCTTCTAGTGCAGGAGGAACACTAGAAAAATGAAAATTGTTTGTTCCTAATGTGCTTGATTTCGCTAATGCCAACATTTTAATAAGTGGGATCACGTACAGCTTCAGACCAAATATCTCATCTGGGTCATTTCAACAGTATTAGTGCTGCATAAGCCGGCTATAAGATAAAGCAGTTTCAAAAGGCTCATTAAGAATTCTACAGTCTTCTCCCACCAAATATTGGTCCCCATTTGCAGTGCGGGTTTTCTTCTGCTATTATGGTGGAAATGGAAAACTAATGTGTTGATGTATCCTGGTATCCGAATTGTCAAAACCTTTCCTTTCAGTATTGCTAACTGGCTGCCTGATATCCATTGTTGCTCAAATGTGGGTCCAAAAATAAATCAGTGACATACTATATCTGGACAGAGTATATGTCTGCATTGTTACTGTCCGGAAGTAATCGGTGTCCAATGGATGATTTAAACTAAGTCAACAACTACAAATTCCATGTATGCCTTTTCTACTTAAACTCAATAGGTAGTCTTCCATCCCAATAGAAATTTTAGACTCAGGAGATTAAAAACTAAAATTGTTTAGCATGAATGTGTTTACCAGAATACTAGTAGACACTGGCTGCTGAAGATCAGGGATGTGCTACTGCAGAAATTTAGAACAGAATAAATATTTGTGTAAGTCTGTTGTAGTATAAGTTACATTGGTAAATGACATGTCACTACTTGAATATTTTAAGAACACATTATTTGGTCTTTTATTCTGAATATAACAATGATGAAACTTTGCTCCAAAATGGCTTTTCTATCCAACAGGCATCTTTCAAAGCAAATTAAATATCAAGATATTAGCAAATTTCTTGTCTGCTTGTGATATTAAAGCTTTCTCACCAAAGAATTTGAGGAAAATACACCTTTTAGTATTTGATGCTTTGCGTTATATTTATACTTTGTTCACTCTATATTTTACACTTATTGCTGCCTCTCAATTGGGCTGAGTCACTGTATTTAAAACCACTGTAGGACCTCAATTCTTACTGAAATGGGGTCAAAAAGGTCATTTTCCAGTTAGTTTTGAAGATATAATTCAGAAACACAACTTCGGTCTGGAATAAAGAAAGGCAGGATACATTTTCCCATAGTGTTTGTTACTTCTACGAAAATTGTTCATTTCCATCCACTGCCTAAGGCAAATAACAGATGCGTTAATGAATAACTCTTCATAATGGTAAATTAATTTACAGTCAATTGCAAGAAATGCATCAAGAAATTAAATCTGCAATTGACAGCACAAAAGTTAGCATATCACAGTGTTTGTATTTTAAAGATGGATATTGTTTTGGTGTGGTTTCTTCTTTTGTAGTTTTCAATTAGGTTGTTGCATTTAACTCTCCAGATTGAAGGTAAAGTAACATTCAAAGTCCTTCAGATGCTTGAGGGCTTTCTAATTGCTGCTTTTGCAATAAATATTCAGGCCTCTGATTAAAATGCACCCTAGCTCAAGTTTGTCACCTGATTAATTTGTTTTCAAATGCTTGTTTGATTACTAGCATGATTAATCATGTGCGGAGTAGGCAAAAAAAAATAGAAACGTACGAAATGGGAGTAGAAGTAGATCATACAGCCCTACATGCCTGCTATGTCATTCTGTAAGATTACAGGCTCCACAGATATTGACTTAACTTTCTTGCAGGTCACCATAACCTTGGACTTATCCAAAGTTCAAGGCTGTCTATCTCAGCCCTGAATATATCCAATGATTCTCTGAGTTAGTGGATTCAACAGATTCATAAGCCTTTAAGAGAAGACATTCCCTATTTTCTCTGTTTTAGTGAGAGATCTCTTATTCTGAAACTATGCTTCTAAATTCTAGATTATAAATGCAGGGAAACACCCACAGAGAATCCACCCTCAGAATCTTGCATATTTCAAAAAGATCACCTCTGCTTCTTTTAATTACAATGAATGTTGTTCCAACCTACTCAACCTTACCTCATAAGTAAAAACCCTTCATCCCAGGAATCAATCTAGTGAACTGAGCCTAGTACAAGTATAACTTTTCTTTTATAAAAGAGACCAAAACTGTCAACAGTTGTAGTCTTTCCAAAGCCCAGTACAGATCTATTAGATGTCCTTACTTTTATACACTATACCCTTTGCAAAAAAAAAATCCAACAATCCTAAGGTAAAACGTGGTATTGTCACTGGAATAGTAACTCAGAACCCCAGACAAATGTC
The DNA here is from genome assembly GCF_030684315.1 of Stegostoma tigrinum. NCBI lineage: Eukaryota > Metazoa > Chordata > Chondrichthyes > Orectolobiformes > Stegostomatidae > Stegostoma > Stegostoma tigrinum. Next base: position 64,103,351 of record NC_081359.1, read on the forward strand.
TTGGACCATAGGTTTGAATGTTACCATGACTAGTGGTGAATTTTGAATTAAATTAATTTGAAAGCTATACTAATGGAGACCATACAGCCAGTGGCCTGTGGTGGCGACACCAGGTCCATAACAATGAGTAGGCTCGAAAGGCAATAATGCTGGCTGAACCCATGAAACCCACATCCCATGAATGAATGTAAACAAAAAAAATCAATTTTCCTTTCTAATTACTAGCAGTGCCAGCACGCTGACATCTTATGTTTCATGTACAAGAACACCCAGATCTCTTGGTATTGGAATATTCTGTATTCTCTGTCCAGTTAACGAACACTTTATTTTGCTGTTCTTTCTACCAGAGTTAATAACCTCATATTTTCCCATAGTATAGTCCATCTGCTAATGTACTGCCCATTCACGTAAGCTGTCTATATCTCTTTGGATCCCTTCTGTCATCAAAACATTTTGTCTACAATATCCTCAGTCATTTTTGTACTCAAGTGAATTTAAACGATGTTAGATAAAATACAACGTAAATTTTCCTGTTCCCTGTTCCAGACACATTTTAACCATAGTGCCATATTGCACCACTATTATAATTTTTCATTTCTATACCAACTATCTTGTTGTCGATGCTGTCTTTCCTAGATGAGTGTCAATTTAAGCAGAGAACGCTTTTTCCTCTGGATATATTGAAATAGTAAATGTACTAATGCTTGTGCTGCACTTGGCAAACAGAGCAAATCTTCTTCCCCATGTAGCAATTCATGACAAATTACAGTCATTTTTATGCTGTGAATATGTGCTTATTAGAAATTATTATGAAACAGTCAAAACTCATTTTATATGATAGTCCAATATTGTACTGATAACGTTCCCAAATTAGAATCCAGAGGTTTGGACAAATAATTGGGAGAATGTGATTTCATAATCCTATTGTGGTAGTTTGAGAATTTGAATTCTGTATTTTTTTTTAATAGTAAAATTAAAAAGCATGTATCAGTTAAAGGGATCGTGAAGATGATGCTATCAATAGAAAGTGCTGGAACTACTCAGCAGGTCTGACATCATCAGTGGAGAGAGAAAAAAAGTGTTAATATTTTAAGTCCAATATGATTCTAAGAAGTTCTGGTAATAATAGTCAGAGACAGCTGTATCCTGAAAAAAATACTTATGTTATGCCTCAACTGAGATTAGTGTGCTGAAAATCAAGCCCCATTATTCCCAGAGTCATCACAAAAATTAAAAATTTTTAAAAATGTGCAGCATTTTCAATTTTCTTTGTTTTTAGACCCAGTTTGACAGAATGGACTAGGTCTCTGTACTTAACAAGAATAAGTATTCATTCAAAATAAATTGATTCTAACTTCAAATAAATATTATGAATCATCAACATGCAGAAGACACAGCATTTCATACTTTAAAGGTATTTGACTTATCAATTAAAAATCACAGCAGCTCGAAGGAGGATTAAACTGGCTATCTTCAGGTTTGAGGTACATTTTCTACTGCGGAGCATAAACAATTTCTTTTTCTCCACACGCCCAATTGTTGCTCATTGTCTTGTTCAGATTTCTGGAACTATTCAACTGTCTGGGAGCCAATCACATAGTTGCTAACTGGCAGAGGACTTCCATCATTGATAACTGGCCACTAGCCCACAGGCTAATCAGTTGTTTGCTGCTAGCCAAAGCTCCATTTGTAAACACCTCTTGGCTCTTGCTCATCTGCAAAAGTAGATTTCCAATACTGCTTGAACAAATGCAACACTAAGCTGTATAAAGACTATTTACAATGAGTGTCAGTTTCCTTGTGTTTGAAAAAGTGCAGAGATCCTTCAACAATCCTTGTTCTTTAAAGCAGTTGTTTTCAATACTTCAGTCCACAATCATAATATAAAACAGTCTTTTTAGTTAACTGAAGGAATTAAAATAAAACAGAATTAAGTTCCATTGGTTTGGGTGCAATTTGAATGCTGATCTACAAGTGACAGGATAATGTTCTTAGACATTGCTTCATCTAGTACTTAGGCAGCTGTATTTAACCAAACATTTATAATGTAGTCTCCTGAAACGTGAAGCTCTTGCTTGGAGCAGTTAACCAAATCATCCCATCCTATGCAGTGGTTGGTGACAAAGTTTCAATCCATTAATTTCCTCCCTTGGTATCAGAAATTTAAGTAATGAAGAAAAATTAAGTAAGTTAGGCTTATTACCCTCAGAAAAGAAGTCACCAAGGTAGTCAGAATGAAATTTTGTAAAAGGAATTAACAATTGTGATCAGACAAACTGATCATTATGGCAAAAATTCAAATTCCTATAAACCCATTGAAGCAAGAAAGTTGGGTGTGAAAAAGGAATGTTACTTTTTCACAAAGGGAAATAGAATTTAAAGGATGTGCTAGTGAAGGAAACAGTGTAACTAACCTCAAGATGCAAACAGATTGTCATTTATCATAGACAGAGCTTATAATACATCATTATAATACAGTGTAGTAGACCAAGTAACATTGTTCAGCACCTTGCTGCAAAGAAATTTCTTTTTTGTGCCTAGATTTTCATTGGAGAAAAGGAGGAGGAGAGGGGACCTAATTGAGGTATACAAGATAATGAGAGGCATAGATAGAGTTGATAGCCAGAGACTATTTCCCAGGGCAGAAATGGCTAACACAAGGAGTCATAGTTTTAAGCTGGTTGGAGGAAAGTATAGAGGGGATGTCAGAGACGGGTTCTTTACACAGAGAGTTGTGAGAGCATGGAATGCGTCGCCAGCAGCAGTTGTGGAAGCAAGGTCATTGGGGTCATTTAAGAGACTGCTGGACATGCATATGGTCACAGAAATTTGAGGGTGCATACATGAGGATCAATGGTCGGCACAACATTGTGGGCTGAAGGGCCTGTTCTGTGCTGTACTGTTCTGTGTTCTATGTTCTATGTATGCACAGATCAGTGAGCACTCCATTTCAAATATTATCAAGCAGTGAGTAGGAATCTTCCAGAAATGAAACTGTCCCAAAATATCTTTAGAAAACTCTCAACATGTCATGTGGGATCTCTTCGATTTTTTTTAAGTATGTCCTTGCAATAGGCTGAGTTTGCTCCACCGCCCATTGAAGATTGAGAAACCTGGCTTCAGAGGTATGAGAAATCAGGTCAGACTTTTGCTCCAAGATGCTGTAATCTCTATTACATTGATCCACACCCGAAATCTCTTTTCATCAATGCAGAAATGGTAGCTTTAACTGTCGAATGTTTCTAGAGAAGAAAAGATGTTACGAAACAACGGGATGGAATTGGATTGAGACCAGTCAAAAAGCAATGGGTTAATGCTGAAAATTCTTATGTTCTTATCTGAACAGTTATGAAACTTGACAGCATTCAACAAGGTAAAAACAATCACAAGCTGCAAAACATCAGAAAACTTGTGGAGCGAAATAGAATAGATAAGCGATTGCTTGAAGCTTTCTTGCATGAAAATACCAAAAAAGTGCAAGCAGATGATATTTCTTTTAATTGGTCGGAACCAGAGGTAAAGGCATTTCATTACAATAAACCTACTGTTAAGTTATACTGGGCTTACTTGTTTTCAAATCTCTATGGCATTCAATGAATATTTATCTAAACAGCCAATATAATGCTTGAACATTTACTTTTTACTTAAATTTAGTTTAATGCAATGCACAAGATGTTTATGCATCAGCTATGCTGGTGAATTCTCATCCTCTACACCTCCATATCCTATTGGAAACCATCCATCAAAAGAGGTAAAGCTATAAAGAGAAATAACTTTCATTTAGCGTCTAATCTGTATGAAAATATGACCGGTTCAGCTCACTAATCATAAAACAGAGCTGCCATCTTCTTTCATGTTATTGAGTGGATTACCACAGTGGTGGAAAAAGATGGGCTATACATTTTCAAATTCCATCAGCTGATTTTAAGACTTGGATCTTTAATGGACTGACATGATTTCAAAGCAGCAAAAGCACTGATTTAAAAGTGGCCATAGTAATTACCTGATCATAGGTTGAGCTAATCTTCATGACAGTATCAGTAAACAAGACCTGAAAGTAACATTTGTGTCAGCAGAGGCCGAAACCAATATCTGCAGTTTTAATTTATACCTGTATGACTCTCCCCATATTTTGGCTAGTGTCTCTTTCTGGAAGATACTTAGAAGGTTTTTCCCAATGGGCCAAGATGACTATTTCCAAGCTATCTACTACTGGCCACCTCATTAATTATACAACCAGACTCCACAGTGATCTACGTCATTCGACCATGTGGTCACAGAGGCTGAAGCATTGGAGGATCATAGTTAGATTCCAGTTATACACTACAAGCCAGTAACGACTATCCCAAGTTTGTTGTTACATCACATTCCAAAAAGAGATCGCCGAGACAGGGAAGTTGACTCCCTGTCACATTGACAGTGACCTGGAGGTCCTGATGGACAGGCTGGTAGCAAGAAGGGCCATTCTGTTCCCAGAGAAGTGCCACTGGAGGCCATAGTACCAAACCTTGCCAGTCCAGTCAAAAATAGGCATCTGGATCGGTGCCATTTTCTCTGGAGGAATACACAACAGTGCTGCAAGAAGGTCAAGCATTCTGCAAGGACAAGTGCCACCACCCTCTGTCTGCTACCTCACACCCACACTAAATTAACCATTGCACATACATCCCACCAAGTTTAATGGACTACAACCCTCAGTGTTGCATTCTGCATCTTCACCAGATAGCTTCCATTCTCCTGATCCTGCCAAACTACTAAGCCTTCATTCCTTCTGCAAAAAAGGAATTGGGAGCTACATAGGGGCAGGAAACGTCTTTGGGTGGGAAACCTGGAAGTAAGGTTTCCCAGATAACAAGGTGTAGAGCTGGATGAACACGGCAGGACAAGCAGCATCATAGGAGCAGAAAAGCTGACATTTCAGGCCTAGACCCTTCTTCAGAACCCACATGCTCTCCAATAATTACAGGATACATTTTACATTTTTGTGACAGGTTTCCTTCTTGTCATTCACAGATCATAAAGCGTTAGTTCTAGGACATTTAAAAAAGCATTTCACACAGTATCAACATGGTTTATGAGAGACACCACCTTGTCTCCTACGAGGATCTGAAACCCTTGCTCTGCTCTGAACCTGACACCCTCTTTTCCTGCTCTTTTTCTTTCTCCTTTTCAGAGCTGTTCCCTCTTACACTGCTCTCTCCTTCCCCATTCTGATGATTGCCTTGATGCATTCATGGGAAGTGCATCACTAAAAAGGCCAGCATTTATTGCCCATCCCTAACTGCCCGAGAGAAGGTGGTGCTGAGCTGCTCTCTTGAATTGCTGAGGTCCTTGTGATATGTCAGTAGACCCACAATGCTGTTCAGGAGAAAGTTCCAGCATTTTGACCCAGCAACTGTGTTGGAAGCACTATATATTTCCAAGCCCGAATGTTGTGCAGCTTGAAGGGGAACATGCATCTACTGCCCTGTCCTTCTAGATGGTGGTAATTGTAGGATTGGAAGGTGCTGTCTAAGGAGCCTTGATGAATTTCTGCTGTGCATCTTGTAGACTGTACACACTGCTGCTACTGAGCATCAGTGGTGAACAGAGTGAGTGATAGTGGATGTGCTACAAATCAATCAGGCTGCTTTATCCTGGATGTTGTTGAGCTTCTTGAGTGTTGCCGGAACTGCACCCATCCAGGCAAGTGGGGAATATTCCATCACACTCCTGATTTGTGCCTTGTTGATAATAGACAGATCTGGGGAGTCAGAAAGTAAATTGCCTGCTTCATTATTCTTCACCACTGACCTGCTCTTGTGGGCACATTATTTATATGGCAAGTCACTCTCAGTTTCTGGTCAGTGGGAACCACCAGGATCTTGGTAGTGGAGGATTCAGCAATGCTAATATCATTGAATATAATAGGGCAATAGGTAGATTCTCTGTTACTGGAGATGAAGTAATTGTCTGGAATTTGTGTGGCACAAATGTCGCTTACTAGTTGTCAGTCTGAACCTAGATATTGCCCAGATGTGTTGCATCTATAACTGAGAAGTCATGAAATGGTGCCAAACATTGTACAATCAGAAATAAACAGTGCCACCTCTGACCTTACCCTTAAGGGAATGTCAGCTAAAGATGGTTGGGCCGAGGACACTACCGTGAGGAACTTCTCCAGAAATGCCCTGGAGCTGAGATGACCGACCTTCAAAAATCACAACCATGTTTCTTTATTCCAGACATGACTCCGACCAGAGAAGAGATTTCCTCCTGATTCCCATTGACTCCAGTTTTGCGAGAGTTCCTCGATGCCAGAGACACTCAAACACAGCCTTAATGTCAAGGGCAGTCACTCTCACCTCACTAAAGCGTCACATGCTTATTTAACAGTGTATGTGAAATCGCGGGCAGTGAAGGCAGAATGATGATGGGTGGTTGAAAAGGGTTTGCATCGTGATGCCTCTAAAACTGATAATGGCATTGTCAAACTTATTAACGAAGATTTTCTAATAGCCGATGATGGTGTAATGACCATCAGCATAAATGGAAGTTGCAGAAGTCCCATTACAGAAAGATCTAAAGGAATTGCCTGGTAACTTGAAGATCTCACTGACAATTCTTCTACACTTGGAAACATCTGAAAATATCAATTTAAATTGGACAATTTAGATGGTTCCAATGAAGTTAGACTATTAAATAAATTGCTTAACTCCTGAGTAAGTATTCAACCGACCCCATGATTATGTCACACACATGTACCTGCAACTATGCCTCCCTTAGACCACTTACACCCCCAGACCCTGACCTGACACCTCATTGTCTCCTAGCAGTACCTGAAACCACTGCTCTGCTCTGGACCTGACACCCTCTTTTCCTCTCCCCACTCCAGGGCTGCCCACTTTTCCCCTGCTCCCTACTTACCCATTCTGAAATTGACACCCCGTTACCCTGCTCTGGAGCCACTCCCTCTGGCCATGCTCAGCACCTGCTTCGTCTTTCTCATATTCTGGATCCATTCCCCCATTTCTTCTGTATCCACCACCAAATCCAAACCCATCTAATTTAAGTGTTTTTGTGTTCATTAAGCTGAGCATTATTGGTGATGGGGACCAATGCGAGTATCAAACATTTACAGATCCAGCCGAGAAAAATTAAGTGCTCAGTAAAGCTCTCTTTATTGCCCTAGCCACATCATCACTCCATCAATATATCTCTTTCGGTTCCTATCATATTAGCTTTGATGTTTGTCTGAGTGAGAAATGGGAACTTTAATATTCCTAGTTATATCATTTTTGGGAGAGCTAGGATGGATAAAAAGCATGACAGGGCTGTGCTGTTGATCAAGCTTCTATCATAGTGCTGAAATACAGGAATATTGTAAGGATTGTTTTATGTCAAAATATAAAATTTTTAAAATATGGAATGCAGATCATTAACAGTAGAAATAGAACAGGTCTGCATATATCCATCCAATGACAGATACATTGAAATATAGGGATTTCAACCTAACTTTCCAGGTGGGAAACACTTGGGATTAAATGGGATATTGACTTATACCACACTCAATAAGCCAATGTTTACCTAACCCACCAACTGGGAAACAAATGGAATGATGATGTGATGGTTTTATACCATCCCCAAAATTACTCACTAATTGAAGTTGATAAATAATGTTGATGGGGGGGTGCAAGGAGTCAATATTCCACCAAATCCAATGAGTTTCTCATCCAGTGAATTAGGTTGACATTAGGGACATTGAAGGAGTATTTTTAAATGTAACAAAATTGACAAAATAACATGGGTTTTTAGGATGCGTTTGGGAGTATTTTCCAATAAGTTCCTGCCTCACATTTTCAGAAAGATCTCAAAGCTTTTGAGAGCATGCAGAAGAGGAACACTAGAAAAGTAATGGCACTGTTCGTGAGTTATGTGGAGGATTTGTGTTACTGTCATTAAGGTCAAGAAGATCAAGAGGAGATTTAAATAAAGATATTTAAAGTTATGATAGTCTGTTGGAGAAAATGAGGAGAAACAGTTCCCATTGGTAAAAGTGTCAGTGATCAGAGAATAGCATTTAAGATACTTGCCAAAGGAACCAAAGATTAGATGAGTTTTTTTATTAAATGCTGGAAGTGGTTATAATCTGAGATCCACTGTCTAAGAGATTAGTAGATGCAGTTTTAACAGCGACGTGAGAAAGAAATTGAAATTACACTGAATAAGAAGAAATTGCAGGCCCACAGGTCAAAAGCAAGTGAGTACACTATCTGGATAGAACTTAGAAAAAGCAGCATAGATAGGCTGAATGAGCTTCCCATGCAGTGTGATTCGATAATTGTGTGACCTGTAAAGCCTAAAGGGCTTATGGTATCAGTGAACACATAATACAGTTTAAATAGTATAGGATATTACCGGCTCTTAATCAGTGAAATAATAGTTAAAAAGAAGAGGAGGTTACTCAGGGCTGAAAAATAAAGCTGAACTGTAAAAGATAAGGTGTGCCCAGAAAATTAAATGAATATTTTAAGATGATTATTTTTAAATGATTTTGAAAGTGGGAATGCACACAAGGGTGGTATAACATAATAATTTGGCATAAATTTAAAATTAGAATTGTTTAAAATCAAAACAACTTAAGGTAGATAGTGAAGTGTGAAGTTGGATGAACACAGCAGGCCAAGCAGCATCTCAGGAGCACGTTTTGGGCCTAGAACCTTCATCAGAGAGGGGGATGGCGTGAGGGTTCTGGAATAAATAGGGAGAGAGGGGGAGGCAGACCAAAGATGGAGAGAAAAGAAGATAGGTGGAGAGGAGAGTATAGGCGGGGAGGTAGGGAGAGGATAGGCCAGTCCAGGGAAGACGGACAGGTCAAGGAGGTGGGATGAGGTTAGTAGGTAGGAAATGGAGGTGCAGCTTGGGGTGGGAGGAAAGGATGGGTGGGGGGATGGTGAAGATTCGGCAATATTCCGCTTGGGAACCCTGCAGCCCAATGGTATCAATGTGGACTTCACCAGCTTCAAAATCCTCCCTTCCCCCACCGCATCCCAAAACCAGCCCAGTTCATCCCCTCCCCCCACTGCACCACACAACCAGCCCAGCTCTTCCCCTCCACCCACTGCATCCCAAAACCAGCCCAGCCTGTCTCTGCCTCCCTAACCTGTTCTTCCTCTCACCCATCCCTTCCTCCCACCCCAAGCCGCACCTCCATTATATGAGTGCACATATTGTGTCTTGGTACTGCTAGGTAGCCATTGTTTAATAAGGGTAGGAAGAATAATGCTGGTAACCATAAACCACCCAGAAAGACAAATAAGTAAAACCTATGAATGGTGTACACTGGTCCAACACATCTTGTATACCTCAAAATAGAGTACCAGTAACACCGGCATGTTCATTTCCAAGTATTGCTTTTTTTTATTTAGCTGTGTTACTTGTGGACAAACTCTTAGTGGTAGATTTTAACTTTCAACAATTAGATCAAAATTTGCTCGTAGTAGATCGGTCATTTTTCCTTCCTACTCACTTGCCTGAATTTCTCTGGTTTCTTCAGCTTTCCATTTAATATATAATCTACAGGCTTTTAAAATCATTACTGGTTTCAACCAATTGGGAATTCCTGGTTTATGGTCATTAATTTTCTGATTCTTTCTAGCCTTGATAATACCCCATATTGTGGGCCTTGTGAGATTTGCTACTTTGCATAGATTTCTCAAATTTACAAAATGGTGCAAGAGCCTAAAGGAGATTTTTGTTTTAAAACAAGGACTTTCTGCATATGTTGTTGTATATTATTCAGTCTGTGCCCAGTTTATTGTTAAACTTTACACTGCAATCAGAAGATGTAATTTATATTTTTGTTCCCTAACAGTCTTCTCCATCTGTAAAAAATGCAAGTACTCCAAGCTCTAACTTGGGTCAAGTTCTGCTGAAGCTTTGGTACTCCATGAAAAGCAAAGTTAAAAGCAAAATTCATTATGTAAGATCATTGTTAGCTGATACAAACGAACAGGTAAGTTTCAATCCATTCTTTAACTATTATCTTGTCCCATAAAATTAGAGTTCAGAACAGCCAGGAGACTGCCAAATATTTCAGACATTCATAGTGCAATCTTGCACACTGCCTCTTCCTCATTCTTTCTACTTAAGCGAGATTGAAATTATATATGATTGTTTGTTTACATGACTGATTTTATAGAAAAGCAACTGCTGATCAACCTAATCCTTCAAATATGCTTAAGAAGGCTATTGTAAACAATGTAGCATCATTGTAACATGTTCCATGACTTGACAGTAAGGGTACTTACACCCATCCTAGCAGAATGTGATCTGCATCATATTACGTAGATTATACAATATTTAAGTTAGCTCAAGGGATAAGATGCAAGATTTCATAAATATGCATCGAGGCAAACAAGGAGATACTTAGTTTCCCAACTTTTTTTTAATTGATTGCTCATTTTAAACTGGATGTTTGATCAATGCCTACATAAAGAGAAACCTTTTTTAACGCAATTTGATAATATATACAAAGCATTGAATATGAGAAAAGAAATGAAGACTTAAATAAAGGGATGAAGCAACCTGGATTAGGAACAGAAGAGCAGGAATAGAACATTTTGCCTATGAAGCTTGCTCTGTTGTTCTAAATCTTTGCTGATTGTCTACCTCAGTGCCAAATTTCCATGCTATCCCCAAATCCTTTAATGTCATTAGTAACTAGAAATCTATCATTCTCCATCTTAAACTTACTCAATGATGGAGCTTCCATCACCATCCAATGATTGAGAAGAAGTGAAGAAGTTCATTTTCATGCCACATCTAATAGCTTGCCTTTTATTCTGAGACTGTGTCACCTAATTCTAGACCCTGTTGCCTGAAGAAACATTCCTTCTGCATCTACTCTGTCTATCTCTTTAAAAATCTGTAAGTTCCTGAGCTGTCACCCCTCACTCTTGTAAACTCCAGAGATTATGGGGCCGGTCTCTTCATCAGGCAATCCGTGCATGTCAGGAATCAGCCTGACAAACCTCAGCTGCACTCCCTCTATGGCAGGTTCATCCTTCCTTAGGGAAGGGGACCAAACTACATACAATATTCCAGGTATAGTCTCTCCATTGTTCCATATAATTAAATCAAGACATCATTCTTGTTGCTGAATACTGATATACTAAACAATCGTGCTACTTGCAAATTAGTGATAAAAGTCTGTAACACAGAATCAGGTCCTTCAGCCCATCAAGATAACAGAGTGTGAAGCTGGATGAACACAGCAGGCCAAGCAGCATCTCAGGAGCACACAAGCTGACGTTTCGGGCCTAGACCCTTCTTCACTACCTCTGAGATTGTTCTGATTGGCCTGTAGTTTCCTCTTTTATTTCATGTTCTATTCTTGAAAAATGGTCCCATATTTGCTGTCCCCTGGCACCTCCCTGGTGTCCACGGAGGCATTTAAAATTATGGCCAAAGCCCCTGTTGTTTCCACCCTTGCCTCACTCAACAACCCGGAATTAATTTCATCCATCCCCCAAGTGAAGTAAAACCTTATATTCAGTGCTGCAATTTACTGATGATTTATTTCACTGAATTGTTATTGCTGGTTTATAACATGTTATTTTAGGTTTGGTACCAATTTGCTCCTTCCCTTCAGTTGATGGCCTCTCCCCAACATTTCACCCAAGTGTCTGTTATTAAAGTGTAAGTATTGACAGTGACTCCTGGAAAACTACCAACAGCCACTGTGGCTCACTTTTAGCAGGAATTACTGAAGAACAGTTAAGAGCCAGGGCCTGTTTTCCCTTCCCAAGTCTGACCCATCTATTTCAAGATAATTACCTTTTTTCTACTTAGACTGTCTTCAGGTAATACAGTTAGCAGAAAGGATATTACTAAAATTATAACAGAGTTTTCTGTTCCTGAATTTCAAGCATTAGTTTGGTTTTGTTTGAGATTTTTCAGCATTTTTTCTATCTTCTTTATATATCTGTGAAGGCATTTTTATTTAATTTTCGGTCTGTTGATGTTCCCGTTTTTTTCTATTGCTCATATTTGTTTAATTCCACAAAAAGGCACAACAAGGTCTATGTAAACACCACAAAAAATAATACAGTAGAACTTGATGCAAGAGTACGTGACAATGAGCAATGGAAGTTAGCTTGATAGAAGCGATCCTTTTCATTTGCACCACAGATTTTAAAATTGTGTTGAATTATAGTCCTTGAAAAGGAAGTAGATTTGAAACATGATTATTGTACTCAAATAATGAGGCATTTTCCTGCCACAGGATGTTGATGAAGCTCAGAAAGAATTTCAAAGAAGCAATGTACTGTCTTCTCAATCTGCAGAAGAGTAGAATGGAGATCCAGCTTCTTCACTGATAGCTTCATTGAACAGTCGCAAATAATATCCAAAAAGTCAAAGATGATGGAAAATATGGAGAACACCTTTAAAGAAAATAATTAAAAACAAGAACATTTTCAATGACGCAGCTCCTCCAAAAATAAGTAAAATGGTATTTAACATACAAGGGGTAAATATTTGTCTCAGGTAGTAGCACCAAACACACATTATTGTATCACTTGATATTCCATTCTATTGTACTTAATGTACCTGGATGCTAGAAGGAGAGTATAACTGGAAAGGTCAGGGAGACAGCGGTTCAGGCCATAACATCTGTTTCTTTGTACCTCTTGAAACAAATTTCTACCCCCAAAGTCTTTGTAAAATGAGATATGCAAAAAATGAAAACATTTCATCCACAAACCACAATATTGGTTAAAGATACTTTTATGAAACAATCATAAATTTAGTTCCAATGTATGTTGGGGATGATTTGACTAATCATGCCTATGATTGAAGAATCAGTCTTTCTTTGACTCTTTCAAATGTTCAGTGCTGTTTTTCTAGACAGGGTAAGATGGTGAACAATTTTGCTAAGACTTCAGAATGGAGACTAATGTTATCTAACATTAAAACATATAACTTGCAAATTTTACTGGAATCCCTGTTTGTAGCTATTGCAAGGCATCAGTGAAACACACAAGAGAAACTGCATAAATAAACATTTTTAGCAGATTATTCTGTCTCACCAAATATTCCAACTTCCCTTGCTGGTGAACCCCGGGGTAATTTTAAGCACATGCATCCAAGGTGGTACTGATACAATTCTGTCATCAGTCTTTTTTTTTAAATCATAGCGTGATTTGCATACTGAGGTTTTCAATTGGTACTTTATTTGAATTCTTCAGTCTGGAAATATTGAAAGGGCTGATTTCAGCTTACAGTTCATTTTCATCCTGTACACATACATAGTCCAATTTATTTTCAAGTTGAATATTCTGTTTTCAGCAACAGATGTTTCTGGTGATAATATACTGTTACACCCCTGTGGAATGAAATGTGCTGTGTTTTCTGCTCTTGGCAATAAGAACAATTACCTCAGCTGACTACACCTAGTAAAAGTGATCTTTCCTATAACTGTCACATACAGACAGAAGGCACTATCTTAACTGAGCCCCTGGACAGGGCCATTCATTTCATTCACATTTCTAGAGATGTTCATCTCACTGCTTTAAAGAGGAGAAAGTAATGTGCCACCTTCAGCATCACTGAAAAAATTCAGGTAATAAATGTTGTCTATAAAGAGTCCTTGAGAAATAAATTAAAGAAGAAACTTGGATGAAATTCAATAAATTCATCTTGCCAAAATTTGAACAACAATGCTGGATTTATGTTAGTAAAAGAAAGAGCTGGAAATATTTTCTCAGGAATGTCCAGTGCTACCTACCTGTAACCAGAAATTGAACAATTCTGTTAACTGGTTTAAGCCTAATTGGAAAATTAATTGTTCACTTTTAAAATTTTCACTACCTTCGCTTCAGGGACTTTCCAAGATTTTGAGTTACTGCTGACACAATTGGGTTTCAGTACTTCCTCAGAGATTTAACTGCCAGTACAATCTGAGTGAGCAGGATTTAGCATGGGCAGGAAACGGAGTGATATCGAGACTGCTGTTGCATGGATAGGTGTCCGTCAATAATTGTGCCCTCCTCTTGCAGCTACTGTGACATACATGCCTTAGGCAGAAGTGGAGTCCACAAAAGAAAGCACCATTTAACTCTCTAGCCTGTAAAGAAAATAGCACTTCTTAAAAGTTTGTGGTTTGTGAATGAAATGTTAAGAATCATATCAAGAAGCGACATTAAAGTTTTGGCAAAAAAAAACTATTTCCTTTTTTCGTCTTTATTGTCACACAGACCTTAAATCTTCACTTTTAATGAGTACAGAAAATGGCAGCTACCATATATGCCAAATACAGAAAACTTAAAATAAATTTGAGTCCTAAAATATGAAACTTGATAATTTATAAAGACATCTTCAGTTATGATTCAGTATGCAGGTAGTGTCAAATCATGGTTTCTTCATAATACAATAATATATAATTTAACATTACTTGTGGAAAATTTAACTGTCTTGTTATTAATAATATGGAGAGCCAACTTCTACTCTGAATTTGATTTATAGAATAATGCTGGAATTGCTTAGCAAAAGTTGGAAATCACATTAGTTACTTCCTCTAATTCATCATTAAGAAACATTTATGTGACTTTTTTCTCATGAACACGATCCCCACTCATTTTTATTAATTATTTCACTGTAGAAGTCTTTAGATTGTTATGCCACAGTGATTTGATCTTCTCTTCAAGCATTTTGTTAGCCATGTATTTCAATTGCACATGGATGAAAAAATTTGAATAAATGTTTTAAGGTGATATCACAGTGTATGTCATACAATCATCCAATTTTCTAAGCCTACTTAAATTATATATTGTGTTACTCTGCTGTGAGTGTCTCATGAGCAAAAGTAAACACTCTGATTTATAAAGTCAGTTCAATAAAACTGATGCCATTCCCTTGTAGAACAGAGTTTATGGTCCCATTTCTCGATGCAGTAAACATTTGATCCACATCATCGCAATCAAGAATACATCAGGAACTTTCTACATTGGATAGTCAAGAGAGAGTTAGCCCTTACCAATCTCACAAACCACCTACTGACCCATTTACAGCAGTGGCAAGGGTCTTTTTTGTTGTCCAGAAGACAACAATAGACACACAACTAAAACTAGATTAAAAAGATTAAAGGCATAGTGGAACATTGGCAGGTGATAATTTTATATACTTTCACAATGGTATTGCTGGATTGACTCCATATTTATTACTCTACTTTTTGAGAATAATCTCATTATATTTATATAAGCAAAATAAACGAAATAGGCGAAGCTAGGATGTATGTACCTCTATAGGCTCAAATGAGTATGACTGAACCTGTCAAAATTTATCCACTACATTTAGGAAGGAGTTACAGATAGAAGTCATGTTAGAACATAGAACAGTACAGCACAGTACAGGCCCTTCGGCCCACAATGTTGTGCCAAACTTTTACCCTAATCCTAAAATCTATCTAATCTCCACCCCTACCTTATACTATCATCTATATGCCTATCTAATAGCCGCTTAAATGCCCCTAATGAGGCCGACTCCACTACCCTCTCCAGCAATGCGTTCCATACCCCGACCACACTCTGAGTAAAGAACCTACCTCTGACATCTCCCCTATTTCTACCTTCACTCACTTTAAAAGTATGCCCCCTCATAATAGCTACCTCCATCCAAGGAAAAAGTCTCTGGCTGTCTATCTATCTATACCTCTGATCATTTTGTGCACCTCTATCAATTTACCTCTCATCCTTTGTCGTTCTAAAGAGAAAAGCCCTAGCTCTCTCAACCTTTCCTCATAAGACCTTCCGTCCATTCCAGGCAACCTCCTGGTAAGTCTCCTCTGCACCGTTTCCAACACTTCCACATCTTTCCTGTAATGAGGCGACCAGAACTGGACACAATAGTCTAGATGTGGCCAAACCAGGCGTTTGTACAGCTGGAGCATAACATCATGGCTCTTGAATTCAATACCTCTATTAACAAAAGCTACTACACCATAGCTTTCTTAACAACTCTATTCAAGTGGTTGGCAGCTTTCAGGGAACTGTGAGCATGAACACAAAGATTCCTCTGCTCCTCCACAGTGCCAAGAATCTTTCTGTTAACCTTATATTCTTCTTTCATGTTTTTCCTTCCAAAATGAATCATCTCACACTTTTCAGGGTTAAACTCCATCTGCCACTTCTCAGCCCAGCTCTGCATCCTATCAATGCCCCTTTGTAACCTGGAACAGCCCTCCTCACCCCACAACAGGATCCACCTTCGTATCATCCATGAATTTACTAATCCACCCTTCAACTCCTTCATCTAAATCATTTACAAAAGTCTCAAATAGAAGAGGACCCAGAACAGATCCTTGTGGTACACCACGTGTAACTGAGCACCATGTTGAATATTTTCCGTCCACTACCACCCTTTGTCTTCTAAGGGTCAGCCAATTCTGAATCCAATCTGCCACATTTCCCCCAATCCCATTCCTCCTCACATTCTGCTTGAGCCTGCAGTGGTGAACCTTATCAAATGCCTTACTTAAGTTAGAGGAAACCTTCAAGACCATTAATAATACCCTCACTGGCATAATATTCACAAAAGAGGAGGAAAACAACAGCAAACTGCCATTCCTAGATGTCACAGTAGAACAAACAGTCAATGGGGAACTTCAAACCAGCGTCTACAGGAAAACAACACATACGGACCAAATACTGAACTACAGGAGCAACCATCCCAACACCCACAAACGAAGCTGCATTAGAACATTATTCCAACGAGCCACCACACACTGCAGCACAGAGGAACTACGCAGAGCAGAGGAAAATCACCGATACAGTGTATTCAAAAAGAATGGGTACCCTATGAACACAGTCTGCCAATTTCTCAGCAACAAACCCAAACAAACAGACAAAATGAGCCCAGAAACCATAATCACTCTCCCCTACATCAAAGACATTTCGGAAATGACTGCCAGACTACTCGGACCTCTTGGCATCATGGTAGCCCACAAACCCACCAACACACTAAAACAGCAGCTAATGAACTTAAAAGACCCTATACAGACAACAAGCAAAACGAACGTCATCTACAAAATACCTTGCAAGAACTGTGACAAACACTACATTGGAAAAACAGGCAGAAAGCTAGCCACCAGGATACATGAACATCAACTAGCCACAAAACGACATGACCCACTATCACTAGTATCCTTACATACAGATGAGGAAGGATACCACTTTGATTGGGACAACACATCCATCCTAGGACAAGCCAAACAGAGACACGCACGAGAATTCCTAGAAGCATGGCATTCCAACCGGAACTCCATCAACAAACACATTGATTTGGAGCCAATCTACCATCCTTTGAGAAAAAGAACAGGAAATGACATCACCAACCCAAGGAAACCTAAACAGATAAATCGAAAGCGGGACATAACACCAGCGCTTCATCGGAAGCTTACTGATGATGTTACCTAGAATGGTGAAAAAACGTCTGAAAACTAGCCTTCCAGCTCAGTGAGCAAACTCACATCCAGAAACTCAACCTGAGCTACAAATCTTCTCAAAACTTGCTAGCCTTACTTAAGTCTATGTATACCTACTGCCATTTTGTCCACATGTTTGGTCACCTCTTCAAAGAATTAATGTGTTGGGGAAGGTTACCTTTGGGTGATCATGTAAATTGTGAAATCGACTCAACCACCTGTTACAAATTTGTCTCATTTGACATTCATGGAAATGAGGTAATGAAAATCTAAAGAAATGTGTAATGGGATATCTCAATTGCCACGACTCCTTTGATACCATCAGTTGATATCAAAATTAATCCCCAGTAATTCTGCTTTTCCCTTATTTGTTACACAGCAATATTTGAAAATTCTTCACTTGCAGCAAGTTATTAATGTCTGGAATGATCTTCAGAGATTCAAAATCAAAATCATTAGAGAAATCCAATAGATGGTTGGGTATTGTTATGGGGGACAGCAAGTTCCTGTGGACTGCTCAGTGGATGAGCTGAATATTAATTGTTATAATTTGTACATCTTATGCTCATTAACACGGATATCTAACTGAATAGTACCCCATTTTGCGAAGTATTTTCTACTGCCATAAAGATATTTGGAAGCCATGGGATCTGTAAGTAATACCACATTTTTTGTGACTTTTGTAATTTCCTTTCTTTCCTAATAAAGGAAAAGGGAAAAACTCAAACCGTGAGTTTTCTTCTGTGGTGAGATGCGAGCAAAGCAGATCTGTGGGAAATACAAAATGAGCAAAAAAATCAGTTTCTCAACATTGAGGGAAGCATTTCTGATTTTCCCTTCCAACCTTAATAGTGAAATTCTGACGTCACCATTTAAGTGAAGACTACCATATTTCCACTGTTTTCTCTGCTCCCAAGAAACTAGATGGAACAGATTATTGCCATGTAAATCAGAATGAGTACCTGGTGTCTATAGTTAGCTGAATGCTTGTCCTGGTCAGCATCCAACTTTTTTGTTCCGACAACGTCCCTGCATATTCTAAGGCCACCATCCCTGAATGGCTGAAGATTTGTTTGCCAAACTGCTGATGACATATTGATTGTTGAGAAAGTAAGTTTTGAAGACAACATAAGGATGATATGCAAAGATATAGATAGGTTCAGTGAGTGGGCAAAGATCTGACAAACATTATATAATGTGCAAAGTGAGAAATTGTCCATGAAGCAAAAAGAACTTTAAAAGGAATCTTGTGTAAGTGGTGAGAAATTACAGAGCTCTGAGATGCAGATCTGGGTACATTTCTAGGTGGTCCACAAAAGATTTTTTTTAAATGTTGCAGAACATTAGTATGCTGGTACAGCAAGTGATCAGGAAAGATAATGGAATGTTATCATTTTTGTGGGAGGAATTAAATTCAAAAGTAGGGAAGTTGTGGTTCACTTGCACAGAGCTTTGCTGAAACTGCATGTAGTTAATTGTGCAGAGTATTTGTTACCTTATTTTAGAAGACTATAAATGTGTAGTCAGTAATTCAGGTAAATATTAACAGACTAATACCTGAAACGTGGGTTGTTTCACAAGGAAAGGTTGAACAGGCTCGGCTTGTATCCACTGGAGTTGAGAACAGTAAGATGTGACTAAATTGTATCATATTTACTGTCTTGAGGCATCTTGACAGGGTAGATGTAGAGAATCTGTTTCCTCTTATAGGATAATCAAGAACTAGGCGTCATTATTTAAAAGTGGAAAACTGCCTATTTGAAACAGAGATAAGACATTTTATTGTCTCTGAAGTTTGTGAGTATTTAGAATCTCTTACTGGAAAGGTGGTAGAAGCAGGGTCATGAAATATTTTTAAATTAAATTGATTGTGACCTTTAAAGCCAAGTCCATTCAAATAGCCTCAGAGCTGCCCTGACTCTTAATATATTGGAGTATTTGCAGATCCCTGCATGCTTCCAAGTTGCTCAGGCTATACAGAGGTGGCTGTTGAGCAACAAAGGATATTTCCTCTCAATATGGCTCATGTCAGCTTCTTGGAACCTTCAGAATGACACAGAATGATGGTACAACATACTTCCACTCCGGTCACGGTGGCATAGACTATAGGCCTCCTTAAGGCTTGGACTGCTCCAGCAGAACCTTGCAATGCAAGCCGGAAAGGGTGTCCTACATCATTGTGGTGTGTTGTGGCCTTCACAACTGGAGTGGACAAAGGGGAATGCCATGGATGCAGACAAAATGTGGGATCAGCAACAGTGTCCAGCGTATACTGATGAGGATCCCATGACATTGACCAGGAGGGCAATCAAAGAGAGCCAGACAGCAGAATGCATCATTGAATACGAGAAGCCAGAGGGAACCTAACAGAAACCCACTTCTAGGCTAAATCAGCTGGGTTTGGACTTTGTTTAATATTTTAACGTTCTTTTGGTAATCTGGCAAGTGATGCCTGCCTGATGCAAAGGAAATGTGGACTTTGTTATTTTTACAGTCTATATGTTACTGAATAAATGTCTCATCATCTTTGTGATTATATGTTTCAATCCTTTGGTTGGTCCCACTTTCAAGAACCTCAATACTAACGTGTCCTACAGACTATTAGGAAAAAGCAGCAGTGAGTGAAATTTGGCATGAATATAGCCTGGTGCTAGGATTAGGCAGCGCTTAAGGCTTCTGTCAGGATATCTTATCTACGTATTATGCAGTGATGTCTCTCATGAGTGCCAGCAGATTGAAAGTAATCCCAACGAATCTCCTTTTGACTCTATTATTATTGATGACCCTTCAAAGTCTCAGCATGCTCTGAAGTGTTTCAGTATCCTCTCGGATGGGTTTGAACCTGAAACAGGCAACAATTTATGTAGCATTTCTGAGCAGGTCGATGCAATCTGAGTGTGTGTGGACATGCAGGTATTTATCCCATTGAACGGCAATGCGCTGCCTTAAAATGCTGGTGTTTAGAATAAACATTTCTCTGCAGAGGTGTGGGATCATTCCTGATTCTGTACTCTCGTTCATATGGTGTGTGTGGATGTGAAATTATACGTACAGGCCAGGTTTGAGCAAAATTCCTGTGCATTACTTAGCCTGTGTCTTGCAGATTAAAGTGCAAAGCCCTGGATGCAGTCTTCAATGTTACAGTTCCAAGATCCCTAATAGCTGAGACAATTCTGCAATCAAATTCAGTTACTTACGAGAGATGAACAATATCTGACCATTGCAGATGCTTTCATCCTTGGGATATCTGGAAAGGCTGCACATCTCTCACATGGGTCGGACTTCTGTGTCTCCCGTCCATTATTTTTCTTCTTCTGCTCCCCACTATATCTAAGGGCAGTCCTGACACCTGTAACTGGCCTGGAGGGACCCAGTTCTTTATTTGGCCCTTTAAGTTTTGAAAATGTTGGCAGTCATCCTCAAAGCCCCTGACAGCCTAAACCACTGAGAATGCCCTCAGCTTTGATTCAACAGGCTACGGCATCATGGGTAGGAGAGAGATGGAGGGGTCAGATACTTCTGGATTGTCCTGAGAAGAAGCTTCCGAGGGGATCTTTATGTGTCTCCTCCTCCCCCTGGGTACCTAATACCAGAATCCTATGCTTCTGAGGGGAAGGGGCATCTGAAGTGAGAACAAGATCCTTCAGCCTCTCTCATATTGGCAATGATGCTGGAGCACTTTAGGCTCGAGTGGCAGAGTGCAGGGCATATAAAAGCAGAAATTGCTGGAAAAACTCAGCAGGTGTGGCATCAACTGTGGACAGAAAGCAGAGTTAATGTTTTGGATCTCCAGAACACAAATGCAGGGTTAGGGCCTATCCAGCAGACACTGAATGTACTGGACCTGACTTTCCCTGGTGGTCACCAATCTATCTAACTAAGTACCAGCCACATGCGTTCTAAAACCAACACAGTTCTGATAACATTCTTAGATTTCTTCATACTTTGATCCAGCTTATCAAGTGCCACTGGCAAACCTACCTGCTATTCCTATGTCTCAATGTGCATTCTGACAAAGTCAGTAATGGTGTAGACGATAGAATCATCTTCCATATGGGACATTTCTTTCTTAACAGCCACAGAAACATATCAGTGATGTGCTCACCAGTATGTGCTTTCTAGTCTGATCTACAAAGAGAACTCACTGAGGTATACATCTGAGTTGGTGGAGCATTGCCTGTGCATTTTCTGAGGGTTGAGCAGCTTCTTTCAACAACACGAGGTGGAGCTGAAGATCTCTGGTGTTGGCCTCTTCTTAGTGGAGGTTCCCTGGGTGCCGCTAGTGCCTATGTAAGAGAAAAGAAGGAATTAGTTGTCTAAGAAGGATTACAAATCAATTAACACTTGTGTTATTGGGATAGCAGAGCAGTACAGCTCAAAAAAGCTTCTTGGGTTGGTTGACCACCACGTTCCCTCCATCCCCCATGTGATTGGTTATGCATTTCTTCATCTGGAAACATTTTCTCCTCACAAGGAGTGAGGAGCCAGATGCCACGATTACTCAGTAGCCTTGGCCCCCTCAACCAGATTGTGAGCCAGGCTCTCCTTCTTTGAGACAAAGGTTGGGAGTGAGTTTGATGGAAGTGGCTGCAACAACAGGGGAGGTGATGAGGGTTCCCTGTGGTGAGTAGGACATACAAGAACAGGAAGGTCACTCATTTGGGAGAAAGAGATGGATGTGTGCTGTTAATTATACATGATGCATGCAACATGGAGAGTTGGAGTCCATGAGCCTTGGTGAGAGATGTGAATAGTGACCCTTTGAATGTGAGGCAGGAGACAGAAGATGAAGGCAGTTAACCTTGCAGAGAGCAGAACATCATTGATCTTCTTCCTGCACTGCTGGGCATCCAACTTCATCTGGGCCACAACACTGACCAATGTTGCTTTTTTAGTCCAGGGTGGGTGGGGTTAGTAGCTTGCCTCCTTTCCCTTTTTGCAATAAAAAGAATGGCCTGCCTCTCCACTATCTCATCTTCAGCACCTCCAGGTCCCTGTCAACAAAGTGGGAATGATCTTTGTTCTTCTATAGGCCAGACATTTGAAGCTAGCTGTGGAGCACCGTGAGGGCCAGTTCCTGGCTTGGAGCATCAGAAGTGGTGTACAGCTGTACTTTGAATATAATGCCAGTGGCATGAATGCTGCAAGTTCCCAGTATGGTGAGCATTTCCAGCTTTTGTGCCATACAGTTGCTCTCGAAGGGAGCCAAGATCCCAGCTGCATAATGAATGAAAAGTGGAGATTCCATAAGACCATAAGACATAGGATTGGAAGTAAGGCCATTCAGCCCATCAAGTCCACTTCACCATTTAAATCATGGCTGATGGGTATTTCAACACCACTTCACTGCACTCCCCCTGTAGCCCTTGATTCCTTCTGAGATCAAGAATTTGTCGATCTCTGCCTTGAAGGCATCCAATGTCCCGGCCTCCACTGCACTCTGCGGCAATGAATTCCACAAGCCCACCACTCTCTGGCTGAAGAAATGTCGTCTCATTTCAGTTTTAAATTTACCCCCTCTAATTTTAAGGCTGTGCCCACGGGTCCTAGTCTCCCCACCTAACAGAAACAATTTCCTAGCATCCACCCCTTCCAAACCATTCATTATCTTGTAAGTTTCTAGGAGATCTCCCCTCAACCTTCTAAACTCTAATGAGTGCAATCCCAGGATCCTTAGCCATTCATCATACGTTAAACCTACCATTCCATGGATCATCCGTGTGAATCTCCGCTGGATACGCTCCAGGGCTAGTATGTCCTTCCTGAGGTGTGGGGCCCAAAATTGGACACAGTATTCTAAATGGGGCCTAACTAGAGCCTTATAAAGCCTCAGAAGCACATCGCTGCTTTTATATTCCAAACCTCTTGAGATAAACGACATTACATTCGCTTTCTTAATTACGGACTCTACCTGCAAGTTAACCTTTAGAGAATCCTGGACCAACACTCCCAGATCCTTTGCACCTCTGATTAGCGAATTTTCTCACCAGTTAGAAAATAGTCCATGCCTGCATTCTTTTTTTCAAAGTGAAAAACCTCACATTGAATTTCATCAGCCATTTCCTGGACCACTCTCCTAAACTGTCTAAATCTTTCTGCAGCTTCCCCACCTCCTCAGTACCACCTGCCTGTCCACCTAACTTTGTATCATCGGCAAACTTCGCTAGAATGCCCCTAGTCCCTTCATCCAGATCATTAATCTATAAGGTGAACAGCTGTGGCCCCAACACTGAACCCTGCGGGACACCACTCGTCACCAGTTGCCATTCCAAAAAAGAGCCTTGTATCCCAACTCTCTGCCTTCTGTCAGATAGCCAATCCTTAATCCAAGCCAGTAGCTCACCTCGAACACCATGAGCCCTCACCTTGCTCAGCAGCCTCCTGTGAGGCACTGTATCAAAGGCCTTTTGGAAGTCTAGATAGATAACATCTACTGGTCTAACATACTTGTTACCTCTATAAAGAATTCTAACAGGTTTGTCAGGCACGACATCCCCTTACTAAAACCATGTTGACTTGTTTTAATCTGACCCTGCACTTCCAGGAATTTAGAAATCTCATCCTTGACAATGGATTTTAGAATTTTACCAACTACCGAGGTTAGGCTAATCGGCCTATAATTTTCCATCTTTTGTCTTGATCCTTTCTTAAACAAGGGAGTTACAACAGCAATTTTCGAATCGTCTGGGACTTTCCCTGACTCCAGTGACTTTTGAAAGATCACGACCAAAGCCTCTGCTATTTCCTCAGCCACCTCCCTCAGAACTCTCGGATGTAGCCCATCGCGGCCAGATTTGTCAATTTTTAGACCCTTTAGCTTTTCTAGCACTTTCTCTTTTGTAATGCCTACCGTACTCAACTCTGCCCCCTGACTCTCCCTAATTGTTGGCATACTACTCATGTCTTCCACTGTGAAGACTGATGCAAAGTACTTATTAAGTTCTACAGCTATTCCCTTATCTCCCATCACTAGCCTTCCAGCATCAATTTGGAGCGGCCCAATATCTACTTTTGCCTCTCGTTTGTTTCTTATGTATTGAAAGAAACTTTTACTATCATTTCTAATATTACTAGCTAGCCTACTTTCATATTTGATCTTCTCCTTCCTTATTTCTCTCTTTGTTATCCTCTGTTTGTTTTTGTAGCCTTCCCAATCTTCTGATGTCCCAGTGCTCTTGCCCACTTTATAGGCTGTCTCTTTTTCTTTGATATATTTCCTGACTTCCTTTGTCAGCCATGGCTGTCTAATCCCACCCAAGATAATCTTTCTTTTCTTTGGGATGAACTTCTGTATTGTGTCCTCAATTACACCCAGAAACTCCTGCCATTGTTGGTCTACTGTCTTCCCTGCTAGGCTCTGCTTCCAGTCGATTTTCGTCAATTCCTCTCTCATGCCCCTGTAATTACCTTTATTTAACTGTAACACCATTACATCCGATTTTGCCTTCTCTCTTTCAAACTGCAGGGGTAAATGTCGGTCTCTGCCATTGTGAAGCAGGCACCAAGATTCTTACTCAACAAAACATTTTAAATGAAAATGGGAAAATTCCATCCCAGGTTTTTGTTTTTCTCCACACTTCAAAATTGAAAGTTCAAATATTGTCCAAAACAAAAAGTGGCACATTATCAATTAACAATCCAAAGTTGTTAATTTGCTGACTCCAACATCCAGGAACATTTTAACTTCCTAGCATTCCCATGGTGATGAAATGCAGTTTGGGAAAGCATTTAGTGATTCCCTTACCTTCTCCTGGGATTGCTGTGTGTCCATTCAGAAAGATACTTGCTGAGAAAAGCACCACTTGGAGTATTATTCATGCCAAAGCCTGTGAAAGCAGTTTCTACTTCACAACAGACTACACTTTAAATGTACTTCATTGGCTTATCAAGAGCACTGGGACATCCTGAAATTATGGTGCATATTTTATAAAAGGAAGCATTTTTGTTTTAGAAGCCAAGATAGCTACACTATTATTGAAGTATTACCAAATGGTCTGGCCATTGACTGTGCATTTGTCTAACGATTAAGCATTGAAATGATAGTAAGATATTTTCAGAAAATTTATTACCATCCCATCATGGCCTTAAAACAATGTGGGACAGTGAAGCTGCCAATTCTGGAAGATACTGTATTCTATGCACCAAAAAAAAATTCAGCAACATTAAAGCTTTGTAGAACCATGTGAACAATTATGCTTAATGCAGATGTGTCTTCAAACCATTGCACGGAAGTTGGCAGCAGCTTCAGTCATGACAGCTTGTTTTTTTAAAGTTGGTGACGGCGTGTCTCTGCTGGTATAATGAATGCATTTGGAAGGGCCGTTAAGTGCAAGTCCCCGAGTGGTTAACCCCACCTCTCTAATAGGTAATTTCTCCTGAAATTGTTGCCCTGCTCATCACAAACTTCTTTATTTCATCTCAGCTATGGGTTCAAAGCCTCCCTAGGACTGTGCATCTTTGTGACAATAATGTGTCTTCAAGGGATGTGTTCTGTCCTGTTTCACTTACAGTGTGGTGCTCTCACAGTTTTGCGAAATGTCTCCTGTTGGTAAGCAACTTGGAGTACTCCTAATTTTTTTAAATAAAGTAAGACACAACCATCATCAGTGGTTGGGATCAGACTCACACCGACCCGAAGTACTTTAGTTTTGCTTTCAGTTAGTTGGTCGTTTTTGCTGGCTGTTGGAGCTGAAAGCTTGAGTTTTCTGCTGCTAGAGTCAAATCTTAAACACAGACTTCTTCTTAAAAACCAAAAGGGACAGATTTGTTTCTTTCCAC
This sequence comes from Stegostoma tigrinum, assembly GCF_030684315.1. Taxonomy (NCBI): domain Eukaryota; kingdom Metazoa; phylum Chordata; class Chondrichthyes; order Orectolobiformes; family Stegostomatidae; genus Stegostoma; species Stegostoma tigrinum. The sequence goes on from NC_081359.1 coordinate 64,129,590, forward strand.
TGGACCAAAGAGAGACAGCACATGCGAATAGTAACTGAACTGCTGAATTGCCTTTGCGAAGGGTGTGTTTATGGAATGCTGCCTATATTGGAACAGTTGATGAATAGTGTTTGAATTATACATTATCTGGCTAAGTATTTCAACCGAGTAAAGTTATGCTAATTCTTCATTTTGTTGTATTTTAACTGTGTTGCAAAGATAAAGTGAGTTTTGATTAAAGCTTAACAGCGGACGAATTGAATCATATCTGGAAAACAGGGCCTTACACTTGCCTTTCAAAAATACAAAAAGTTAGGATCTAGGGCGATCTGGTCGGGTCTATTGCAAACTATAGGCTCATCCGGGAACAAAATCTCTAATTCCAGGTTGTGTTTAGAATTATTGGACTCAAAGACAATGAGTGGTGAGTGTTGATGTTCCCTATCCTGTGTTGTATTTGTTTGGTTTATAAAGGGAGCGGTTTGTGTAATAATAGCTGTAGCAGAAGCAAAGAACAAAGAGAGAGCTTTTGAACTTCAGAAATTGGAACTGAAAGGTAAAAGTCAACTTAAAATGGCGGAGATAACGGTAAGAAGGTGGGAGTAATGATGAGGACAGGGAGGAAGAGAAGATCCATCATAGCCAAAGGCCTGGTGGGGACCTGTCTAACTATGTCACAGTGTTGCAAAGGTTCAATGAAGAAGATGCAGAAGCCTTTTTCCTTTCATCTGAGCAAGTAGATAAACAAATGAAATGGCCACTACTTTTTGGGTACTGCTGATTCAAACGAAGTTAGTAGGTAGAGCTGTTGAGGTGTTTGCATCACTATAAAAGGGATATATCTGGGGAGTATGAGAAGATGAAAAAAGCTATTTTAAGTGCATCTGAACTAGTGCCAGAAGCCTACTGACAACATTTTAGGAATCAAAGGAGGAAACCAGGTCAAACATCCATAGAATTGGACATGTGAAAGAATCAAACAAAGTAACTTTGACAAGGGCACTGAAAATAAATGAAACATATGACACTCTTAGAGAGACTGTTCTTTTTGAGGAGTTTGAAAATTCACTTCCTGAAGTATGAGAACTCAAGCGAAAGAGCAAAGAGTTAAGATGGCATGATGTGCAGCTGAAATGGTTGACGGTTATGAGTTATTTCATCAAAGTCTGGCTTCCAACGTCAATTTCGATCTGTGATGGATAGAAACTAGGGAAAAGAGAAATCCTCAGGTGGTATGAGAAAAGCAGATCTCATTGAAAATAGTAAAGATAGTTTACCACAGTTTAAAAAGGGGGAAAGAGAGCTAAAAAAAAACTTCAGATCTTTTCACTGTAATAAAGTAGACCACATGAAGATGCAGTGTTGGTGGTTGAACAAAAAGCACTGAGAAGATGTGGGAAAATAGGATGAGCCAATGAGGTTTGTTAAAATAGTAAAGGAAATCAACAGTTGAAGCTAAAGAGCTGCAAAAGAATGTACAGCATGATCAGGGGTTCGTTGATAAGAAGGCATCAAACCTCTTTAAAGAGTTTACTTGGGTGAGTGAGGTTTACTTGTGTTTGAGGAGGAGTAGGTGAAGAAATTAAGAAGTTAAAGGATATGCAAGCAAGTCAATCATTGATGGTGAGAGATGAGGAGATATGTAATCCATAAGGAGCATTGCAAGAAAAGATGGGGATATGTGGAATCCACTGTGAGAAGAGCAGTGTTCCATTACATAAAGTGTGGTTGGAGAGTAGGTGAAGTGGTGACAGGAGTAATCAAGAAATTCCAGAAATACATTTTATCTTTGGTAATGATAGTGCTGGATCACAGGTGGGAGTGATACCTATTGTGGTAGAAAAGCCAGTGGAAAATTCAGCAACTGAGGTGTTACAGCGAGTATATTCTGGGATTTTTCCTGACTGTGTGGTAAGAAGGTCACAAAACCATTGGTGGAAACAGAAGAAATCAAAGAATAAAGATAAAGAAGTTGAAGTTCAATTATCAGCAACTATGTTTGTTCAAATGGTTGAGGGAAAAGAAAAAACAAGAACAAGTGAATATTTTTACTCTGGGGAAGTTAACTGAATTACAAACAGAAAGATGGAAAGATAAAGCAGTTGTATCAAAAAACATAAATGGTAGATGAATCTGAGTGTATCCCAGAATGTTATGACTTGAAAACACAAGCTTGATAAGGAAATGGAGACTACCACATCGGCAGAAGTTCAACATGTTGTATTACTGGTGGATTATAGAAAGGAGGTGTTGCAGGTAGCACATGAATCTCAGTAACAGGGACAAAAACAGAAGACGCTGGAAAAGCTCAGCAGGTTTGGCAACATCTGCAAAGAAAAATCAGAGTCAATGTTTCGGGTCCCGTGACCCTTCCTCAGAACTGAAGGTATCTCGGAAAACGTTGGTTTATTTGCAGAAGATAGGGAGTGGAAGGGGTAAGGAAAATGATAGGTGGGGATAAAGCCCAAAGACAGAGACGAACAGTTGGAGAGGCAAAGGAGTTGATAACCATTTGGCGAGGAGGGTGAATGGTATTAATGGAGACTGTGTTAGTGGCTAACAATAGGTAGTATGCAGTGGCAGACTGTGATAACAAGGCCTGGTGTGTGGGGTAGGGGGCGAGGACATGAAAGACTTTAGGCCCGAAAATTATTGAACTCGATATTGAGTCCGGAGGGCTGCAGTGTCCCCAAGCGGAAAATGTAGTGTTGTTCTTAGAGTTTGTGCTGAGTTTTGCTGAACACTGCAGCAAGCCTGAGACAGAGATGTCAGTCAGGGAACAGGGTGGTGTGTTAAAGTGGTGGGCAACTAGAAGCTCAAAGTCTCTTTTGCAAGCTGAATGTAGACACTCTGTGAAGTGGTCACCCAGTTTATGTTTTGTTTCTCCAATGTAGAGGACACCACATTGTGAGCAGCGAATGCAGTAGACTAGATTCTGGGATGCGCAGGTGAAGTGCTAATTCACCTGGAAGGTATGTTTGGGCACTTGGATACTGGGAAGGGAGGAAGTAAATGGGCAGGTGTTACACCTTCGGCAGTTACAGGGGAAGTTGCTGTTGGGCTGTGGGGAGGTGTTGGGAATGAAGGAAGAATGGACCAGGTTGTCCAAGAGGGGAAAATCTCTGCAGAAAGCATAGAAGGGAGGGGAATATGTGTTTGGTGGTGGCATCTCACTGGACATGGTGGAAATGGCATCTGATGATCTTCTGGATGTAGATGCTAGTGGGTGGTAGGTAAGGACAAGGGAGACCCTATCACTGTTGCAAGAGGGAAGAGAAGGGGTGAGGACAGAAGTGTGGGAGAAGTTGAGGGCCCTGTCAACAATGACACTGGGGAATCCTTGGTTGAGGAAGGCGGACATTTCAGAGGCTGCCTTGTCGAAGTTGGCCTCAACCAACATATGCGACAGAGACAGAAGAACTGGGAGAATGGAATGGAGCCTTTACAGGAAGTGAGGTGTGAGGATGTATAGTCCAGGTAGCTGTGGGAGTCGGTGGGTTTGTAGTGGATGTTGGTGGCCAGCCTATCCCCAGAAATGGAAACAGAGGTGTTGAGGAAGGGAAGGGAGGAGTTAGAAGTAGACCAGGTGAAAGTGAGGGCAGGGTTGAAATTGAAAGTGAAATCGATTAATTTTTCCAATTCCAGACAAGAGAGGGAAGCAACACCGATTATATCATCAATATAATGGAGAAAGAATTGTGGGTGGGGTCCGTAATAGGACTGGAACAAGAAATGTTCCACGTACCCCACAAAGAGACAGGCAAAACTCGGGCCCATGCGAGTACCCATGACTATCCCTCTGACCTGAAGAAAATGGTTTTGTTCCTGATTTGCAGCATCCTCAGTTTTTTGGTTTTAATTGCCAATTATATTTCACTTGGGAGTAAGGAAAACTCAAGCCACAATACAAAAGATTTTTATTGGCCTGGACAGCATAAAGATGTGCTTGAATTTTGCCAGAAATGTCACACAAGTCAGGTATAGCAAAACTCAGGCAATGATGAAACAAGCACCCTTAATGCCCATTCCAGCATTTGAGGAACCATTTTCAAAAGCCTTTTTCAATTGCATAGTGCCCCTCCCTACAACAGAAAGATAGAATCAATATTTCTTGGCCATAATGGGTGTATCTATTAGATTTCCAGAGGCAGTCTCATGCCTAAAAAGGATTGTAGAAGAGTTACTCAATTTTTTTTAAACTAGATGCAGACTAGCCACAGAGTGGATCAATCGGATCAAGGATCAAATTTTACCTCAAAGTTATTCAAGGAACTTAGGAATAGTTTAAGATTAAAACAATTTAAAGCAACTACATACAATCCAGAGTTGCAGGGAGTATGAGAATCTTAGCATCATATTTTAAAATTGCATGTTAGGGTCAATAATCAAGAGAATAAAGGATTGAGATAAAGGAATTCCATTTGTACGTTGTGCAATTAGGATGCATCCAAAGAATCAACTAAATTCAGACCATTTGAATTAGTTTTTGGGCAAGAGGTTAGAGGACCACTTGAATTAATTAAGAAAAAAATTGTGACTCAGCGCTCAGAGACTACATTATTAGACTACATGTCAAATGTTAGGGAGAGATTAAATAGAGCAGATGAGTTGGCTTGACAACAGTTAAAAACAGTACACGAGAGATCAAAGATAATGGGAACTGCAGATGCTGGAGAATCTGAGATAACAAAGTGTGAAGCTGGATGAACACAGCAGGCCAAGCAGCATTTCAGGAGCAGGAAAGCTGGTGTTTCGGTCCTAGACCCTTCATCAACGTCAGCTTTCCTGCTCCTAAGATGCTGCTTGGCCTGCTGTGTTCATCCAGCTTCACACTTTATTATCTACGACAGAGATCAAAAAGGGATCAAGGATTTGTAGTTTTGCTGATGGCGATAAAGTGTTAGCATTACTATCAGTGGTAGGTAAACCTTTAAAGGCAAGGTTAAGTAGGCTTTATCAAATTGAAAAACAACATAGTGAGTTGAGTTATTTGCTAAGAATGGCAGATCAAAGGAAAACTCAGAGTGTGCCATGTGAATGTTCTCAAACAATTTTGTGAGGGAAAGAAAGCAAAAGTAGAATGTGCTATATGTTCCGACTCAGAATGAAAAACCACATCCAGATGATTCCGAATTTGGCTTTCTTCCTTTTAAATTAGACAATGAAGACCTTCTAAGAAATTGGAAGAAATTATTGTGTTACCTTCCAGAGGAAAATCAAAATGAGTTATTATAAAAACTTATTATAAACACATGGAGGTATACGAGGGAAGTACTAAAATTATTACGCATGAAGTAGATATAGAAAATGCTTTTTCAATAAAGCAACATTCTTACAGGCTTCTCTCTAAAATTGGCATAGGTTCGAAAAGAGATTGAAAGCATGCTCAAAGATGACATGATCAACGTGAGCTGCAGCAAATGGAGCTCACCCATCATGATGGTACCAAAACCAAATGGTACCCAATGATTTATGTGCGGACCATCAAAAAAATTGGTGCAGTTTAGAAATCCGATTCATACCTTATTCCAGAATAAGTTCCTTCGTGAACGAACCATTATTTGTCAAAAGTGTTTTCCCCCCCAAAATGAATTTCAATAGAGATCTTTCTTTTCCCCTTTTACGTTGAGTGTGTTTTTGTGTAAGTTTTGGTTATTCAGAGGGAGATCACAAACTTTGTGTGGTTGCATGCAGCAATTTTGGATCTTCATGAAATAAGTCAATACTTTTGCATTTGATTTAAAAATGTTGTTTTTAATTCAAAGACAAATATACAGGGCAGAAATGGCTAGCACGAGGGGTCATAGTTTTAAGCTGGTTGGTGGAAAGTATAGAGGGGATGTCAGAGGCAGGTTCTTTACGCAGAGAGTTGTGAGAGCATGGAATGCGTTGCCAGCAGCAGTTGTGGAAGCAAGGTCATTGGGGTCATTTAAGAGACTGCTGGACATGCATATGGTCACAGAAATTTGAGGGTGCATACATGAGGATCAATGGTCGGCACAACATTGTGGGCTGAAGGGCCTGTTCTGTGCTGTACTGTTCTATGTTCTATGTTCTATGTTCTATATTCTATGTTCTATGTTCTATGTTCTACATAAAACATACAATTAACCATATTGGGAACCAAGTAAACAATACAATACATGTTGTGACTTGTGGAGTAGTGAGATGAGAAAAAAAAGTGCTTTCCTCTCATCTTGGTCATAACACTCTATTTGCAAATGACCTGAGACCCTTTATGGGTAATACAGGTGACAGATGTACAACATGTGGTATGACATCTATAATCTATAATAGTCTCCCAGATTAATGCATAATAATCATGATTTGTTGTATGTAAGACTGACATCATAATTTAAAACATGGTACTGTGTAATGCGAAGAAGGCAAGAACTGCAGATGCTGGAATCAGAGTCAATACAGTGTGGAGCTGGAGGAACACAGCGGGGCAGGAAAGTCAACATTTCAGATTGGGACCCTTCATCACAACTGGGGGAGGGGGAAAGGAGCTGGGAGGAACTCCCCTCCTACATTTGGGAAACCACCCATGCCTTCCACCTCCTCCAAGACTCCCAATTCTCCAGCCCCCAAAACTTCATCTTCACGATGCGCATCCAATCCATTTACACTTGTATCCCCCTTGCAGATGGCCAAAAACCCTCTGCTTCTTCCTCTGCCACAGGCCCAACCAAACCCCTCCACCGATATCCTTATCCACTATCGGAACTTGTCCTTTCCCTGAACGACTCCTCCTTTAACTCCACCCACATTCTACAAGCTAAGCAGGTGGCTATGGGCACCCATATGGGTCTGAGTGATGCGTGCCTCTTCATAGGATATGTGGAACAATCCCTTTTCCCCTATTACACTGGCACCATGCCTCACCTCTTCCTCCGCTACACTGATGACTGTATCAGCGCTGCCTTGTGCTCCGACGAGAATCTCAAACAGTTCATCAACTTTCCTAACACCTTTCACCTCAACCTCAAATTCACCTGGACCGTCTCTGATACCTCTCTCTCCTTCCTGGACCTCTCTGTCTCCATCTCTGGTAACTGCCTCAATACCAACATCTACTTCAAACCTACCAACTTCCATAGCTATCTGGGCTATACCTCCTCTTAGCCACCATCCTGTAAGAATGCAATCCCTTACTCCCAATTCCTCCACCTTGACTGCATCTGCTCCCAAGATGGGGTGTTCCAGTCCCAGACATCCGAGAAGTCCTCCTATTTTGAGGACTACAACATCGTCCCTCCAATCGTGATCAAAACTGCCCTCAACTGCATCGCTTGCATTTTCCGCACTTCTGCCCTCAAACCCTCTCAGTCCCAACAAAAATGAAGACAGAATCCCCCTGGGTCCTCAAATACCACCCTACCAACCTTCATACCCAGTGCATCATCTATCGCCACCTACAATCTGACCGCCCCAGGACCAAAGGGATATTTCCCTCCCCATTGCTACCTGCCATTCATAGGGACTGCTCATTCCGCGACTCCATCATCCGCTCCATACTCTCCACTAGCCCCACCACACCCAGCACCTTTCCCTCCAACCACAGGAAGTGCTACTCCTGCCCCTATACTGCCCTTCTCATATCCATTCAAGGCCCAAAACAAACTTTCTGTATCCAACAGGGGTCCACCTGTACATCCTCCAACCTGGTTCTACCATATCTGTTGCTGCCAATGTTGCCTCCTCTACATTGCTGAGACCAAGCATAGACTCAAGAGACTGTTTCTTGAAGCATCTGCATTGTTTGTGATAATCGACAATACCGTCCGGTCACTAACCTTTTTAATTTCCCTCCCACTCCCTTGATGACATGCCCATCCTGGGCTTCCTCCAGTGCCACAGTGATGCCACACGCAAAATGAAGGAGCAACACCTCATATTCTTCCCCGGGAGCCCACAGGCCGATGGCCTGAACATAGAATTCACCAGTTTTAAAATCTCCCCATCACTGGCCTCATACCATGTCCAACCCTCCCTCTCATCCCCACATCCTTGACCTGACACATTCTGTCCATCTCCTTCCCCATCTATCCGACTCACGCTTCCCACTGCTAATCCCTACTACCCCCCTCCTCTATCCACCTATCACCATCCCATCTCCCATCCTCCAGCCCCACCCATCCTCTCTCTCACCTCCCTGACTGGACACAACCCATCCATCTTCCTTCCCACCCATCTACCCTATCCTTCCCATCAACTAATTCCCACAAGCCCCTACCTGCATCCACCTATTACCACCTCACGACTTTTCCCCAGCTTTACCCATCCTCCCTATCAACTCGACCTGTCACAACCTGTTCATCTTCTGTCCCACCTATCCACCCAATTCTTCCCACTGACCAATCCCCACCACCCCTTTCCTGCATCCACCCATCAGCATCCCACCCACCTTCCTCCAGACCCACCCTTCCTCCCTCTTTGCTTCCCAGCTCCCTGCCACCTCCCCAGTTCTGAAGAAGGGTCACAACCTGAAACATTGACTTTCCTTCTCCTCTGATGCTGCCTGACCTGTTGTGTTCTTTCAGCTCCACGCTGTGTTGACTGTATAATACATGTGATTATCATACTGTGCAGTACATGATATGCTGTCTTTGCATAATATCCATATTATGATCACTATATATAGACTTAACATATTAAGCATGTGTGTGTTTCTGTGAATGCATGGTGTATGTGTGAGAGAGAAAGTCATAATGTAGAACATTTGGGAACGTTAGGTTAATCCTGCTTCAAAAGAATACATCTTCGATACAGTCAAAATAAATTTTCAAAATATTTGTTCTAGCTATATAACTGCATTTGCCCTCAGGCTTGTTTAGACTTTAAACATATTCGAGCATGGCCTTAGCCTCATTTTTATTTTCTGTATTTTTTTGTCTGTTACATATATACGTGAACATAAGTAACACTTATAGTATGTGCCAGAAATCTAAAGAAAAACAACTCGGGCCTGTCAATGAGAATCTTGTCTGATCCCTGTTACTTACATCCTGCAGAGCACATTAACCTCATCCTATAGCATGAGGTCATTACATTTACATAATTTGACAGTGTGCAGTGCTCAAAGCACTCTCAGTTCCACAGGGGGTTTGGGATCAGGATGTCAGGTGTCTGTAATGCTGGAAAGGCCTGCTCATGGCTGCCAACTTCTTTCTGAACTACATTCACTGAGGATTTAAGTTTCTGAACAGGATTCAGATGGTGAAGGCCAAAAAAGAAAATAAAACAAGGCCAATTATAGTTTCTACCAATTCAAACAGTTAAGTTGCACTATGTGGACACTTTATTTAGAGTATCTCTGTTCTACCATTCAATTAGAGATAAATTATAATTGATCTTTATTCTATCTCCCACCTTAGTTCTGTAATCCTTAACACCTATGCCTAATGAACACGAATTAGCAAAATCACATCCAACAGATCAGCATAATGGCTGCTAACCATTCAGCTCACAACCCGAGTGCATCATTGACTTGGCCCAACAATATATCTTTGATTATGCTGATGCCAAGTCTTTATTATTACAGAAAAGTAGGTACTTAAATTCTCATATGTGGTCCTTTAAAGTCTGCTTTTCACCACATCCACATCAATAACAAATTATTGACCGCCAGAGCCCTTCAAACTTAATAAAAACCGAAAGAACTGCGGATGCTGTAAATCAGACTCAAAAACAAAGTTGCTGGAAAAGCTCAGCAGGCCTGACAGCATCTGTGAAGGAAAAAACAGAGTTAATATTTTGGGTCCAGTTCCTCAGAACAGTTCGTGCTTTTGTTCCTTTCAAACTTAACCTCCATTTTTGAAATACAGAATATTTGTGTTTAACAAAAACAAAGACAGTCTCCGCAAAAGTTTAAAACAGTGAGTTTGACCACAGTGCATTATTCCAGACAAAGTAATACATGGAAATTACAATTTTCTTATTGCAAACAAACAAACTTACCTGGGAGAGAGAGGGTTGTGAATGGAACTGCAAGGAAATGCATGTGGAACACAATGAACATATGAATCGGAATGCCAATTCAAAAAAAAATTACTGACATCACAGCAAATTCAGAAGCTTATTGGTTAGTGAGTATCTGAAATCAGTTTTGCAAGACCAAGATTAATTAGAACTGATCAGCAACTACTTTTAATATTCTAGTCTTCAGTTTAAAGTAAATATTCTACAAATTAATTTAAGCTGGCAGGACAGCTCAGCTGCATGGAATGCCCATCCTGTGCACATGGGAGTAATAGATGTTTCATATGGCTTAGACAATGTGTGGGAAGTCTCTGCAGCTGCACAAAATTGAGGTCCATGTTTCTGGAACTCAAGCTAGAATCACGATCATGCATCCATGGAGCTGAGAATTATATGGATAGCACATTTACCGACGTGAAAACAGTCAGAGAAGGAATGAGTGACATCATGGCAATCAGAAGAGCAGATAGTGCAGAAGTCCTCTGAGTCTCTCATTAACTAGTTTGATACATTAGATGTTGGTGAGGGTGATGGTTTCCTAGAGGAATGTAGCAAGACTCAAGTTTATGGCACCTAAATTGGCTTAGAGGCACAGATGGGACAGAAGAATAGATGTTCATGACTGCAGTTGACTGGTATAAGCAGCCAACCATTTATAAGCAATTTTCAGATAGCGTACAGTGTCATTAAGAAGTAACAATTTAGCACAGACTTTCAGCACAGACTGGTAACAGTCTTTGGCCTTTCTTAAACTCTTTGTCTTCTCCCGAGAAAGTGATGGTTAATTCCCCGGACCCTCCCTCCATCTCTAACTCACTTCTGATCTACCCATGTTAATATACCTTCAGTTAGGAACTGACAATCTATGCTGTGTCAATTGCCCTTTCAGCCAATGACCATGGTAACCTACTCATCACACCAAGATGATCGTTACCTCCTTTCCTGCCTTCATTTGAAAGTCAGTTTAATATCTTTCTAAAGCTTCTGATTTTACCCCAAAAAATTTATTGATAACAGGATACACGTGGCACCAAATAAATTGTTCAATAAAGCATTGCAACTTTGGTGATTCTTGTGATCTCTCTTTTGTTTTAATATGCTAGCGATTTGTTTTAATTTGTAAAAAGCTATTTACTAATGTAGCACAGTTAAATGAGGCTTCACATTACACAGGGAACACTAAAAGAATTCATTTTTAAAGGGGACCTCAATTTCATACAAAGGGAAATAATGGTAGCTGATTCAATAGTTAGGGGAACAGACAGGCATTACTATGACTGTAGATGTGACTCTCGAATGTTGGCCTGATGCCTTCCTGGTGCCATGGTCAAGGACATCACAGAGCAGCTGCAGGACATTCTGCTAGGGGGAAGGAGAAGGGTCAGAGATTGTAGTCACATTTGCACCAACCATATGGTTTCAACAATGTGGACATGCCGAAAGTAAAACTCAATGAGGTTAGCAATAGACTAAAATTCAAGACCTATTCAGGCAGCATCTCAAGAATATTCCCAGTGCAACATGCTCGTGGATACAGAAGTAAGAAGTTAACTGAATGAACATGTGGCTTTCAAAAATGGTGCAGATTTCTGGGCATTGGGACCAGTTCTGGGGGAGGAGGGTCTTCTTCAAGCAGGATAGGTTACACCGTAGCAGAACATAGATAAATATCTTTGGAGACTGTACTGTTTGTGGATTGCTTAAAGTATTTTGTCAGGCATGGGAACCTGAGAAGAAATTCAAATAGGATAAAAACAAAGCTGCTTATGGAAAGTAGAAAAACTACAAATGAAAGTGGAAAGTAGCAGAAAAATAATTCTTAGAATCAACCAGCATTAAATTACACCATAGTGATAAAGAGGATGAATCAAAAGCAAGCTCTGAATGTACATGCCATTTGAGAAAAGGTGAATTGATAGTGCTCATGGAAATAAAAGAGTCTGATTTATTCCTGATACAAAAATGTGGCTGCAAGGTGGCCAAGATTGAGAACTGAATATTTAGGGATATTTAATATTAAGGAAGAGCAGGCAGAAAATGAGGAAGAGATAGGGTAGTGCTGATATTAAGGGGAAGAAATCAATATATTACTGAAAGGAGGTCTCCAAGTGAAAGAACAGGATACAGACTCAGTTTAGGAATAGCTAAGAAATAGCAAGGGGCAGCAAACATTGGTAAGAATGCTTTATATGAGCCAGAGAACAGTAGTGGTAAAACATGACACAACAGAAATTAGAATTATATGTCACGAGACTACACTGATGATGAGTGACTTCAATGTACATTTAGAATAAGTAAATCTGATGAGGACAAATGAAATGGAGGAATAATTCCTGAAATGTATTTGAGACAGTTTTATGAAAAATATGTTGATGAACCAAGTAATAGGGGACAAAGAAATGGCTGTGAAACTGAATACGTACTTTGGTTCTATCTTCACAAAAGAGGACACAAATCAGATACCAGAATTGTTGGACAATGCAAGATTTAGAGAGAGGGAAGAACTGAGAGAGATCAATATTAGGAGAGAAATGGTGCTGGGAAAATTGTTGGGATTGAAGGCGAATAAATTTTCAAGGTTGGATAATCTACATCCCAGAATACTTAAGGAAGTAGCCCTCAAAATAGTGGATGAATTGTGGTCATCTTCCTGGATTCTATAGACTCTGAAACAGTCTGTGCAAATTGGAAGTGGCTAACGTCACTCCAATATTCAAAAAGGGAGGTAGAGAGAAAACAGGGAATTATAGACTGGTGAGCCTAACATCAGTAGTGGATAAAGTTCTCAAATCCATTGTCAAAGATTTTATAGCAGAGCATTTAGAAAGCAGTGGCAGGATCAGATAGTGTCAGCATGTATTTATGAAGGGAAATCATGCTTGACAAATGTGTTGGAACTCTAAGAAGATGTAACTAGTAGAGTTGACAAGGGGGAGCCAGTCGATGTAGTATATTTCCACTTTCAGAAAGCATTTGACAAAGTCTCACATAAGCGATTAATGTGCAAAATTAAAGCCCATGTATCTGGGGGGAAATGTATTGAGATGGATGGGAAACTGGTTGATAGAGAGGAAACTAAGAACAAAGAACAAAGAAAATTATAGCACAGGAACAGGCCCTTCGGCCCTCCAAGCCTATGCTGACCCATATCCTCTATCTAAACCTGTCATCCCAACGATCTGCATCCCTTTGCACCCTGCCCATTCATCTATCTGTCTAGATACATCTTAAATGATGCTATCGTGCCCACCTCTACCACCTCCACTGGCAAAGCGTTCGTGGCGCCCACAACCCTCTGCGTAAAGAACTTTCCTCGCATATCTCCCTTAACTTTTCCCCTCTCACCTTGAAATCATGACCCCTCGTAATTAAGTCCCCACTCTGGGAAAAAGCTTCTTACTATCCACCCTGTCTATACCTCTTATGATTTTGTAGATCTCAATCAGGTTCCCCCTCAACCTCCATCTTTCGAATGTAAATAATCTTAATCTACTCAACCTCTTTCCATAGCTAGCGCCCCCGCCCCCACACCAGGCAACATCCTGGTGAACCTCCTCTGCACCGTCTCCAAAGCATCCACATCCTTTTGGTAATGTGGCAACCAGAACTGTACTCAGTGTTCCAAATGTGGTTGAACCAAAGTCCTATATAACTGCAACATGACCTGCTAATTCTTGTACTCAATAGCTCGTCCGATGAATGAAAGCATGCTGTATGCCTTCTTGTCTAGTCTATCGACCAGTGTTTCCCCCTTCAGGGTACAATGAACCTGAACACCCAGATCTCTCTGTGCAACAATTTCCCGCAGGGCTTTTCCATTTACCATACAGTTTGCTCTTGAATTGGATCTTCCAAAATGCATCACCTCACATTTGCCTGGATTGAACTCCATCCGCCATTTCTTCGCCCAACTCTCCAATCTATCTATATTCTGCTGCATTCTCTGACAGTCCCCTTCACTATCTGCTACTCCACCAATCTTCGTGTTATCTGCAAACTTGATAATCAGACCATCTATACCTTCCTCCAGATCATTTATGTATATCACAAACAACAGTGGTCTCAACACGAACCCCTGTGGAACACCACTGGTCACAGTTCTCCATTTTGAAAAACGCCCTTCCACTACAACTCTCTATATCCTGTTGCCCAGCCAGTTCTCTATCCATCTAGCTCGTACACCCTGAACCCCTTGCGGCTTCACTGTCTCCATCAGCCTACCATGGGGAACCTTATCAAACGCCTTAATGAAGTCCATGTATATGACATCTACAACCCTTCCCTCATCTATCAACATTGTCACTTCAAAGAATTCTATCAAGTTGGTAAGATATGACCTTCCCTGCATAAAACCATGCTGCCTATCAGTAATAAGGCCATTTTCTTCCAAATGTAAATAGATCCTTTCCCTCACTATGTTCTCTAGCAGCTTCCCCACCACTGAGGTTAGGTTGTAGAGTAGGAATTAATGGGTCCCTTTCAAATTAGCAGGCAGTAACAAGTGGGGTGCCACAGGGATCAGTGCTGGGACTCCAGCTATTCACAATATATATTAATGCTTTGGATGAGACAACAAAATGTAACATCTCCAAGTTTGCAGATGATACTAGGTTGGGTGAGAGGATGAATTATGATGAGGATGCACAGATCCTTCGGCATGACCTCGACAAGTTGGGTGAGTGGGCAAATCAATGGCAGAAGCTGTATAATTTGGATAAATGTGAGGTTATTCACGTGAGAAGCAAAAACAAGAGAGCAGATTACTACCTGAGTGTCTATAAATTGGGAGAGCGGAATATGCAGTGGGACCTGGGTGTCCTTGAAAGGATGCTCTTGGCCTCGAGAGTGTGCAATGAAGGTTTACCAGGCCGATTCTGGGGACGAGGATCTGATGTATGAGGAGAGATTGATTAGGTTGGGAATAGCAAGAACTGCAGATGCTGGAGTTAGAGATAACATAGTGTGGAGCTGGAGGATCACAGTAGGCCAGACAGCATCAGAGGAGCAGGAAAGTTGACGTTTTGGGTCAGGACCCTTCTTCAGAAAATTTTGTTTTGCTTCAGACAAATGAGGGGGGATTTCATAGAGACTTCGAAAATTCTAACAGTACTGGACAGGGTAGACGCAGAGAGGATGTTCCCGATGGTGGGTGCATCCAGAAGCAGAGGTCATAGCATGAGGGTTCAGGGTAGATGATTTAGGATGGAGACAAGGAGACATTTCTTCACCCAATGAGTGGTGAACCTGTGAAATTCATTACCACAGCAAGCAGTTGATGCCAAAACATTGAATTTATCAAGAGGCAACTAGATTTGGCATGAGGAGTGAATGGGCTTAAAGGTTATGGGGAGAAAGCAGGATTAGGCTACTGAGTTGGACAATCAGCCATGATTGTGAAGAATAGCCTTCTCCTGCTCTCGTCTTCTTTGTTTCTATTAGAAATAGATTACGGTAACCCTGCTGTTGTGCAATGGGAAAATGTTGAACCTTTAATAGTGACAATCTTATGATGGAATTTTCAATTAAGTTTCAAAATGATGTAATTCAATTTGAAACCGAGGGCTTAAAACTAAATAAGGAGAATTGGCATAATGTAGGTGTAAAGGAGGAAGATGGCTGTGGTAGAATGGAAAACTATATGAAAAGATATGAAGATAAGCAATGGGTGGCATTTAAGGAATTAAAGCTTGGTTTTCAAAAAAATTTGTACTTTCACACAAGGAATAAATACCCAACAGGAAAAATAGTAGCATATTGTCTCACAAGTAAATACAATATTAGATTAAAGGAGAAAAATACTAAAGTTATTGAAAAAAAGTTGTTAATCCTGATGATTGGAGAACTTTAGAATTCAGAGGAAAGAGGACCAATGAATTGATTTCAACAAAAAAAGAATATGAATGTGAAATAGCAAGAAAAGTGTAAAATGGTACAAGCTTCTGTGGGCATTTTAAAAGGAAGAGATTAGTAAAGACCAACATGGGTTCATAACACACAAAGACAGAGAATTTATAATATGAAATAGAGAAATGTCAGAGAAGCTAAATACATACTTTGTGTTAATCTTCACAGAAGAAGAAACAAAGGCTTCCTGAAATAATTAAGATCCAGGTGTCCAGTGAGAGTATGGAACTGAAAGAAATTAGGTCTTCATTCAAACAAAGTAGGATTAGACACATTAGTAGGAATGAAAGATGACAAGTTGCCAGGACCCAATGATCTTCACGCTATGGGATTGAAAGAGATAACTGCAGCAAAACTGGATGCATCAGTGATCACTTCCAAAATTCTATTAATTCTGCACATTGTAAGGTTGAAAATGTAGCCTCGCTGTTTAACAAAAAGGAAGAAGAGATAAAATATGGAACTGCTGACCTGTCAGCCTGATATCAGTGATACAAGAAATACTAGGATATATTATAAACATGCAAACATGAAATAGAGGCAGAAGGAGACCATTTGGCCCCTTGAACGTGCTCACCATTCAGTAAGATCATGGCTGATCTGTTTGCATTTCAAATTCCACATTCTCATCTACCTTTGACCTTAACTCCGCTGCCTAACAATAATCTACCTGCTTCTTTCTTAAAAATATCTCATTGTCCGAGCTCCACTGCCTTGAAAGGCAAAGAATTCCCTCTGAAAGAAAAGAAAACTTCCCTGAAAGACCAACCCATAATTTTCAAACAGTGCCTCCTAGTTATGGACTGACTCACAAGGGGAAACATACTTCCAACATCTACTTTGTCAAGATCATTCAAATTCTTACATACTTCAATCAGGCCTCACTGTTCTAAAATGCAGTTGAAGCATTCCAGCCTTTCCAACATATCTTTTTAAGTTGAACCACTCCAGTTAGGTATTAATTTACTAAACCTCCTCTGAACTGCCTTCAATGTATTTACGTCCTTCCCTGAATAAGGAGACCAAAACTACACAGTATTCAAGATGATGTCTCTCAAGTGTCCTCTGCAACAGAAGCATAATATCTTTACTTTCATGTTGACGCCCTCTTATATGAAAGGACTGCATTCCAACAGCCTTCTTGATTATTTGCTGTCTTACATATTATTTTTTACGACTCATGCCAGCCAATCTTCTCTCCATACTAATGTGTGATTACTGGATATTTTGAAAACAATTGTCTGAATTGCGCGAGCCAACATGGATTTATGAAAGGGAAGAATCATTTTAGAAAAACCTGACGGAGCATCGTGAAGATGTGACTAGGAGAGGTAATGTAGGGAACCCGGTAGATATGGTTTTGGATCTTCAGAGAGCTTTTAATAAAGTCCCACAAAAGATGTGAGTGAATAAGATTAAAACTAGAAGTAACTTGGGGAAATGGACTAGAATGTACTGATTATCGCTTAACAGGCAGTAAGCAGAGAGTGGGAATTAAAGAAAATCACTCACAAATTCACAAGCTGTGATCTGTGAGGTACGTCGAGATTCAGTGTTTGGACTCCAGCTTTTCACAATGCATATAAATGATTTGAATATGGGGACAAATTCTTTGATTTCCAAGGTTCCAAAATATTGCTGGGAATGTAAGTTGTGAGGAGAGTTTGAAAAGGTTTTGGGTAGATTTAGAATGGCTGAATGGACAAGAGCATGGCAGATTGGAGATAACGTGGCTAAATGAAATTATCCATTCCAGGAGGAAGAGTGAAGGTGCAGTGAGAGATGAGAAACAGTCGATGTCCAAATTTGAGCAAACACAAATTGTCTGGCAATTTATTATACCTTTCATTCCTTAATTTCAGTGATGACTTCAGGCATCAGATCTAAAAGTTTTTGCAGGACCTCCTCTCAACATCGGCATCTTACATCAGCAGGGATGATTAGTTCACAAAAAGGCAGCATCAAGTTTGTTGAGTAAGGATTAAGCAACCAGTGCTGATGGGCTCACTCTTGAATTAAGTTTACAATCTTACCAACATCTTCCATTGCATGAAGAAAGCCCATAACATTATTTTCTCCAACCATTTTCTATTTTTGCTTCAGATTTACAGCAGCTGCAGCTCTTTGTTTGATTTTTATACCAAGCATAGCTGGTGCACCATCGATTGTGAAGGAAATCAGTTCCTTGATTGGGATGTTTTTCTCAAGCACATGGCTTTTTAATTTATTGTAGGTAAACTCCCCTCTTGTTCTCTCTTTAAGGAGTAAACGATTTGGAGATTCTCTTTAGTTTTATGTTCTTAAAAACCATGCTCACAAAAACAACCAACTGTGCCATTCATGTCAATGGATTCGAACTGCAATGAGAGACATTTACAGTCATTTAGGTCCTGATACAGTTACTGAACAATGTCTTTGAGTAAAGATTCGGCTCATCTTGTTACTGTGGAAGCACCAAGTGCCAGGCTCTGGACTGCCGCTATTATTTACCCTTTGAGTGCAATGGCATGAATGCAGATGTGATTTAGTAGAATGCTACCTAGAAGCAGCAACTTCAGTTATGAGAACAAATTGAAGAAGTTGGGGCTGTTCTCCTTGGAGAGAAGAAGGCTGACATGAAACTTGATAGAGTCTTTCAAAATTGCGAGCAGGCTGCATGGAGCAAGAAAAAGAGAAGCTGACCCCGTTTGCAAAAGGAACAAAAGTTCAAGAAGGCATAGGTTTAAAGTGGTGTGCAAAAGAAGCAAGGGTGACGTGAGAAAAAATAATTCCAACCAAAAAAGTTTCCTATGGATTGAAGGGTTGCTGATTTAACCTCACTATTTAAAAAAGAAGTAGAGAGAAAACAAGGATCGTATACCAGTTAGCCTGATGTCGGTAGTTGGGAAAATACCAGAGTCCATGATGAAAGATTTAATAGCAGTTCACTTAGAAAATAGGGACAAGATTGGAAAGGGTCAGCATGAATTTATGAAAGAGATATCAAGTTTGACAAATCCAAAGAATGTTTTGAGTGGAGTTGATAATGGGGAGCCATTGGTTTTGGCTTACTCAGGCTTTCAGAAGGTTTTTGATAGGGTCTGAGAAAAACTTAGCAATGTCATATTAAAGCATGTGAGATTAGGAGTATATTAATGTTGACAGGGAACTGATTGGCAGACAGGAGACATAGAGCAGAAATAAACAGATCTTTTTTGCCAAATGGCAGCCATTGACTAGTGGTGTAGTACAGGGATTTATGCCTGAACCTCAGCTCTTTATAATATATGATTCAGCTGAGGAAATCAATCATAATATTTCCAAATTTGCAGAGAACACCAAACTGGAGAGGAGAGTAAACTGTGAGAAAGATGCAGATATCCTCGGTGTGATTTGGACAAGTTAATTGAGTGGGAAATGCATGGCAAATGAAATATATTGTAGATAAATTTGAGGTTATTGACTTTGATAGCAAAAACAGGAAGGCAGATTATTATTTGAATGGTGATAGATTGGGAAAGGGAAAGTGTAATGAGACCTGAGTGTTATTGTACTCCAGTCACTGAAAGTAAGCATGGAGGCGCAGTAGGTGGTGAACATGGAAAATGGTATATTGATCTTCATTGTAAGAGGTATTAAGTATAAGAGCAGGATGTCTTGCTGCAATTGTATAGAGACTTGATGAGACCATACTTGGGGTACTGTGTGCAGTTTATTTTTTCTCCTTTTGTGAGGAAGAATGTTCTGGTTAGGGAAGGCGTGCAACACTGGTTCCTGGGATGGCAGGAATGACAGGACTGACAGGACTGACATATGAAGATTAGATTGATTAGAACTATATTCGTTGGGGTTTAGAAGATTGTGGGAGGATCAACTTCCTACAGGACTAGATGGGAATGATGTTCCCACTGAGCAGCAAGTCCAGAACCAGAAGTAACAATCCAAGGATACAGGTTAGGCCATTTTATACTAAGATGAGGAGAAATTTCTTCAACTAAAGAGAGTGGTGAGCCTGTGGAATTCTCTGCAACAGACAGCAGCTGAGGCCAAAACATTGACTGTTTTCATGAACGACTTAGATATAGCTCTTAGAGCTAAAGAGACCAAAGACTATGGGTGGTAAGCAGGAACAGGATACCAGTTTGGATATCAGACTGATTAGTGGGGCAGGCTCAAAGGACTGCATGTCCTAGTTCTGCTCCTATTTTTTGTGTTTATATTTCTCACAGCGAATGATTATGTATAGAAATGCACTGTCTGCAAATGTGATGGATGCAGTTTCAATTATGGCATTCAGTAAAAAAGTATATTTAAAAAATTATTTTCTAACACATTTCAGTTCTGAAGAAACCACCGACCTAAAGCATTAACCATTCCTCTCCACAGACACTGCAAGTTTCTCCAGAATTCTGTGTCAGCAATTCGCTCTTGGCATCGGGCTTTCAGAAGCACGACAATCAGTGTGTGCACAGCAAGGGAATCCAGGGAGATGGTGAGACTGACTGCCAGAGATTCTGTGATCCACCAGGCAATTGTGATCTGTGTGTTAGGCATGCCAGTGGTACACAGTAACCCAGGTGCAGCCTCACCAACACACTCACAGTTTGAACACAACCTTCAGTTTTTAAACTCCAAGTACCAAGCAATAAAGGCCAGCATTCTATTTGTCTCCTAAATCACTTGCTGCACATGCAGACCACCCTTTTGTGATTCATATTCAAGAATATGAAGGTCCATTTGTGCTGCACTTTTTTGGACTATCTTTCCATTTAAATCATTTACTTTTTAGGTTATTCCTGCTCAAGTGCAAGACATCACCCTTTCCTACGTTAAGCTCTGTTTGTCCAGTTTTTGACCCCTCACTCAGCCTATCTGTATTCCCTTGCAGATTCCCGCTGTCCTCATCACAACATGCCCTCCCACCTACTTTAATATTCTCAGCAAATTTGGAGACATTACACGCAGCTCCCTCCAAGTCATTTATAATTGAGATCCTTGGACTAATGTTCGTGTCACTAGTTACCTTTCCAACAAATCCTGACTGTCTTCTGTGGGGTAACCACTCTCAATCCAATCAAATACATTACCCCCAATACTGCAGTCTTATTATAATTTCCCATAGCAAGTCCTCAAATTCCAAATTTTTCACTCCTCCCTGTAAAGTTAAAAAGAAGTAACTTATCCCATCCACTTTGCATGTGTGTCAGTCATCTTGGACATTTATTACACGATTGAGTTCAATCTGATTGCATGTGCAATCCTACAGCTTGTGCAGTAACGTTTCATGTAGCACCTTATTTAAGTTTTCTCAGTATCCACGTACACACATCAACAAATCCCTTTTATCTACTCAGCTTATTATATCCTCAAAGAACTCAGACAAACTTTTCAGACAGTTTACCTTTCACAAAACCATGTTATCTTTGTTTGATTATGTTCAACTTTTCTAAATGTCCTGCTATTTCTTCCTTAATAATCAAATCTAGAATTTCCCATGACCGAACCCCGCTTTCCTCCCTTTTTAACAAGCATCACATTAGCGGTTTTCTAATTTGCTGTATCTTCCACCCTAGAGTCCAGTTCTGGGGTAGTTCAGCCAACACCTCTACTACCTCTGTAGACACTTCCTTGAAAACCCTTGGATGCATGCCGTCAGGTCCTGCAACTTGTTTCCCTTTCATCCCATTACTTTGTCAAATACTCTATCCCTCATGATAAAGATTGTCACAATATCTTTCCTCCCATTGGCACCTCATTTATCTGTTATTTTTGGATGTTTATGGCATCCTCCATCATAAAGACCTATGCAAAATATTGTTTCAAATGATCTGCCATTTTTCTTGTTTACATCTCAAATGTGTGAGCAGATACTCTGTGTGGAAGGTCGAAACTTTAACACATTTTTATTGGAGGAGCACTTGCACCAGCACATCGATTACAATGAAGGCTATGTTGTAGCCTCGCACAATATGACATGGAGGCTCCCCAAGAGGCCAACATCACATCTCCATAAGGAGGTCTGTATATGACCTTATCCAGATGTGCTTTAACAAAGTTTTCATGCTACATTCAGTGTTTAACTCTGCCAATAAAATACCATTATGGGACCTCACCTCTCCAAAGAAAAAGACTGCTTGCACAGCACAGTCTGTAGTGTTACATACTCAACAGCTTAGCATCTGAATGTGGTAGCTAAAAAGCACTGTCTTCCAGTCCTATCTGTGCAATATGATTCTGGAATGAAAAGCTCAGGCGACACTTTTAAGTACAAACATTTGCTTAGCTGACATGACAAAGAGGCAATTAGTGCATACAAGGTAATGGTCATGATTGATTAAGACCATAATTCTTATTGTGCATTCTTGATTGATGAATGACCTGTCAATGATCTGCAAATTGAAGACAGATGGGTAGTATTATTAAATCACTGCAGTTTTATTATAATTTCCCATAGCAAGTCCTCAAATTCCAAATTTTTCACTCCTCCCTGTAAAGTTAAAAAGAAGTAACTTATCCCATTCACTTTGCATGTGTGTCAGTCATCTTGGACATTTATTACACGATTGAGTTCAATCTGAAATAGCAAGATTCCAACTTCATGCTCTTGTGACTGACTTGCAGGCTCTGCTTGAAATGCAAGATGATCCCACTGTCCTACATGTTTCCATTTGCTGTCCCTATGTTTCTGTTGCTCCCTGTATCACCTTTATGTAAATTCCATATTTTACCTCGAGTCCATGTCTACATGAATTATCATGCCCTTGTGGGGCCTTTGCTGTCCCCAACAGACGTTTGAGTGACAGCATGAGAAATCACCCTCCTGGAGTTCCCAGTTCCACCTACAGTCTGTGAAATCCCATCCTTCTATCTAAAATTGCTGTTTTTCTCTACAATTATTCCCTCAGTGACCCAGTGCAATGATGCCAATCTTCAGACTTGAGTTGCCTAACTTTCGCAGGGCATCAAGGGCTGCTCCCCGAAATCTGCTGACCTTTAATGGATAAACCACCAGGACTAACTATGGCCCACTCCTTGGACAATGATTCCTTACTGAGTCATTGAGTCATACAGCATGGAAACAGACTCTTTGGTCCAACAAGTTCCCGCTGACCACTTTTCAAAACCAAACTAGTCCCTCTTGCTTGTGTTTGGCCCGTATCCCTCCAGACCTTTCCTATACATGTCTTTATCCAAATGTCTTCAATGTTACATAGAAACATAGAAGTTAGGAGCAGGAGGAAGCTATTTGGCCCATCGAACCAGCTCCACTATTCTTCACGACCATGGCTGATCTTCCAACTGTTGCAACAATACCAGCATCCACAACATCCTCACGCAGTTTGTTCCTCATGCAAACCTCTTGCTGTGCAAAAAAGTTGCCCCTCAACTCCTTTTAAAAATCTTTCCCCTTGCAGCTTAAAAATATGTCCCCAAGTTTTGAACGTCTCCATCCTAGAGAAAAGACCATGGCTAATCCGATAACAGCCCAGTCCCTGGACTAATGTCTCCACAGCACCCCAACTCAGCTATATGTAATACCTGGACTGTTTGCATTTAATCTGCAAGACTGACCATGGCCAAATCCATTGACTGAAAAGACACAGATACTGAGATTAGTCAGGCCAAGCTCCTGATGGGCTATGAGCAATGCCCTGCATTGGAATTAGATCATCCCCTTGACTAACTATGCCGTCATCCCCTTGATGATGTGCAGTCACACTTGACCCTACTAAAGAACTGTTCCTCTTTGACTTTCAGACAGGGGCACTTACTTGAAACACATGTAATGTGTTTGCTACACAAGCTGCAGGGACTTGCTAAAGGTGTGACATTAAAATTGCATGGTGCCATACATTGACATGTCCACTGCCTTGACTGTTTAGTGCTCTCCACTGTGACAACCAGCCTGCCTCTCCACCTGTGCCAAAAGGCAGTGCAAGATACAGAAGCTGGCAGCCTGTAACTTCGCAATAAACAGTCTGTCTGCTGAAAAGGAAAGCAAACCAGCCTCCAAATAAGCATTAAATGAGTGAGTATTAAGAAAGCACACTAACAGGCATGCTATGCATCTTGTGTCAAGGCATAAATTGTACGTTTACCAATGCATAGAAAATTACGTGGTAGGAGCTTATATGTCATAGGTGCCACTGAGATCTGAACTAAAGTGCTGAAGTAATGTGAGAGCATGCATGATATTAAGCTGAGGTTTGTCATTTGCTGCTGCTGACTTGGGAGGGTGAATGGTCAAGGAGGCATGCAGAATGGGAGCATGCAATGAAAACACAGTTGGATGATGGCCAGGTCAAGGAGTCTGTGAACTGCATCCGCCAGCTACCTGTTTTGAATTATGTGCCGAGATTTTGCATGGTCTTGCCTCTCTGGGAAGGAGAGAAAAATTGAAAATGGCTTAGAAAATAAGCCGAGTTGTGCCAATCATACGATGCACATAAATGGAAATAGGATAGTTGCCACTCAATTGTGTGATTCTGAAGTTACCATTTAAGGTTAAGAGGCAAATCAGAAAATGTTTTCTTAACATCACAATTCTGAGTTTTTTTCATTGTAGTTGTATTTGTTGAATTTTCTACAATTGCCAATGACACACAAGGACAAGGAGAATTCTACCCAAAGTCACCAACACTTCATCCTTGAACATCTTTTTTTCTGTGAAGTTTGTTATGATTCCCACAGAGACTATTAACTTCTACAAAGATACTTGAATTCCCACTGACGGACTTAGCACGTTTCAAGTATTAAGACTTGTACTACAACAAGCAACATAGATAAACATCAGCTAATCATTTCTTATTTAGCTACTGCAGAAACTGCAGAAACGATTTTACTTAGTAGTTTCTTAACATAACTGATAATTCATCATTAAATTTAACATGGATCACACTGCACTCTTGGGAATTCTAGGAAGTAGTACTAAGTTACTCCCAGCTTCCATCAGACTTGCTTCTTCCCATTCCAGTCAGTTGTAAGCCAAAAGTAATTTTCCACTGGACATTTAGAATTCAGCAAAATGTATTCTATCAGCATCCACTTGAGTGTTTCCTTCTTATGGCCACATTATGGTTAACCTTCCTTAAATCTGTGGAAGTTATGCCTCTTTCAGAAGAGGGCACGCTCACTCGAACGTTCTGCCTGGTAGCTAACAGAGAGTTAGCTTTTCCCCTACTGTCCACAATGGCCACTGTTTTCCTCCCTCTCTCTCTCTCTCTCTCTCTCTCACTCACTCACTCACTCATTCTCTCTCTCTCACACACACACACACTCACTCACTCACTGTCTTTTTCTCATTGTGTCCATAGATTTTAATTAAACTGTCTGAAAGTCTGTAAGTCTACCAATGGCAAATCCAGCTGCACTGTTCTGTCCCTTGTTTGCAAATGGATTTCAATAGCACTTGACCTGGACCCTTTGTCTTGATGTTAGTCCACCCACACAGGTTTGTCATCCAGCAGAAAGAATCGTAGGTCAGATGGTCCTACTTATTATTCCATTTTACCTTGACTTAAATAGACATGCAACATTATTCCATTATATCACATATAGTCATTTGGTCATGTAGAATTTACATTTGTCAAATACAGAATATCTTCCCAAAGCGTTTCATCTTGCACTCATCAGGACAAATGCAAGAATGCCAAATTTTGAACAATCACAATTTATGTTGGATGAGAAAGGGCACAGGGCTAAGGTTCTCTGCCTTTGGGAAAGTTGAAGTACTGCCCCTTGAAACGAGGAAAGCTGTGATCACTGTAGTCAGTCACCCAGAATTAACTGTATGCCTTGCAATATATTGTAGATATGTTCAGATCTACATATGTTTTTAAGGTTAAGGAAACAAGTGCAGAAGGATGTTGCTGACCTTCAGGAAACTGGAAAATTGAGGCCAGCTAACCCTACAATATGTGAAATGGACGACCAATAAATGCATGTCATAAAATGTTGCACGTCCACTTATTCCAGATATACTGTTTGTTCCTAACATGCCATTCCCTGTTATTTGATATGACCTCAGCATTATTTAAACTTATTTCTAATTTGCAAAAGAAGATAGCAAGTGGCAATGAATTTTCAGAAGCTCCAACAATGGTGCAGTGTCTTGCTGCAGTGAAATAAGGCAGATTACGTGATGCAAATTTAAAGGACAGGTTAAGGTTGTATGATGTATATTAGCAAGCTTTGTTTATATTATGTAATTATTAAAATGAGACCTGACATTAAATCTTGTGGCATTCAACCTGCACAAGATATATCATCCACAATAAATAGGTTTATCTTGAGCACTGAAATCTAGTCCAGGAGGCTTCTTAAAGAACTGTTATTTTGCACTTGCTCCACTCCTTAGTTGATGTTATTGGGATTGCACCAACATTTCTACTTTCGGAGTTTTATGCCAATATTTTAGGTTGATGTATCTTTCTTTAAATCACAGTATCTAAGGAGTTGAGAAGCCAGCTGTAGCAAGAATGTTGTATCAAGCTTAATTCACCACAAAATGTTTCAAGCGTTGTTCAGCTATATGCAGAGCTTAAGGGAGATGCCAAGTATTTTGAACAAATACAGACTAAGATTCATTCAGTTATATGCATGACAGTCAGTTATTTTCAAATGTGCTCTACAATTATTCAAATTGAAGATATCCCATGAATTGTTTTCTGGGACATTTAAAGATCTACAATTGTGCAAGCCTTTGAGTATATTTTGAATTCTCAGGAAAATAGTTTAAGCCACCGTAAGATCCTGCTGTGATAAGAAATACATTTTTTTTAAAAATGCATATGTAGATGTATTCTACATAAATCGGTTGAACATTACACCACAGTCTTCGACAGTTACATGAAAAGAAAACTAAGTAAGAGGATGTCTGCTGTACATTGTTGTTCACTTAGAGTCATAGAGGTATACAGCACAAAAACAGACACTTCAGTCCAACTCGTCCATGCAGACTCGGATATCTTAAATAAATCTAGTCCCATTTGCCAGCATTTGGCTCATATCTCTCTAAGCCCTTCCTATTTATGTACCCATCCAGGTGCCTTTTAAATGTTGCAATTGCACCAGTTTCCACTACCTCTTCTGGCAGTTTATTCCATACACACACCACCCTCTGTCTGAAAAAGTTGCCCCTTAGGTCCCTTTTAAATCTTGCCCAATTCACCACTTGCTAACTTCCTTTCAAAATAAATTCTGTTAAAAGGATAAACTTAATACCAAATCTGAAGTTGTGATGGTTTACCTCTTACTGCAGACTACATACAAATTTTGTACACGCAAAGCATAATTCCAGGAACTAAAAATAAGAAACACAATGCTTCTTCAACAGTATTTGTTATATTAGCCACATTCTTAAAAGGTGACCTAATTTTCAAGGCTAATGGAGCTGCTCTCAAAGATACGGAAAGTTAAGACTTAACCATGAGATAGATCTGAAGTATGGTTGTCAAAAAGGTCTCGAGTGGGACCCAACGCCAAACACCACAAGAAGCAGAATCACCTTGAAGGTTCCCATCATACAGTAAGAGGATGAGTTGATTAGGGGACAAGGAATACAGGACACTGAACTGGAAGTTTTTTTTTTGAACTGATTGCTTCCTTAGCAATCGTGTTTAAAAGCTGGTCTAAATTTCTTGGGTATATCAGAAGACACAAATCTTTTTTGTCTCTTCTTCAAAAGATAGACTGTCCCAAGATTTTACTTTGGTTTACAAGATGGCCTACAGATGACATGTGGGACAGAGTACCAGCTCTTTCGACCCGAAACATTAACTCTGATTTCTCTCCACAGATTCTGCTAGACCTGCTGAGCTTTTCCAGCAATTTCTGTTTCTGTTTCTGTTTCTGATTTACAGCATCCATAGTTCCTTCAGTTATTACTATCTTTGCATATACTGATACCGTAGGAGGAACCTCCTTTGCTGATGATATTGTTGCTGCTATTATCAGATTGCTAGTTCGTTGCCGTAAATTTCCTTTGTAGAGGCACCCTTCGCTGCTGAACCAGGTTACAGCCCATAAACTCATCTGGTAGATCTTTAATTTAATTTCTTTTGCTGAGGATGACCATACTGTTGAAACATGGATTTTATTTTTTGCAATATTCGATATTTCAAGTCCAGGCATTCTTTTTCTTATCCATGCCCTGAAACATTCATCGTTTCATCTTGGTTTTGGCTCCTCTGGATTTACGTGCAGCGCATCAGTCTGTATTGGCAAATCTTTGTTCTAAATCTACTATGTATCTGTGTTGAGGTGTGTAAATGTTTTACTTTAATTTGCAGGTTAAGGTGAACATCTTCATTTATTCTCTATGCTAATCTTATTGGTGAACTCAATATGTTCACATCTATCTATCACTGTCGATGTGCCTCTGCGGACTCTCTTCGCTGCTTAGAGTCATAAAACATGGAAACAGACCCTTCAGTTCGACAAGTCCACGTCAACCGTTTTCTCAAACTAAACAAGTCCCACCTGCCTGCATTTGGCTCAATATCACTTGTAGAGAAAAGCACTTTTAAGCTTCCAAATCCCCATTAATAGCTATATTCTGCAAAATGCTAGCATATTTTTGAAACTATCTTGCAGATATTACTAAAGCGTACAAGTCGGTGAAAAAAACACTTTTCAGCATTCAAATCCACATTTCTAGCTATGTTCTCCAATATGCTGGTATATTCTTGAATCCTGCTGTAAATGTTACTAAAGCACATAATGCAGTGAGAAAAGCACTTCTGAAGGACCCAAACTCCATCTCAAGCAGACTTATGCAAAATGCTGGCATGTTTTTAAAACCTCTTGCAGATGTTACTAAAGTGCATAACCCAATGAGAAAAGATTTTTTAAGCACTCAAATCCCCATTATTAGTGATGCTTCCTATCCCATAGTTAAAGATGGACTGTAATTTTGATACTTTTAACTTTTTATATTTACTACTTTATATTGAGAAGAAATGTAATGTTGATCTTTTAACTCATTCCTTTACTTTTCTACTTTGTACCGAAGATTTTGTACCTAGGTACCTTGTACCTCAAATGGTGCCAAGAATGGTGACATTGTTCATTTTTCACTGTACTTCTGTATCGCTGTATTTGAGTACACGAGATAATCAAAACTAATCTAACTCTATTCATGTACTTACCCAAATGCAGTGTAAATGTTGTAAATGCTTCCAGCATTTCCTCTGGCAGTTCATTCCACACACTAACCAATGTCTTGTGGAAAAAAGTTACCTCTCGTGTCCTTTTCAAATCCTTTTCCTCTCACCTTAAAAATATGTCCCCGAGTTTTGAGCTCATCTACCTTAGGGTAAAGGCCTTTGTTTCTCACCTTATCTATGTTTCTCATGATTTTACAAAGCTCTGTAGGATCACCCTCAACCTTCTACACCACAGTATAAAAAGTCCCAGCCTATCCAGCCTATTTTTATAAATCAAACTCTCCATTCCTAGTGACATCCTGATAATTATTTTTCTGAAAATCCTCCAGTTTTATAGCAGGACAACCAGAACTGCAGAAGAGGCTTCATCAATGTCCTGTACAATCTCAACATGATGTCCCAACTCCAATACTCAAAGGTCTGAGCAATGAAGGCAAGCATGCTAAATGCCTTCTTATCTATTCTGTCTACATGTGGAGCAAATTTCAAAGAATTATGTACCAGAATTCCTAGGTCTCTGCTCTACAACAACACCCCAGGACCTACCATTAATTGGAAAAGGCCTGGCTTTGTTTGTTTTACCAAAATGCAATACCTCACATTTATCCAAATTAAATTCCAACTACCACTCCTCAGCCCATTTACCAAATTGATCAAGATCTCTTTGTTATCTTAGATAACCTTTTCCACTATCCACAGGACCTCCAATTTTGGTGTCATCCACAAATGTACTAAGCATTCCTCTTACATTCTCATCCAAATCATTTGTAAAAATGACAAAGTAAAATGGACCCAGCACCAATCCCTGTGGAACACTGCTGGTCACAAGCCGCCAGCCCAAAAAGCAACCCTCCACCACCACCCTCTGCCTCCTACTGAAACGTCAATTTTATATCCCAATCGGCATGCTCACTCTGAATCCCATGTGATCCAACTTTACTAATTGGTTTACCAAGCAGAACCTTATCAAAAGCTTTATAAAGTCCAAGTAAAGAACGTCTATTGCTCTGCCCTCACCAATCTTTGCCTTCACACCTATTTTTGTGTCATTTATATAGATTGTGAACAACTGTGGGACCAGCACTGACCCTTAGAGTGCCCCATGCATAACAGCCTGCCATTTTAAGAATGATCCATATCGCTGTGTTCTTTGCCATCTGTCTATGTGTTGATTTTCAATCCAGTCTAATCTTTTGCCTCCAATCACATGAGTTTTGATTTTATTTACTAACGTCCTATAGGGGATTTTATTAAAAACCTCCTGAAAATCTGAAGAAACTCCACCCACTGGTCCTTCTTTTTCTATGCTGCAAGTATGATTCTGAAATAGCTCCACCAGATTTGTCAAACATGACTCCATTTCCAGCACTCTTTACTAAGTGTCCAGTTATCATATTGTTTATCATAGATTCCAACACTTTCCAATTTATTGACGCCAATCCAGCAGGTATGTGGTTCCAATTTTCATTCTTTCAATCTTAAATAATAGGGTTACTCTTGCTCCTTTCCAGCCTTTTCAGAGTATATGAAATCTAAAAAAGTATCCGCCAATTACCTCGCGAGCCACCTCCTTCAACATTCGAGGTAGCCTTCTGTCCCTTAGCCCAGAGATCAGATCAAAGGTCTGTAACCTTTCCACATTTAGTCAAAACTGGTAGTGATCAATTAAGCAATAAGGCAGGAAGATGATTTTGACACCTAAATTCTTCATGATAAAGCAACTCAGCACTTGAATAGAATAAGCAAGAGTAAAATATTTACAATTGTCTTCAGCCATAAATGTCGAGTGAATTGTTTTCTTTAAGCTTTTAAGCAACATGGGTGTCACCAACAAGACCAGCATTTTGTGTCCATCCTGAATTGCCCTTGAACTGAGTGACTTGTTCGCTGATTGCAAAGGGCACTTAAGAGTCAATTACATTGTTATGGGTCTGGAATCACACATAGGGCAAACCAGAATTCCTTCTCTAAAGGATATTAGTGAGCGCTATGGATTTTTAGTTGATGAAGGCTGCCACGGTCACCATTACTGATCGTAGCTTTATATTTCAAAAGTATTAATCATATTCAAATTCCAGCAGCTAAGGAGGCACACTGGGCCCCTGAATTGTTAGTCCAATGGCATTATCGTTCAAACCATTGTCTCCTTCAATGATCAATCAAGACATGAAGAAATTAATGGCCATCACTGCCAGCATTACTGGCATCTGCTATCACAATGCCAATGGGGCTCAGCTCATCTATTAACAATGACAAAAAGATCTGTGAAAGCCTTTCATGAAAGTTACCTTCTTCATTCTGGCACCAAACATCACTCTTGGTTCCCTGAGAAGGTTTGTTCTGCTTCCCCACCCTGAGCTGCCCCTGGAGATAAATATAAAATTGCTGTTGCCCAGATCTCAAAGACTGCAGCTCACTTTTTCTCAGCTTCTCCTCCTCATCACAGAGCCTGTCCCCTGAGTGCATATTACCCAAGGCAAGTGGGCACTGCAGGCATTAAGGGCCACTTTCTAAGCACTGCACCCACCCTCTCAGCTCTGTTTCAGCCTCCCTGTTGCATCTCTGCCAGGGCTCTCATCACTTGTGGCCCCACAGGGACAAGCATAGAAGTTCTCTTCAATTGCCTTAACAATCCCTTTTATTGATTTGTACACAATTCCAACTAGCCATGCCATCCAACCCTTGTAAAATTGGAAGTGTTCCAGGATCACCCCGTCACCATGCTGCTCCAGCTCTGGAAAATCTTGCTACAGCTCTGACATTTACCAATCGGGTATAGTGTGGAGTTCTAGATGGATATCCTGAAGTTCTGAAGATTAAAATGGTGAGTAGGGCGGGTGCAGGAAAGATATTCAGACGAGAAGCCTGGAAGTAATGGATTCCCAATTGTTCTTCTAAACTTAACTGCAATGTACATTTCACATTTTTGTGCCAGATTTCCTTTAATTCATCCACGGATTACTAAAGAATTCTACAACATTTAGAAAAGCATTTCACAATCCAGTGGTATCAACATGGCCTTGTGAGAGGAAAATTGCTTTTATTTATTTTATGGGAACTGGGGCCCGGGTTAGGCTAATATTGATTGCCCATTCCTAATTGCCCTGGAGAAGGTGATGGTGAGCTGCCCTTTTGAACTGCTGCAGTCTACGTGATACATTGGTAGACCCACAATGCTGTTAGGGAAGGAGTTCCAGGATTGCGACCCAGCAACTGTGTCAGAAGGATTATATATTTCCAAGTCAGAATGTCATACAGCATGGAGAGGAATTTTCAAATGGTGGTGTTCCCATGTATCTCCTGCTCTTGTCCTTCTAAACTTTGGTGGTAATTGTTTTTTCAGGAAAGTGCAGTCTTTGGAGTCTTGGTGAATTTCTGTTGTGGGTCTTGTGGACAGTACACGCTGCTGCTACAGAGCGTGGGTGATGGAGGGAGTTGATGTTTGTGGATGTGGTGCAAATCAATCAGGCCACCTTGTCCTGGATGGTGTAACGTTTCTTTAGTGTTTTTGAAGCTGCACTCATCAGGCAAGCAGGGAGTATCACATCACATTCCAGACTTGTGTCTTGTAAGTGGCGGACACACTTTGGGAGTCAGGAGAGGAGTTACTTCCGGTAGTTTTCTGAGCCTCTGATCTGTTCTGATAGTCACAATATTCATATGACAAGTCCAGTTCAACATCTGGGCAATTGTAACCCCCCAGGATTTTGGTAGTGGGGGAATTCAGCAATGGTAATGTCATTTAATGTCAATGGACAGTAGTTGGATTATCTTTTGTTGTAGATGGCCATTGCCTTTTATTTGTGTGGTGTAAATGTTATTTGCCATTTGTCAGCTCAAAACTTGGCCTTGCTGCACTTGGACTGCTTTGGTGTCTGAGGAGTCTCAAATGATGCTGCATTGAAGAATCAGCAGCAGACATCCCTACTTTGAGATGCAGGAAAGCTCATTGATGAAGCAGTCCAGGTTACTACTCTGATGAACCGCTACAATGATATCCGGAGATGAGCTGACTTTCAATAGCCATAGCCATCTTTCTTTGTGCTAGGTATGACTCTAACAGTGGAGAGATTTCCCAGACTCCGAATATTTCTAGTCTTGCTTGGCTCCTTGATGTCACACTCAGTCAAATACAGCCTAATATCAAGGCTAGTCATTCTCATCTCATGACTGTAATTCAGCTCTTTCTTTTTCCATGTTTAAACTAAGGCTGCAATAAGTTCAGGAGCTGAGTGGCCCTGGCAAAACCCACACAGAGCATCAGTGAGCTAGTGCTTCTCGATACTACACTTGGTGACTTTTTAGCTGCTAAAGGCTGCCATGGTCACCATTACTGATTGTAGCTTTATATTTCAAAAGTATTAATCATATTCAAATTCCAGCAGCTAAGGAGGCACTGATATACTGAGTTCCCACATTAATGAGGAATGGGATATTTATAGATCCTCCTTCTCCAGTGACTTGTTTCATTGTCCATCACCCTTCACAACTAGATATAGAAGGACTCCAGAGATTAAATCTGATCCATTGGTTATGAAATTGTAGATAGACTAAATTTGAATTTCCAAAGGGTATTTGATAATGTGTCAAGTTAAAAAAAGTATTACATTTTGGGGTGGATATTAGCATCAACAGAGGATTGTCTAACAGGAAAGGGAGTCGGTATAAATGGCTTATTTTCAGAATGTAAAGCAGTAACTATTGGATTGCCATGGGGATCTCTGCTTTGACCTCAATAATGACAGCCACTACAATCTACACTATTTAACCTATACAATCCATTCTGATTTATTATTACTGCGATCTATATTAATGACTTGGACAACGGGGCCAACTGTGTTATAGTCACATTTTACAATAATGCATGGACAATTAAAAGCAAATTGTCTTTAAGGGGATGCAGACAGGTTCAGTGAGTAAACAAAATCTGGTAAATGTTAGACATGGGAAAATTTGAGGTTATCACCTTGATAAGAAGAATGGAAAACCTGAATATTGTTTAAATGGAGAGAAAAAGCAGAATGATGCAGTGTACAAGCACCTGGGTGTCCTTGTATATGCGTCACTAAAAGTTAGCATGTGGGTACAGCAAATAATTCACAGTGCAGATGGAATATTTTTTACAAGGTGTGTGAAGAATGAAAGTAGGGAAGTCTTGCTGCAGCATTCACTCAACCTGGAATATTGTGTACAGTTTGATTTTTCTTTAGGAATGGTCATACTTGCATTTCACTGAAGGCTTACTGAATTGAATTCTGGGATCAGTGTTTAGTTTTATAAGAAAAGATTGAGCAGGTTGGGCCTATATTCATCAAAGTTTAGAAGAATAAGATGTGATCTCACTGAAACATATGAGATTCTTAGAGGATTTGACAATGTAAATGCTGACAGGACATTTCCCTTTATGAGAAATTATAAAACTAGGAGGCGCAGTTTAAACTAATGAATCTCCCATTTAAGATGGAAATCAAGAGGAAATTCTGTAAAAGGGTCCTCAGTGTTTGAAATTCTCTTCCCCAGCAAGCAATGGAGGTTGTGTCAATGAAGGTATTCAAGGCTGAGTAGGACAGATTTTTCAATTGGCATGGATTATAGGGGACCAGGCAAGAAAGTGAAAGTGGAGTTCAAGCCAAGATCGGATCAGTCATGACCTTACTGAATGGCAGACCAGACTCGAGAGGTCAATTGACCTACTCATACACCTATTTCATTTGTCCATAGCATAAAACAGATGTTCTTGAGCATTTATTTTAAATAATATCCATTTTACCAGGTAACTCCAAGAAAAATGCCTTCAGAATGTGTTTCCTTCCTACTACAATCAGCTTGGCCATTGTAGAGGGGCCTCCTCACCTGTTGATGACTGGACCCCAATCCCAACCTTGATTTTTAACAATGACAGTGGCAAAGATTCTGTCTTGTGACTTGAACTTCAAACTTTAGAATGAGACAGAGGAGATGCGAGAAGCTGCAAAGCAAAACCTCCAAGATAAGATCTTGGCTTTGCAGACTCACATGGAGACTATTTAACTGGTGTTATCTGATCTTAGTGTCTGGCTCTATGCAAAATTCAGAATCAGCATTCAGCTTAAAAACCAATGACAATTTAGCTGTTTAATCTCACCAGTCACCATGTTTCTCTTTGTTGTATGATTTAAAGTCCCAAGTTGGATGGCTAGTGCAGATTGCACTAGGAAATAATGATTGATTTTCCTTGCAAAAAAAGTCCTAATTTTATTTATGATTATTGGACCAAATTTTAAGACTTTCAACCTGCAGCTCTGCTTATTTGATGGAGCCATTTAATATAGAAATCAACTTCTGGGTCTGTTTTTCCAAAGAATGGGAAGCAGAACAGCGGATAGGGCAAGTAACAGTACAGGGTGGCAACAAAAAGTTGGATTTGCAAGTGGATAGATTAAGGGCTGCAAGCTGGGCATTTTGCTGCTTTAGGTTGGTTAGCATTGTGCATAATAGCTTTGTAGCACAACCTTACTCAGAGAGATAAATAGAAAATCTCATGAAATTAAATCTTGCATCTTCTACCTTGGAAACCAAGTTTGCAGAATTCAGTCAGTGGTCGTGGTTTCATCAACTATTATATAAAAAAGTTCAAACAGATTTAAATATTTATTTCAAAATACATTGAAAGCACCATCATGAATGGATATCCCCACTTTATAAATATCAACATTTAACTCTAGTAACTGATGGTTACGGAGATACTGGCAGGCACAGTACAAACTGGGGACTGAAACAAGACCTAGTTTTTGAGAATAAGTTAAAGAGTTGGCTAAATAAAACAGAACATAGATAAGCTGCAGAGCTGGGCTGAGAGGTGGCAAATGGAGTTTAATGCAGACAAGTGTGAGGTGATGCACTTTGGTAGGAGTAACCGGAAGGCAAAGTACAGGGCTAATGGTAAGATTCTTAGCAGTGTAGATGAGCAGAGAGATCTCAGTGTCCATGTACACAGATCCTTGAAAGTTGCCACCCAGGTTGACAGGGCTGTTAAGAAGGCATACAGTGTTGTAGCTTTTATTAATGGAGGGATCGAGTTCCGGAACCAAGAGGTTATGGTGAAGCTGTACAAAACTCTGGTGCGCCCGCACTTGGAGTATTGTGTACAGTTCTGGTCACTGCGTTATAAGAAGAATGTGGAAGCTTTGGAAAAGGTGCAGAGGAGATTTACTAGGATGTTGCCTGGTATGGAGGGAAGGTCTTACAAGGAAAGGCTGAGGGACTTGAGGCTGTTTTTGTTAGAGAGAAGAAGGTTGAGAGGTGACTTAATTGAAACATATAAAATAATCAGAGGGTTAGATAGGATGGATAGGGAGAGCCTTTTTCCTAGGATGGTGACAGCGAGCACGAGGGGGCACAGCTTTAAATTGAGGAGTGAAAGATATAGGACAGATGTCGGAGGTAGTTTCTTTACTCAGAGAGTAGTAAGGGAATGGAACGCTTTGCCTGCAATGGTAGTAGATTCGCCAACTTTAGGCACATTTAAGTCGTCATTGGACAAGCATATGGACGTACATGGAATAGTGTAGGTTAGATGGGCTTGAGATCGGTATGACAGGTCGGCACTACATCGAGGGCCGAAGGGCCTGTACTGTGCTATAATGTTCTATGTTCTAGAATAAAAAGCTACAGGAACAGGATATATGCAAATTGGACAGGATCAACTGCTCATGTGGAGAATGAGTACCAGTACAGATTGGATGGGCTAAACTGTTTGTGTGTTGTGAAAATGTTAAATGCTCATATTTTTAACAGAATGTGCAAAAGCAACATCAGTTCTGATTTCTATTCAGAGCTAGTAGCAGGTGCAGCCAAAAGACATTGGTAGCTGTGACAGGAATGCACATTCCTTTATCAGAGGATGTCTCAACCTGTCCTTTCTGGCTGAACTTTTGACTTGTCCAGTTTCAAAGTGAATTGATGCATTTTGGTAGGTCAAGTACAGGTAGAAATGATTCAGTGAATGGCAGAACCCTTAGGAGCATTGATATGAAGAGAGATCTGGGTGTGCAGGTCCACAGATCACTGAAGATAGCAGCGCAGGTTGATAAGGAGGAGCATTGAGTATAAGGATAGACAAGTTATACTGCAGCTTAAAGAACTTTAGTTAAGCCACACTTGAAATATTGCACACAGTTCTGGTCACCACACCACCAGAAGGATGTCGATGCTTTGGAGAGGGTTTATCAGGATATTGCCTGGTATGGGGGATTTTAGCTATGAGGAAAGGTTGAATAGACTGGGTTTGTTTTCACTGCAGCCAAAGAGGTTGAGGGGCCCCTTGACAGAAATTTATTGTGAATGACATGGATACAGTGGAAAGTACAAAGCTTTTTCCAGGGTGGAGAGGTCAATTAGTTGGGGACATAGGTTTAAGGTGCAGAGGGAAATTTAAAAGAAATGTGCGAGGAATGTTTTTCACACAAAAGGTGGTGAGTCCCTGGAAACGCTGCCATAGGAGATGGTGGAAGCAGACACAATAGCAGCATTCTAGAAGCAACTGGACAAATACATGAACTGGAAGAGAGTTGAGGGATATGGAATCTGTAAATGAAGACAGTTTTAGAATGGAAGGGTAAAATGTGTTGGTGCAGGCTTGTAGGGCAGAGGAGCCTGTTCCTGTACTTTGCTGTTCTTTGTCCTTTGTATTTGTTTAATAATTCCTCAAGCTTTGCAACTATCTGACTCCCCCACTGTGGGAAAAAGCCAACAATACACTGCACTAAACATTAGTGCTGGTAATTAGCCCATTACCCGCTCCGAAGCTTCTCTTCCCTCCCTCATTTCTATTTTACCCTGGCTGTAGTCCTCTCTTCTGTCTTCCAAATTCCCGTCAGTCCTAAACCACAAGTATCCTCTCCTCTGCCTTTCTTTGATCCAACTGTGCTCCTCCTCCCTTCTTCTCTTCATCCTCATTTCCTGCTCCTTCTTCCAAGTACGTCAAGTTTCATATGTCAGAAAGTGCAAGTTCTAAAATCAGAAAATGGTGGAAATACTCAGCAGGTCTAGCAACATTTGTGCAGAGAAAAGCAAATTTAACATTCCAGGTCAAGGTGCTTTCTTCAAAATTGTTGCTTGGTTATTTATGATTGCACCATGTGATGTATCATACTGTGCCAAATAAACTGGTCTTTCAGAATTAGAGGTTCAATATTTGTCATTACACAGTTTAAGCATATTTTAAACACACACTTTAAACAATGTCACTGAAAGGAAAATGCAGAAGTTCATGTTTATGTTCGTTTTACGCTTTGTCCAATTTTGTACCCCATTGAACTATTTAAAATCATATGGACACTAATACAGATGTGTGTCCCATCAAGCAGGCTAGATTAAATTCAGGAACTAACCTTTCAAATGTTATTTTCTTTTGTTCTCTTAAGCTGTAAAATGGAGCCTGATAATGTTAATTAATTTGCTTTGACACTTCTCAGTATAGCAATATTCAAAAGATGTAATAATTTAGGATTAATGATTTAACAGATTTAAAATTGGGGTGCACGGGAATTTACAATTGTCCATTGGAATTGATTTTTATTAACCTAGTTCAGAGTGCCTTCATGCTGAAGTGCCCTCTCCTTCCCATACTGCCTCAGCAGTGCCCAATTCTTACAGCAGGCTCAGAGCTGCCAGTGTAATCTGCCAGCCCACTGAATGAACTGGCAGCTATATTGCACCTACTGTCCTTAATTGGATGGCGAGCCCAGAGTCAGCCAATTAGGAACGCACTTTGAGTAAATATTTGAGTCTGCCTTGCTACTAACAAATGCAGGCTGAAGGATCCCTATCTGGTCCAAATAACAGGTCCTGAAGCTCATTATAAAATGGTGCCCATTGAACCAAACTCAAAGCATCTAATTTCAGGAATACCTCTGAGAGACTGCAGAAGAAATTTTCCAGAATAGTTTCAGAGATAGTAGGAACTGCAGATGCTGAAGAATCTGAGATAACAAGGTGTAGAGCTGGATGAACACAAAAGGGTCGAGGCCAAAACGTAAGCTTTCCTGCTCCTCTGATGCTGCTTGGCCTGCTGTGTTCATCCAGCTGTACACCTTGTTTTCCCAGGAAAGTGTCAGGAATGAATGACAATAGTTATGTTGAGAGACTAAAGAAGCTGATTATTCTCCATAGAGAAGAGAAGGTTAAAAGGAGATTTAATAGAGGTCTTTGTTTTTCCTTCATCATCTTGTTTGATGCCACACCATGAGTTTGGATTCAAGTCAAACTTGTCGAAGTGAAGGCAAAGTCAAAAGCTATCACTTAGATTAAACTTTAGAGTAACACTATGATTAAACATGATTACTCAATGCTGTTGCTCCGATCTTATAGTTACATTCTATAAGGGATACTTTATTTTATTTGTCTATTGATGTCCATGAGGTCTCAAGACTTTCTCTCTCTTTTAGAATATTCTCATCTAGTATAATGTAGTTTGATTTGGTGATGTAGTATGATCTAACGCAGCCCAGACTTGTGCTACTTATGCTCAGTGATGTGTAGCTCTGTGACATCATTGCCAGTTTTCTCCAGGGTCCAAAAGCCAGAATGCAACATTTACACGAGCAGAGGGACTGATGGCTGCAGTGCCCAGATAGAAGGTATTTAGTGAAAGAATCAGAGGAGGACTGGAGACGAAGGAACACATTTCTGCATATTGAATCATTATGATCTAAAATGCTGCAGCTGAAATGCTGGTGGAAACAAATACAACAACAATTTTTAAGTGAAGGATTACCTATTTGAAACAAATTTGAAAATTTCCCAGGAAATGGGGCTAAATTGGATAACTTGATAAAAGGGTTAGCAGAGCACAATGAGCTGAATGGCTTGTCTTGCTGTATCATTCCATGATTCTTCAATATTATAAAGCTGCACAATCTCCAACTCAACATGAGAAATATCATTGGAGATTCACCAGGAAAAATAAAGTAATCACTTCTGATACTTGCTTCCTCCATTGCACTTCAAGCATCTTATTTCTTGTATCATATTTCAGGCATCACACCTCAGGCTTTGCACTTGAAATGCAAAGCAAACATCACATTTCACATGCTCAACTCAAATTTTATATTCATAAAACAATAACAAGTCATAACTGAAGATGTCAAGAATGTACAAACCAAGCATAAGAAAAGCTCATTGTTAAACTTCCAATAAGAAAACACCGACTGAGGATGTTATAAAT
Source organism: Stegostoma tigrinum (assembly GCF_030684315.1). Lineage (NCBI taxonomy): Eukaryota > Metazoa > Chordata > Chondrichthyes > Orectolobiformes > Stegostomatidae > Stegostoma > Stegostoma tigrinum. Next base: position 64,169,805 of record NC_081359.1, read on the forward strand.
CAAAAGAGCATGAGGGGTCAGCAAAATCTACCAATAGAAAAATGTGAATAAATGAAATAGTTCCAAATCTGTTTTTGAAAATCATGCACATGCCCTTGTAGGATGTGTCTCCTCTTTCTTCAACAGCCTCTTGGGATTGAAGATAATAAAGTGTGAAGCTGGATGAACACAGCAGGCCAAGCAGCATCTCAGGAGCACAAAAGCTGACGTTTTGGGCCTAGACCCTTCATCAGAGCTTTTGATTGAAGATGGTTTGTTTCTGCTGTATCTGATGGGTCCTGAAATGGTTGACAACTTCAAAGTATGATCTGCAAACTCAGCCACAAGAGAGGCAGTTGGTGATGAGAGGAGGAGGACTGGGGGAGGGGTGGCTGAGCAATTGTGGTGTTTGAAAGCTTGTATGCTCTCTTTGACACCTCCATGCTGTACCTTCTGGGCCTGGTGAAGTCTGTCGTTATTGCCTTTCTCAATGAGTTTTGCCATTTTCATTTCCCACAAGTCAGGAATTGCCAGGAGCTGACAGGAATAATTGGTTTCTTCAGGATGCTTTGAGGACATCCCTGTAGCATTTACACTTTTCACTTTTATGCACTTCTAGAGTGTCTCCTGCTGTCACTGAGTTCTGAATAGAGCAGTCACTTTGGGAATCTAGTGTCAGACATACAATTGGGGTGTCCAGCACGGCAGAGCTGGACTTGAATGTTTGACATCTTGAAGCTAGGCAAACTGACTTGAGAGATGGTGCTGTTAAATTGCTTTTCTCTAAACCAGATTTAGAGGCTGTTGTGAAGGCACTTTTTGTGATATTTCTCCAGTGTTTTGAAGTGCCGATTTAATATTGTCTGAGTCTGTGAAGTTCATAGTTGTGCAGGGTTCACCTCTGCCCACTAAACCATGATGTTCATCTTGGGTTTGAGGCCCTCATTCTCAAATGTTCTTTCCATCATTCAGCCAACGGCCGAGATGGTAGATCAGAGAGGAATGTTTATATTTTCCAGGATCTCACCAGCTGGTTAGAAAAGAATCTTAGTTTTCTGGTTAAATGAGAGTCCCATTGCTATGATCCATCTTACTAATGCCCACCCAGTAGCTGAAGAGTTCCTTTCCCACTGAACGATGCCTCAGACATAATCTTCTCTGCAGTTCAATTCAAGACAAATACAACAAACAGCATCAATTGCAGTAAACAGCATTTTTTTGACCCCACAAAAACATTTGACTCTGTCAACCACAGACTTATGGCAATGGTTATTGACAACTGCACCAGTAGGTGGTGCAGTAATCATACATGTACAGATATGCAGCAGAAACAAAGATGGCACCATCCATATCATGACACTACAGGGCCAAGTTAAACCCCTGAGCATCGATTCATTGAAATAAAATTTTCAGAACATCACAGAATCACAGCGTGGTGTAAGAAGAGGTCACTCAATCCATCATATCTGCGCCAGCTATCCAAAAGAGAATCATGACTTTGTGCTAGTCTCTGGCTTTTCCCCATAATCTTGCACATTGCATGTATTTTAAATAATTGTCCAATGTTCTGTTGAATGCCTTAATTGAGCAAAAGGAAATTTTGTGTCTTTTAAATTCTTGAGAAATGAATATTGTTATGAACCATTCTCTCAATATAGTGCGGTAGAATGGACTGTACCAAAGAGATTAGCTAGCTAGGAATATGAAAATGAATTGTAAAATAAAATGGATTGTAAAATGGATTCGCAAGTAAAAATACCTATAATATCATATCCTCTTGGTGTAACACGGGCACATTTTTATTTTTAAACGATGCTAATAGGGTCATTTCAGTTTTCTATGGTGGCTCAGTTTCTCTGTGATTACTTTCAATCACACAAATACCCCCATCACACTTTCTGTTTGCAACAAAAAGACAAAATTGTGAATCTGTAATGTAGAAAGCCCTTCATTGGGGCTCGAAAAGATTTCATCTTTTATCTGTTATGTTGTATACTTTTAGTACATTATTTTAATTGATAATCTTTATCTTCACAAATTTAGCACCAGTTTCCTCATGATCAATGTCATCACACATTTTTGTTTCAAACATTCAACACTCTTATCCCTGCGTACTCTCAACTGGTTCAAGTCAACATGACCCATCTGAAAGTGATAGCACAATATTTGTACTTTGTGAAATAGTCAAAGTCATGTCAAATCCAGTTGCAGACTTTTAATTAAAGCTGGAATAGACAGTATACCTCAATGACAAGAACTATTTCCTTTATTGATTCAATACACTCTGCACAAATACATCTGAGCAAAGAAGACCCTGTCACAGCATGTCGCACCACTTTTGAGCATGTGCAGGCAGCCATTCTTGCTAGCCATCCTGGTACTGGCAACATCTACTGCAATGGCTTGTAGGATACCATCTCTGAAGTGATGGTATTTGTCAGCATTCTTGCCTAGTCTGAAATAATATGCAAGCCGTGATCTGGCAGCAGAACCACCACAGACCTTGTCTCAGTGAAGACTGCAGTCAAAACAATTTGTCATTGGACCAGCCCTGTGCTCCATTTTCCTCATTACCATACAACATCTCACCTCTAACAAGTTACCCATCGGTATGGCAATAATGTGCAAAACAGATGGGAAAAAGAAACTGTTTAGTATAAACCACCTTCAACCCAAAAGCAAAATTACTCCCATTTCAAATCATTGAGCTCCAGTATACAGATGATATTCGTGGATGTGTTCACTCAGAAACTGAGTCCTAGGTCATTGTTGATGCCTTCTCCAAAGCACTTCAGAAAGTGGAATTTTTACTAAACTTTCACAGAAAACTATATTGGTTATTTATGGACAAAAGAAAGGCACTATTCCCAATTCTTCAAGTTTTTCTAAACTTTGTCTTTTTGACATTCTTTTAAAAGAAAGATTCTGAGTCCCAAATGTTCCTTATTACTTCTTTCTCTGGTGCTGATGATATTTTGCTGCTATCTGGTTCAATTCCAGCCAACTGTTGGGTGGGCAGTAACCAGGAGAGTCTGCCCACAACCTGGACATTGTCCAAGTAGCAAACTTCAGTTTCAAAAATGTACACTACACCTCACATATGCATTTCTATGGATTCACTGTAGACCAGCATGTTCTACAAAACTGTTTGCTTCAGTTCAGAATGTATAACTTTCAGATATCTTGTTAGTTCAGGTCAGATATTGAGTTGATTTTTTATTCATAATTAGTTTGTGATTAGCTGGATAGACAAGAGTTTAATAATACAGCTGAAGTTTATATCTTTTGAATTTCCTATGAGTTTCATATTCTAAACTTTGAAAAATAGCTAAATGGGATATATTAAAAAATGTTATCCATAAGTCCGTCAGGAGCATTTTTGTTGAATGTATATTTCTATCAGCTCTGCTCTTTGTATACTGTCAACTTCTTTAAGTTGCCTGTGGGTGTTCCATACTACTGTCTAATTCCCTAATTGAGGATGCACCAATGGCAAATGGTAACATAAATAACTCAGAAGTTCAAGGGATACAGAAGTCCTATGAACTACAAACGAGAATAAAAGTAATTACCTGCATCAATGTCAGTTATCTTTGTTATTCTGGCCATTTCACCTAAGTTTTTGAGGCTGTATCTACCAGTTTTTGTGCAAGGTTACATGCTGGCATAAAAGTTCAGCTAATGTATTAACCATTTACATCATGCATCTCACCAGCAGTGAGTAGTCATTCATGACACTTTTCAATTGGAATTACCAGTAAATATCATAAGGTTTCAAAATCTCTACCATAGGTGCCTCAATGCATGCTGTAATCAAATTGAATATGCCCCTAGATGTTCATGGTAGCTGTAGGAATATTCATGAGAAGTGGCTTGCACGATGGATCCAATAAGATTGTCTCAAGTGCTCCAATATACTTCAATGTCACATTGCAATGAACCAAACAATATCCATTACACTATTCAAGGAACATGACAGTACATATTCACATATCAGATTTACCCAACCACTCAGCTCATCTTTCAATGCTGTATGCAAGAAAATAATTTATCAATACTGTGCTGCCAATGTGCTATCCTCATTATAAGAACAGGCCTCTAAAGTTGTCCTCCTATAACTCAGTAAATGATTTGTAATGATGTAGCAACATAGTACACAGAAATTTCCATGGTGCTTCATAGCACTGTAATCAGATAAGAAGGGCACTCAGCTCTTTGGGACTGGCTCTTCATGAATAATCACACTCGTACCTTTTCCACCCTACTGTTTGGTGTTTCATCCTATATAGTATGCCACCACCTCTTTCGCAATTAGTATGTGCATCTATACTGCTGCGCGCATCAAGTGTGCACCTGGTGGAACACTGTGTTCCCCTTGCCTGCTAAAGGGAGCAGATAGTACGTTATGGGGTTGAATTTCTGCTAAGCACTACTTCTTGCACACAATTAACCCACTCATGAAAAATTCCTATCTACACTTTCTAACTAAGTTCTTTGGCCAATTTTTTTTGAAAAGGTAAACAGCTCTAGTAAAATAACTTACATAGGAGCTTGAGATACAAGAGAAGCACTCTGCTAAAAAGAAATGAGCTCAGAAAAATTTCAAACAATAAGAATAGATTAACATGTATGCCTTTATGTATTGTACTGTCATATTATTGTATAAAATCACTGCATGTGGGCATTTTGATTGACTATCTTATAGCTCATAAGATTCTCTAAATCAAGCACTGGTGAGGAACTAGTAACAAGGATCCCTTGTTGAAAAGAATTGCGAATGCTTTTAGAAATGTCTAACATACTAATAATTCCAAACATTGTTATCTATTGAATAGGATGGGTAACAAGACAACTTTGCCTCATTCATTTTCTGAGGCAGAGGCTCCATTTTCAACGTTACTTTAAAATGGAAGCAAAAGTTTGTCCATAGCTCTCGCTCAAAATTACAGCCAATTTGCCCACATAGCGCGCCAGCTTCCAATGACAAAAATGCTGAATAGCTCCTCTACAGAGATGGTTAGCAAAAGGGGCTTATTAATATAGAATAGATACAAAGGGAATGTGAGAATGGGCTAGAAGTGGGCTGATAGAATTTAGTAGGGCCAAACAAAAACCTTACTTCTTTGACAGCAACTTCCATTGACCACTTAAATAATTGATGTTGGGCCACCCAACTTCTGGCATAACAGGGCTGAGAATATATTGCATATGCTCTGCACATTTACACAGCAAGATTGCAGTCAGAATCCGACAAGAGATGCAAGATTTTCCAAACGGTTTCCAAATGTAATCAATTTCACATCTGTTTTGAGCATGATGTTGGGCCGCCATCACAGATCCCAGGTAAAATGTATGGCTTCTTCCTGTTCTCTCATCATTTTAGTTTCTTCAGAAAAGTTGAATCACAATCACCATGTTGAAAGCATTACAGACATTGATGGAAATTTTGGAAGTAAAGTCTCCCTACGCTTCAAGAAGTCTGTGATCTTTTATAAAGCCACAATGTGTTCTACATATTTCTGGCCGGACTGAAACCTTCCTTTCTAATTGCTACACTGTCCTCCAGGCCGCATTTGTTGTGCCAAGAGTTACCTCAAAGCAGCAAAATTCTGCAATAGCTTTTATGCTCATTAGGAATCCCTATTCAAGTGATACAACGGTTTTGTTTTTAACATCTATCTACAATGAATAGTAATATATTTTAAACGAGGGGTGCTCAGCCCAAACTGCTTCATGCATGCCCATTTCACCAGGGAGTTGTGTCAGGTCAATATTTTGCAGCCTAATGGCAGGATACTTCATTAACATACTTAATTCAAATTCTACCAATGCAATTGAGAGCCTGTTTTAATAGTTGTCAGTTGGATTTCCAAGGGCTAAAAATCATGGCTGCTGAGCATTCCTTGTGGATCAAGTTAAGTCGACATGCTTCTCCAAAAGTCTCTTAAGAAAACTTTTAGCCTCTCTTCTATCATTTATGACCACTAGCTCTCTCCTGTGATAAGTAGCCCTGATCCATCTGCTGGTCAGTAAGGAGCAGGTGGTCAGAGTACGTTGTAGTGGCATGAAGCAGAATTAGTATTCCAGGAACTTGATTTGAAGCAGAAATTGATGCGTTGGACCAGGAAGCACATGTTCAAGTCCCACTTTCTCCAAAGATGTGTCATACTGTCCCTTAAAAGGTTGATTACAAAATATCTGGATGTGGAAACCAGTTGTACTATTTCTAAATTGGCTGATGACACCAAACTGAGTAGGAATATTAATTCTGAAAGTGGGTCTTGAGACGCAGTCATTGTTTCTGTACCTCTAGGCCAAAGGGCAGAAATGCAGTTATGAAAAAAGCCTAGGTTCAAGTCCCACCTGCTCCAGAATTGTGTTGTAACATATTTGAACCGGTTAATTAAAAATATCTACAATTTGTGTGGAGGCTCCAGGAGGACTTGAATAGGCTTTTTATAAAATTCATACATGGAACGTGGTCACACAGGCTGGTGGGTGAAGGTGAGCTGCCTTCTTGAACTGCTGCGGTCCTTGTGAATGTACTTTGGAGCAGACTACGTGAATGGGCTAGAATATGGCAGACGGAATGTAATGTTGATGTGAAATAATTCATTTTGATAGAAAGCAGAACATTTCTTAAATGGTGAGAGGTTATTAAGTGCAGCTATGCAAAAGCACATAGGTATCCTTGTTCATGAGTTATTAAAAATCAGGGTACAGATGCAGCAAATAATCAGGAAGACATATATTGGCCTTCATCACAAGGAGCTCATTGTACAAAAGTAAAGATGTCTTGCGGCATTTGTACAGAGCCTTGGTGAGACCACACGCAGTATGCCATGTTTGTTTTTGGCTTCCTTGCCTGAAGAAAGATATACCTGTTAATGAAGCACATCAAAGTTTCACTGGATTGATTCCAAGGGTGGTGATACAGACTTGATGGGCCAAAGAGCCTCTTCTGTACTATATGATTCTGTGATGAGTAGGCTGTTCTATGAAGAAGAAAGAATTTTTATTCTCTGGGACTGAGAAGAATGTAGTTATTTAATTGATAGGGATAAAATTCTCAGAGGTTTTGTTTTAACCAATAGAACTACAGCACAAGTATTCACTCATGAAAAACCACTTGCAAATTTTATTACATATAAAACAAAGCAAACATAAAAATGATGACACTTGGGTTGTAACTAAGTTTGTTATACCCTCATGTTTACTTCTTACTTCTTCCAGAACTCTCTTTTACAAGACCCAGAAATCTGAATGTTGTTTGCTTCTCTAGAGATCACACATTATTATGCCGCAGATCTCAACTCCAGCTATTCTGAGAAACATAAATTTCATTTACCCACTCTTGACTGAGGAAGTCTAAGTCCTTTACTTCAGATACATCACCAGTACTTTCTTTGTCATCATCTTTGTGATCTACTGTAGATTTTTCCACTGGTTTCAAGGGAAACAATTTTCAAGTTTCTGTTCCCTCACAACATTCTAACCGAGATTACACCTCATCTACCCTCCACATGCTTCAAGATGAAGTTATTTTGTACTTTGCTTTCATGCCAGGGTTTGTTAGCAATCATTTACGTTGGCTATCTCTCTGTGAGCTACAAGCCACATGAGCTCAAAACTCCAACTCAGCGAGCACCCAGATAAATTGAAACAGGAAAACCTCCATAAGTTCCAAACATCTCCATAATGGTATAGGCTGCTCTGGGCTCTCCACAAATTTACCTTAAAGTTAAACAGCACAGTTCCAGTATAAACACAGTCAATATTTTGCACCTTTTTCTGTGTTTTGAAATCATTTTAAACGACACAGGCCCAGAACTGTTCACAATATTTCATTGTGGTCAAACCAAGGTTACATTCAATTTGAATATAACATTACTACATTTCAATTCTATCTCACTAGAAATTAACCCCAGTGTTTTGTTGCATTTTATGACCTTATTAAATTTATATTGCTACTTTCTGCGAGTTGCGTATCTGTACTCCAGATTCCTTTGCTTCTCTGCCCTACTTACATAATTATTTTCCAATGTAAAATTGTCATTCTCTCATTCGTCCTACCACAATGTACCCTCTTATACTCATCCAAATTGAAATTCATTTGCTAATTACATGCTCATTCTGTAACTTAATTAATGTCTGACTGCAATTTTTCGCAGTTCTCCTTTGAATTAGTGATAACCACAAATTTTGTGATTTCTGCAAATGTTGGAATGTACTTCCCATTTATGAGTCAGAAATCATTCAAGAAAATGATGCAGAGTAGTGGTCTCAGTGCTTATTTTTTGTGGGACAGCATTTCCCATTTTTTGTTGGTCTAGTTAACTACGTTTATCCCTCCGCTATGTTTTCAGTAATGTAGTCAGCTTACTATCCATCCTGTTTCTTGTCTCCTGAATCCATATGTTTCTTCAAAGGACTTTGTATGGGAGTTGAAACATAGAATCAAAACTTCTACCTGAATGTTGAGTGAAGTTAGGAAAATGGTAAATTCATCCATCCTGAATCTTCAACTGTCCTTCCTTAGTTACGGTCCTTGGATTTGTGATCCCATTTAGCAGGATAGTTTCACAAACATAAATCCTGTAGTGACGGCTTTCTGTCAAGGCACATGATCCGCCAGTCACAAGGATCACTGACTCGTTCCTTCTTTGCTGATTCACACAGTGTGACTGAAATAATTTAGAATTGGAGTACCTGAGCACAAAACAAAGAGGACATTAAAATTTCAATCATTGACCTGAGTGGAAGATAACCAGCTTGTACTTTCAATACATTTTTATCAGTTTTTAGTATGTTTTAAAGGTACATAAGATTTCCAAGGCTGATTAAGAACTTTTTAAAACTAGTCTTAACACAGCAGATAGTATCAGATCCAGGCAGCACAAGATCGCCCCTTCCTGGAGTTTAAACAAGATTAGGTTTGGACTGAACTAATGAGTAAAAAGGAATGAATTTAACTCTGTTTGCCAGATGAACAGTTAGATTTGTTCCAAATAATATACATTGATATTTCATGTGTTATGATCCAGCTCTTGGCAATACTCATCAAATCAGATCTCAGAGTAAAACTTGGCCTGATGTGCCTATAAGTTTTACTTCTGCAGTTTTGTTATTTTGGGTACAATGACTGAACATAGACATACAAGGTTGTAAATATACTTTTAACAAACGAACTGAATCTATGACTCTATAATGGAAATTTATTATACAAAAGAAAGCTTTGTAATTGATCATTTTGTAAGATCTTCTTTAAACAGCAAGAAAAAGATCCAACCTTTTATCCCTGTATTTTGAATTTGCAAACACTCAAATCCAGTGATGTAAAAGACCTATCTCCACTTTAGGATTATTTACACTGATGAAGTTGCAAATATTTCCTTTCAGTGACATTGCATATTTCCAATAACTGTGATTCTCTCTCCTCAAGACAAACAGACATGCTAATTCATTGGCTTTTAGTCATTGCATCCTTCAAAAGAAAAAAGACTTTATCCAACCAAGTCCACTTTGACTGCTAAAATAGCTCAAGACTTCTTTCCAGCTCTGTTAGCTTTGAGGTTGCCAAAAGCTCAACTGCCCTTCTGCTAATATGGCTATGTCCTTCTAAATACAACTTGTTGAGCCTCCCCTTATTTGGTTGTAAAAACTCAAGTCAATGGTAAGCAGAAGCTAATTAACCAGGTAGCTTGTTGTATCATTTCACTGAAGACACAATACTTCTTGGAAAGACTGGCTTTGTCTTACTCTTTCCATGACTTGTAGATCCTCTCTTAAGATAAAAGATCTGACTTTTATACAACTAAAAACCAAAACCCCATTTTCTTCTACTTTAAAATCCAATTTCCCAAATAATAATGACATACTATAAACTTCCATTTTCATCTTTCTTGGAAAATTCAAACTTGAACCTTTACTTTCAGCAAGTGCAGACAGGATGCAGCTGAGAATTTTTTTAACCCACTTCCTGAGAAAATCAACAACCTAAGGAAACTATTGTTCCTTGCCTACTAAAATCAATGAAGCAGCAAGGGGCACTGGGAAAGAAGAATATTAAAGAGATCCAAATCACCTCCGTATGACTTGCTTGAGCTTTAGGGACTCTTCCTAAGATGACTGGTGATGGCCTACTTTGGAATGGCAACCACCACCAGTCAGTCAGTAAGTTGATGCTTCCTGCCAGTTGTAGATAAGGAACTGAACACATTCAAGAGAAGCACAGGTGTTAAAATCTCCCAGAGGTCAAACTAGCCAAGTCAGGATGGTTTATCACCAACCTGAGCTTGTTATGGTTTGATTCTCACCCAAAGTTCAAATCAATTCAAATATTAGTGCAGCTGGAGTTGATGTGAAGCAGGCAATGCAATTGTCCATTATGAAATAAGCAAAGTCAGGTAAGTGGAACTTGTTGGGCCACTTTTAAAATATCTAAATTGGTCTCCTACACAAAGCATAAAGGAAGAATTTAAGATTTGGCTAGAGAAGTTGGGCCAAGATGATGAATATTGTGGGGTGGAGAAGTGAGGCTAGGCTTGGAAAAGCTATATGCCTGCTCCTCCTGTTCAAAAAAGACTCTGCATGAAAACTCACAAACAGGTCTTGGCCTTTTCCAGCCACTATGACTCCTTTCATGGCTTTAAGCGTTGGTCACAAATGGATCTCCCATACATTAATGGGAAAATGCTGCATTTTAGGTTTTGGTATTTAAACTACACTCCAGCCTGTCTGAAAAGGAGCCTCAGTCAGCTTCAAAGTAAACAAAAATAAATTGCCATAAGGAGGGGGGGGCTGGTAGGTAAACTATTTAGCCCCAACCTTGCATTGCACCTGCCAGACCACAACTGGGGTCAAAATCCATCTGATAACTTCCGAAGCCTAAATAAAACTATTCGCAAATACAAGAACAGTACAGCCAGAATTTTAACTGGCAACGATGGAAGAGAAACAGCACAAAGTACTTGTGAACATTAACTAAAACCTAGAAGCACACACTTAACAAAGTTCTAAGTAACATAAAATTACAACGTAGAACATTGTCAGCTTAGAAACCACATGTCTAATGATGCATAGCTCATCAAAGTGTGATGCTGTAAATTATTTGAATAATTTTTACAAGTACATTTAAGTATGAAGATACATCAGCTAGAAACATTAAAAGTGAATCACTGCAACTGTGAAACACATAGAGGAACACACAAAACTGTCAATAGAGTGCCACAAACATATGTAGATACTTAACATACAATAGTCTCACAATCACATATGTAGCAGAAACAGGCATGACCGTCAGGAATGTCACATGAATAATTAATACAAGGTGCATTTAAATAGATGAACATCTCTACTAAAGTAATAGAATGTAATTTTATGTGATCCTGTATCACTTAGATTATAAGCTATTGTTTCACACATATACATGAGCACCAATATGCATAAACAGAAAAACATTGGCTGATACATACAGTGACATACTTTCATAAATTTAACCATAAACAGCCACAGGCACTAACACGTAGACCTAGAATTTCCTGGAAAGCTTCAATGCAATTATGAATTGAGGGGTTTTTTTTTAGCAAATTTGCCCACAACTGATTTACTCAGATTTTATGCTCAGCATCATGACACATATATTTCATCATTCATTTTCTCAACCTACATAAACCCCAGTTAGCACATTAACATGACTCCACCACACCATGTACAGGATTGCAGTATTTCATGTGGAGCCCATTTATCCAGTTCTAATTGATGTAAATTCATACCAAACTTCTAATTCTAGTATCCAAAACTATTTTTAAAGCAATTTTCTAGACTTCTTCATTTTGGGACCTGCAATACATTTTCTGTATATTTGAATGGTTTATTCATGACAGCTATATCAGTTATGCTAATAAAGAAAGACTTAGAGCATTGCATTTTCTCAAATATATAGTGCTACTGTACACAAATTATATGTTTACTTCTCGAACATAAAAATCAAAATTTTTTGGATTCAAACTTCAATTTTCATGACCAATAAAATAATGAATGATTTAAAGATGAATAGTATGAATTCTGCACTTGTCTTAGATCCTGTTGTTTATATTGATTTCAACTTGTTCTACACTAGCAGTTTACCCTAATAGTTCTCAGATTTCAGCTAATTTGTCATCAAAGGAAAATATTATAAATTTTGGTATTACTTAGTAAATTGAAGAAATTCCAGATACAGTTATGGACATGTGATTGCTTAGTAGTCATATTTATAGACAATCACTGGTTAAAACATAGATATCCAGACACAATTACAAAAATTCCCTGCATACCTCATTGTCGCTGATAATAATTTGGCAGAGGTTTCCACAGATGTCACAAAAGCAAATAATATGTTACAACCATGACTTATAGATTGCGCCCTCCAAAATTAGAACTATCCATACAGAAAAACAAATAGAAAGTCATGCACAAATATTTAACTCATACTCTGGCTGATCATACAACTCATCCAAAAATCTTTCCCTCAAGTACACACACAATCCAATCACACTCACAAGTACTGACTAATGCTGTGTAAGTGAAACACATAAACATAACTATTCTCATAGAACGTGTCAAGAACATTAATGCGCTAGAAACATTATTATGTAGGAACACTAACAGCCAACATCCAATCTAACCACATCTAACCAAAGTGCGAAGCGTTGATATTCGCAAACCTGCATACAAATATTAGTCGTCGCACATTTCATTTAAAAATATTTCCTTCTTTCCTCACCCATTTTGTCTTTGTTGATAATTTATTTCTGATTCTAAGTCAAATGTTTCCAGAAATCAGTCATCTTGGAGTAAATTTCTGAATACAACATGTATTCCACTAACATGTTTTCTATGCCTAGATTTGGTTAATTTACTACCTTAATTTTTGCCTAGTGTTTAGGTGATCCATTTTTTGCATTTAGATCCTATTGTTGCAAAACTGTGTGCATATTAAGTAAGCAATTGGATTTTTACGTCTGATTCACTTTGGGTGCCATTAGTTATCACATTGATTTATGGTTTATGGCAGAGGCACATAAAATAATAAGTTTTCTGGTAAGAAAAATATAAACATCTAAAGCTATAAACTTGCTGAAGGACAAATGATGAAAACTCCGGTCAGAAAAGTTCACAAGCTAACACCAAATCTATTCATTTTTAGCTGAGGGATTAAATAATTTAATATAAACTGATTGGGGCTTGAGTTAAAAAGTAACACAATGATACAACATGAACCAACTGCTGTTACCTGATGTTCATCAAACTGACATCCTACCCTTGAGTAACAGATCAACTCTGTCCCATAATTGGAAAATATTTCCAAATTTCCATGTATTGAGAAAGCAGGATTTCAGTGTTTTATATGGAAATGTTTTGCGTTGAGAGTACTCTTTGAGTATCTGTAAGTGAGGCTGATCATGCTTAGGTTTTGCAGAAAATTGTGTTATATTGAGACGGTTCACCTGAGTGAAAAAATATATATGTGCTTAGTTATGCATACCTGTCTCATAGTGTTCGCAAGAGTAAGCAAAAAATCTGAGTAAGTTTGAAAGAAATATGATGGCAAAACAAAAGTATGATGAAGTATTCCTGTACATGTTTTTCGAACTGGAATAAAAATCATTTATATTTGAGTTTATGTGGGAGCCTGTGTTCTATTGAAAATTTCTGCACATATGAGTATGGATAAAGGTTTCCATGTGCACATGTTTGCACAGAATTGCCCGTGTATATTTGTGTACTTGTGTGTGCTAACATTTATGTGAGTACGTATCTAGGTGTTTGGGATAATTGAAAATTTATCAAATGAGAAAATATTTTCATTTTTCTGTTTAGGTCTATTTCAGAGTACACGTGGGAATTTTTTTTGCTGTGATAAAGAATTTGAGAGAATTTTCTTGGGTGTAAATCTGTGTTTTTCCCAGTCAATGTAGGGTGTTAAAAGGAAGACTAACGTTAACACTAACAATATTGCCTATAACTTTGACTTTTTATTTCTGACAAACTCTGTATTTTTATATATTCAAATTTTCTTTATCTTAGCACATTAAATAGTAGGTACACAGTTTTAATCAGGATTCTGGGAGACAAGTTTTCTATATGCCAGGGACTAATCCTATGTATGTACATAAAGTGTAAATTAGGCTTCTTCTGTGTAACTATATGGCTGCATGTACAAACGCCCATGTGTCGACTGCTTACATATTTCAAAATAACAAAGTATTTGAGTGCATGTGTTTCAGTTTCTGGGTTTTTTTTTGTAGTGGAAGAAAGAGAAATCATTTTGCAAATCTGCCTGCAGGATAAGGAATTTTGATTTTGTAATTACTGAAAACTAAGTCATGGGGGCAAGTCTGCCACAATCTGGCTAAAAGAACAGCAGTACAAAAGCAGTTTTTGAGTAGGTCAATGTTCTGAGCATGTGAGGGACAACGTGTTTCTATAAGTATTGATGTAGCTTTTAGTGTGAAACATGGTGCTTACATCCAAATCTTTGAAGGTGCTGCATCTTTGCAAATGTTAAATATGGAGTTACTCGTGTGAAACCAATTATGTATTAGGCAAACAATACACAATCATTTTTGCAGTAGAAATATATGTGCACGTATATGAATGTGACATTTATAGGTATAGAAAAGTACATTTGCATGTTTGTTATTCATACTTGTGTTTCTGCATGAGACTGTGCAGCTATGTGCACTTGTCAGTATTAGTATATGTGTAAATATGGTTGCACATAAAACTGTTTCTGTATTAAATATTTTCACTCAGTTTGTATACATTTTATAAAGACTTATGCTCGTAAGAGTTGTGAACCTTCATCTCAAAGTGTATATTTCTATAAGAATTTTATCACTTCATTGTTTCGATTACTTTGGAATCTGTGTAGATATTTCAGGTTCTGAGCTGTTGAGAAATGTAATTGTGGTGCACGTTAAATCTTCTGAGAAGCAAGATTTTTTTGCAAATGGGATTCCTTGCCATGTATTGAATATGTGCAGATAATTTAGTATGATAAATGTTTGAAAGAGTAAACATATGAAAAATGAAGGCTTATCAATGACTATTTAAACATGCGATTGTGACAGCTTAGTGTGGGTAGTTACATATGATTGAATATTTGGGTACTTCTTTCAGTGTTTGGGCTTTGAGGATGGATATATAGAGTGTCTCTGTGGAGATGGATATCAGTGCACATTGGACAGTGTGTGTAAAGAATATTTTTCCACCTTGTAAATGAGTTTGAACATGTATGTGCATTGTTGCAGGTGAGGTTACCTTGTAGAGAGTACATATATATGTTCTTTGTGGGTATTAATGCTAATGTCAATGTCTAAATATTGGCCAGTTACTGTAACTTTTAGTGCTTATTTGTGTCAGGGTTTATGTTCAACAACCTGTATACAAGTAGTGATGTACAATGATATGCAACTGACAATGGATAAGTGTATGTAACTGTAACTACTTGTATGTGTGTATGCACGTATTGATAGTTGGGGAAGTGTTAGTGCAAATGTACTTGTTCTTATGTGTAAAATATGCATAGTACCAGACATTTATTATCCATCCTCAGAAGCTTAGATGTTTGCTTGGTAATTTCAGAAAACAGTTAAGAATCAACATTGTTAGTGTGAAATCAGAGTCCCATCTAGGTCAGAACAAATGACGACAACGTGTTACTTTCCCTAAAGGTCATGAGCCCACCTGTTGAGATTTTTGTGCGATTGCTTTATAGTCATTTCACTCACACCTATATCTTATTTTCAGAGTTTTAAACTAATGCAAATTTGTAAATTGTATTCTGGATTTTCAGTGCATATTCTTTCGATTATTTGACCAGAATATACTGCTGAACCCCTCCCATTTGTAAATGCTTACCCATATCAGATATAACATTAATGCAACTCAAAGAATCAGTTAAATCCTCAAAGCGACTATGTTCTAAAATTCTCCAAAACTTATTGTACCTCGCTAGGGAGTCTTATCCTATCGTTTTCCACACTCTTTGTCTGTTGTCCTCGCTCACATTCAGAATCCAACCTCAATTAATTGTAACTGTCATTGTGACATGTCCTTTATCAGTGCTGCTCTGGTTGTGTTCCTCTGAACTTCCCTCTCTCTCTTCTAGGATGTGTTACCCTAAACACATCCTCCTTATATCTCTACTGTGTTGAAACCAAAGTGGTAATTTCATGTTTTGGCATTCCAGAAAAGCACTGAATCAAGCAATTACTTCTCAAAATTCAGCAGACCGTGCCCTATCATACTTGATCCCTTCCACTATCTCCGAACTGTGAGGAGTCTTAGCTCCTTCGGCCTTATCTTTTCGATGCAAACTTAAAACTTTTTTAAACCCAAACTTACTATCAGCTAATCTCTACCTCTGTTCATATGTTGTGTAATTCTTTCAACTAACTGAACCATTAATCCGAACTTCCTCTCTCCACAGAGGCTACCAACCCTGATGAAATTGTCCAATACTATGCATTTTTGTTTCAAATTTCCATGATCAGCCTTTAAAAGAAATCCCATGTGCTAATGCGATTGTGGTTCAAATTTCTGATGCCAGGCGAGGCGTCGGTACATTTCTGAGTAAATTCTATCGGAGTAGAAATTCAAACAATTGTGCACCTTAATTTGTTCTCTCTTTTGAAGTCTTAAATTCGCTATTTATTTCATCTATGTAGTAGTGATCTGAGCACTTGTCCCTCATGTCGGTGAGACGTTGGATTATGTTAAATTCCAAAGATGTAAATCTATAATTTCCCCGAGCTGGGCTGTGCAGAAGGGGCTTTCGTTTTTACTGTAAACTCTTGCTGTGTCAGCTGCTCAGGGCACGGGACTGGTTTAACGTATGGCCTGGCCCTCAGTCTATCTTAATACAGGTTTGTAAATGGCAGACAATAGGGTTGGTGCCTTTCCCTGTAGGACTATTGATGTTTTTGTTACCGGATGTAAGACTATCTCGCTCTACATCCCAATGATTGTGACTCAGTGCTCTTCATCCACCCCACCGATTCCTGGTTTGGTCTTCTGGGGGAAGGCTCAACTCTTGTGTTTCCGTGGCTGACGTTCTCCCAATCCTCATCGCAGCCACTGCTTGGAGTGACTGTCTGACCCAGACTGCCCTAACCAGCCTCGTGGGGTTTTGCAAAAGGTCTCTTCCGGATGTAAAATATCCCCGTGCCGTGGTTGCACTTAACAGTTTTGGTGTGGCTCCAACATCTAGATAATGAGGTTTCAGTGGTTATCTGAAGAGAACAGGTTACTTTGACTTTCCATTTCTCACCAATCCAATTTTATTAGGATTTACTATCATTTGTGCGCGGGAATCCCTCGGGAAATAATGCTTTGATTAATGTAATCCTAGGCAGGGATACGCCACATGCCCCGTTCTCAAGGGGCGAGCCCTATTTGACAAACAAAAACACAGCAGCCACGCCGAGTGCAACTATTACAATCCGCACCCACTCCCCGAGACGCAGTCGTACATTTCCACAATACGCAGAAGGCCAGCCACTGAGGCTACACCTGCTGCATCCAGACAAGCGGACTGAACGTCGTCTCTAACCACTCGCAGATTTTTCCGGTCCTCGAACAAAAAAAACCAGCAACCAAAAAAAAGTATCAAATTAATGGACGTTTGACATATCCCAAAGACTACGGTGTAAAAATGACTGTATTTGAATATTTGCAATGATAAAGAACTTTGCAACCACTTTAAAAATCAAATACCCAGATCGATATGGAAAACGACCCGTATTTAGTCAATTATGTGTGTATTTCAATGCCATTCCTGGGCAGTCTCAAATAAAACGTGACAAGCAGCAGTCACATGGTAGGTAACGTGCACGCTCCAATATCAAATCGATGTGAAGGTTTCAAAAAATAAGTAAAAGTTAACTGGGCATGTGTTACAACAATCGTCACCTGCAAGTAGTTCAGGTGCAAAATACCAAAAAGAAACGCATTGCTATAATTGTTACACAACGCTACTGTCTCTGAGGTAAACACCACACATACACACACACACAAATGTAATTCAAACTATGTAAAATGCACAGGGCCTCTGGGAGACATAATACGAATAGGTGACATACACATCCTGATCTTGAAACAATTGAAATATGTCCCCGGATAGATGTTATCTAGATTTTACCATCATCGTATGTAAACCCTAATACAAAACCAAAATAAATACAACCAAGACATGGGGATGAATGATAAGCGTTTTCTAGCATGAAACCAATACACAACAAAGCACCCGGAGCAGTCACAGTGTGAAGTAGCTACTGCCATCTACAAGCATGGCCCCATTCTTCAAAATAATGTTCATTTTTTTGGGGCATAAACACCTTTTGCAAGCCATATGTATCCCCTATAATATATCTCATGTGCACACTGCTCTATGTGATACAACATGGTTTTATCAAAAACTACAGCCATTCAAATTAAACCCGAACTTGCTTAGATCCATGTCTGTGTCGACCATTCGCGGCCCGAATCATTTATTATTTAACACCAAAATAATCTTTCAAAAAGACTTCGCAGCTACACAGTGCATGTCCGTGTTTGACTCGGTTTAATCTTCTTTTAAGATTCAAGCCCAAACGGTGGGAAATGGATGAGAAGTGCATATATTGGAGGGGTGGGGGGCGGGGTATTTGGGGAGTGAAGGGCCACTATGTTAACTTCTATAAAATGCAGACATATGGAAAACCGTGCGCCCCTTCGGCCGATAACTGATGCACACATCCCAGCTTAGCAATGAATAAAATGTACTGATATTCAGAAAACATTTGGGCTAACATTCATACGACAGGTATTACACACAAAGGGATAGTCTGTTCGGTAGTTTGTTTTCTAAATGTTCTGTAAGTAGCTTTCAAAGTTTCAAATATAGCATTACACAAAATATTGTTGCTTTAGTATAAGGAGCTTCCAGCTTAACGCCTGATCAGCGAAGTCCATTATAAATGATTCGGTCCAAATTTATCACGAATTTGCAACTGTGTATTTTCGTTTAAAAAGGTTCCCCAAAAAACATGAACCGAACCTGTACCACTATACGTGAAAGCAGCGATGAACATCTTGTTTTATATTAGAATTCTGCCTTATGTCAGTTTATAAAACTGTAATAAACTCGAATTTCACTATAGTCCGTAGTCAACGTAATCCAGATTCAAGCTAAATACACACAGTTGGTGAATCAACAGGTACTAGTTACATTTATATAGCGACATTTCTTAGTAAGTCACAAAACTGGTGGAAATGTTTTACGTGCTGACGTTTCAGTACAGTGAATAATGCAATGATGCAATAATCTGTGCAATAATGCAACGTCCAGCTATGGATTTCACTGGCAGCCAATTCAAGCTATGGAAGATTGCGGATTCAAAAGAAAGTTTGTCTGAATGTACACTTGCCGTAAATGAATCTGTAGTGCTTGTGACACTTAATCTTTGAATCTTAGAATATACTTCTGTAAATGCAGTACGTATATACGTGAGCTGACCCTAGTGAAAGGGCCAGTATTTCTCTACACGCTGACGTCAACAGAAAGGGAATATAAATGTTGCACGAGGCTTACTGCCAAGTCTGAGGTTGTTTTGAAATGGTCATCTGATAAGCAATCAGAAACTGCAGCAGTAAATTCAACACAAGTTTGCACCTTAAAACAATATTTTTTCAAATGCTAAATAAAACGTAATTTAAAGAGAACGATACATTAAGAAACACAAAACAGGGTGTTCCGTACTATCTCACCCTTCAGTGCAGAGTCATGCAAACACTGTTGCAGGAGCCCGGTCCGGTATAATTTTTCCTCCACCAATAAGTAATACAGCAATTAGCAATGGTAAAACGACCAAATCATTTCCATTGTAGAGAACACTCGTGAAGTCATATAGTTGGAGTGGTAACGAGTTAAATGGGAACAGTAGCGAAGATAAAACGACCAGAAAACAATAGAAATTATTCCATTTGGAAATGTGTGCGCTTTAGGGAGTAAAGCTTTCATCTTCAACAGTTACTGACGAACAGCCAAGCGCTCTTGGGCACCTAAACACGGCTCACCAAATCTTTAGAGGATACCATTCGATTCAGTGCTATTTTCACTTGGAGTTGTGTAGGACGCTTATTTCTATTTTTTTTAAGAAAGGCTTCTTCTAACGTAGAAGATTTGTTGTCATGCACACAAGAATGGAAATGTTCTTAGGCTCGAGGAAAATATTTAGCCTTTCTTCGAACAAAGTCTAAAGCAGACAATTAGATCTCGCGGACGTATCACCGTCTAAGCAATTGGGAGAGTCCGTGCAAATGATGAACAGCCCGAAAAAAAATAACTGAATTGTAGACGGCCGAACCTTGCCTCGTTACACATCGCTGGGTCTTTCAATAGTTTCGAACGCAACGTGGTCCTCATCATTTTCCTCGCAAACATATTTCACGTATCATTTCTCCTCTTCAATTCTTCGTGTTATATCAGTGTTTTGATTTGATCATTTAATTCAGTAAGGGGTCACATGTTGAACAAATCTTTATCAATCCCTGAGCTTCCTTCAAGTCCACGGGTTTAAACCAAGAACTCTTTGCCCGGTTTTCATCTTTAGAAGTGAGAAGAGTTGCTAGCCAGGCGATTGCCTCTCGTGTCGAAATTAAAGAGTTAAATTGGATTTTTCACAAAACTATCGTCATATTCTTACGGTAGGATATCAGAAAACACTTCGACGTAGACCTAAACTCATCCGTGAACGCTCTATATGTCTGCAATATTCAGGTCAATTATTACAAGCTTAATTGAAAGCTATTTTAAAAGGTTAGGATGAGTTTGGTCTGAGGGAAAAAAAAGAGGTACTTTTCGTCACTTTAAAAACTTTAGACTATATGACAAAACAGAGGTCGAGGATTACTAGCAACATTGACATCAATGCACTTATAGTAAAGTTGCAAAATAACAACCAAAACTATTGCTGAATTATTGGCTTGTTGTTCTAGTCGGATACTTTTCACAAGCAGTTGCATGCAAGTTCTCAGCAAACTCTGGAGATTTCGCATGGGCTACAGACGTTTGTCAGCAATTCTCCCGCCTGGGCTTTTACATATCTTACGTTCAAGGACAGAGGTCATTTCAAACGTAACACATATCGTGCGACGCATTCCCCCACCCATATAATTTCAGCACCACATATTAAGTTTTAAACTTATATTTGTATACCGTGACACATAATTTTGTTTTGAAATGGGATTAATTAAAACTTCTCTGAGAAGTGGCAGACATTACAGAATTCAAATTCGAGGCTGGAGTCTCGCTATTGCATTGACTTTAATATAACTGGTTAGTACTTTTACTTTTTTAAGGCAGAACGTTCGGCCCGTTTTCTTAAATAAAACTGATTCTGTGCCTTCTCTTTTTCTCTGCCGTCTTCATGACTTGTCTCTAAACTCCGTTCATTTCTGTGCTGTGCGCTCTTTCCCCGCACGGCAGTGCTCCCTACCGACCTCAGCGTGCAATAGCAGCGCCTTTCAAACTCCACAAATTTGCATTGTGTGTTCCAGACTCCGCGACTTACAAAATTAACAGCAGCCGGAAAAAATTATAAACTATACGTTTTAAAAGTCATAATTGGGAATAGAAGACGGCTACCTTTATTGAGACTATATAGAGAGCTCTATACACTGACTTGGGCTCCCGAGCGTTCTTCCTGGCTGAAATGGAGTCCTTTATCTAAACCCGAGTGCACAAACATATAGGTTAATGTGACTACTGTTCTTTCCTTTTATTTGGTTCTCTATGGCAACGAAAATGCTGTGCGTAGAAATGCACCCCGTCAAGAAAACAAATGATCTTCGGGGAGCAGCTCTACATGGCATCTGTTCCAAAGGGGCACAGAGGGAAGTTAGGAAGGTAAGAGTGAAAATGTGTGAGAGAGGGAGACAGTGTGGGGGGGGGGGGGGGGTGGGGGGGAAGGTGGATATTATGTGAAATAGAAAGGGCTCTTGATGTGCTCGAAGGAGAAAGGATTACGTACGTGTGTGAAAGAAAAAAATACAGAAGACAGCGTGCGAGATGTAACAGTGTTAAAAATACGCTTTTAAAAACTTGACTTTAGTTACTGATTTTTTCGACCTGATGCCATTATATAATGAAATTGAGAACACACGGTCTCAGATAAAGGCCGTTAATGCAGCAAATCTACATTATCTGCACAAGATAAAAAATTTTCGTATAAAAATCAGTGGCGCTGTAAAATGAACATAAGGTGCCTGTATCAAAGTTGAAAACGGTGCAAAATTATGTTCTGTTATACCTTTTATTCAATGCACACGCACACGTGTCTCTGTGCGCGGTTACATACAAATGGCTGTGTGTATTTAAGTAAGCTTGACATTCAAATTAATTCTATTCGTCACTACGTGAATCTTTTTTTTCTGGATTCAATAATATGAAGTGCCTGGATTTAAAGATGGGAGCTGCGGAGGAGGACAAGACAGTATGAAATGTCATATTTGGAAGATTTCTTTTACACTTGACCTTGACAATCGAAGTGCTTCCGGTGTGCATCGAATGTTATCTTTGTATAAGCAATAGAAGGAAAGTTGTAGAAAATGTTTTAAACGTTGGGACATGGCGGCATGTTATTTTCTTCTTGAAGCTTGCACCATACGCCCTCTCAGGAGAGCTCAGCCAAGTTCTCGTTAGTTCTGATTGATCGTGAAACTGTGGACCGACTCCCACGAACCACAGGGCTGGTTTTTTAGTGTCTGTGCTATCGGTGCACGGTGTGCTGCAGTGTGCACCTTTATTTCTGTGAGATCATTTAAAACGTTTTCGCTCCTGTAATTCATTTTAGAATCTCTTACTAATTGTGACCTTGCCCGGTCTTCTCCACTGCGCATTTCCTCGACAGTAGCGGGGAAGAGCCGAGCAGCAAATCAATTCAGCAAAATTTAGCACAAAAGAAAACGAGCCCACCGTCGCCGATACTCAAATACCCCAAATCCTAACGATCCAACTGAACCTGTTAATAAAGTCTTTTGAGATAGGATACGTGACTTACCAATGGCATGTTCGATGTTCAAACCATAAAGAGTGTTGAAAAGTTTGGTATATTTGGAATATTTGCTTTGATTTTTACCTTCGTTCCGGGTTGTTCCCCGTCGATCCTCTCTAAGATGTACCCTTGTACTGGCACCACTGAGCCCGGCACTCACTATTATTTTCACTAAAATATATGAAAATTTATGCAAATGTAAATCAGTACAAATTGCTCTCTGATGTTTTACTTTTTTTTCTTGGTAGGGAAACAAGCTACCGAAGATGTTTATTTTTTAAGACAAGATACAGTTTAGGTGTCTATCCGTCATAATAATTGGCTTTTAAGGGTTTTAATGGAGAGAAATGTGTTCTTTTCGGCGGCGCAATCACATTTCATCAATCCACCTGAAACGCCTTTAAATGCGTGCACTGTGAAATTCGTAGCAGTAATTTAGACAAAATCCTCACTGTATATTAATGAAAGAAGGCCCCATGGCACCGCTCCTATATTCCCCATTCAGTGTAAACAAAACCACGAGACTCGGTTTGAGAATGGTCCAAGGAAAATCTGCTGGAAAGGAAACATGCTGCTGCGGCTCTGGCACAGACTATTCAGCGTCTGCACCTGGAGATCAGAGATTCAAATGAGATCTGTGTTACATCGCTGAACTCTTCAGCAGTCGTGCGTAGGGAAAACATTCTTACGGTTGCGGGGAGTGGGGGGGGGTGGGGGTTCATACAGGTTTAGGCTTCCAGATATAACAAGTCTGCTATCGCCAGGAAATGGGTACTTTTTTAAAAAATCGTGTGTCTACGGCCGTCCAATATTTGGTCCCCATCAATTTTTGAGCCTCAGGACTCTGCGCTAGACGGAGTTTATTTTTGCAATGAATCGCGAAGATGGAAACTGGCGCATTCGAAGTTTATGTTTCCAGTGCGAAACGAGCCGGTTGCATTTCTTACTCTCAAACTTGGAAATTGAGGTCTAAGTTTATTTCTGTTTTTATTTCTGGCTCTCTCAGGAATGATCAACTCGTCCTTGTTTTGGGTGGCTACTTTGTGTGTGTGTGTGTGTGTGTGTGTGGTGTATCAAAAAAAATCCACGCAGTCCCTCGATTCACCCAAGCTGGGCTGTTTTGCAGCTTTTCTGCTTCAGTGCACCTCCTCGGTACCCCCCACCACCCCCCTCCCCCAAACCACACCAAACCCAAAACCTTACAACAGCGACGTTCCCCTAATTAAAAAGCAGCCAATCGGAACCGCCGGAAGGAAGCGGCGCGGCCGAGTCTCTCGGTCGGAAGGTGTCAATCACACAGCGGGTAGCCAATCCGCGGGAGCCTCTGGCTGAACTTCCTCCTTTTTTTGCTGTGGTGTGCGGGGAGAGCGCGGCGAGGTAAACACTGGCTATGTGAGCGGGGAGCTGTCAAACAGCATCTTTCCCAAGTCCCACCAGCATCCCATATATAACAACAAACTCTCAGCAACAACAACAACAACAAAACTGAGCAAAAAAAAACAAAAGGAACTTTAAACAAAAACAACTCACTTTATTTATATTTATCTCTGGCAATCAGACAGCAACAACTACAAAAAAAACAGACGGGAGAAAGAGAGAGAGGGAAAAAGCCATGGCGACAGCGACGTCCAATCCCTACATGCCGAGCAATAGTATTCTGTCGTCCAACTCTATCGTGCACAGCGACTCGGGCGGCATGCAGCAGGCGACCACGTACCGCGATCCCTCGAAAATGGTGCAAAGCGACTTCATGCAGGGGGCCATCGCCAGCAACGGGCACATGCTCAGCCATGCACACCAGTGGGTGACGGCGCTGCCGCACACCGATGCCGGCTCGCCTTGGTCCTCGGCCATGGCAGGCAGCCCCTTGGGTCAGCAGCAGCAGCAACCGCCGCCGCCGCCGCCGCAGCAACAGCAGCAGCAGCAGCAGGACGTGAAGCCGTCGGTGCAGGTGGTGAGCCGGGACGAGCTGCATACGGGAGCCGCTCCCTTGCACCACCACCGCCCACCCCACCTGCCGCCTCACCAGCCGTCTCACGGCGGCCACCCGACCGCCTGGGGGGCGACCACCACGGCTCACCTGTCGTCCATGGGCTCGGCCGTCCAGCCGCTCATCTACTCGCAACCCGGCTTCACCGTCAACGGCATGCTGAGCCAGGCGGGAGGGCAGAGCCTGCACCCGGGGCTGAGGGACACGCCGGAGCTGGTGGACCACGGGCAGCAGCACCATAGCCACGAGCACTCGGACGAGGACACGCCGACCTCGGACGACCTGGAGCAATTCGCCAAGCAGTTCAAGCAGAGGCGGATCAAGCTGGGCTTCACCCAGGCCGACGTGGGCTTGGCGCTGGGCACCCTCTACGGCAACGTCTTCTCCCAGACCACCATCTGCCGGTTCGAAGCGCTGCAGCTGAGCTTTAAAAACATGTGCAAGCTCAAGCCCTTGTTAAACAAGTGGCTGGAGGAGGCCGACTCGTCGACCGGCAGCCCGACCAGCATCGATAAGATCGCCGCTCAGGGCAGGAAGCGAAAGAAGCGCACTTCCATCGAGGTGAGCGTCAAAGGAGCGCTGGAGAGCCACTTCTTGAAATGCCCGAAGCCCTCGGCGCAGGAGATCGCCAGCCTGGCTGATAGCCTGCAGCTGGAGAAAGAGGTGGTCCGGGTTTGGTTCTGCAATCGGAGGCAGAAAGAGAAACGCATGACGCCGCCGGGAGGAGTGCAGCAGACGGACGATGTGTACTCACAGGTCGGCAATGTAAACGCCGACACACCGCCCTCTCATCACGGACTACAAACCGCCGTGCAGTGAAAGCAAAACGTAAAGCATAGGCTGTTTAGATCGGATTTTTTTGTAAAAAAAAATTTAAAAAAAAAACAAAAACAAGGACAAAACGAAATCAACAAGTCCAGGACTATCGCATTGATAGCAGGTTTTCTACTGTGATTTGTGAGGCTGGCGATTGCATAGAATGAGTGCACCAAAATTGCAGATGTCTTATCATAAAAAAACAAATACTTCTGAACCCCCCCCCCCTCCCCGGCCTGTGGTGATCGACGGGTGGACCCCAGATACTTCCAGATAAGTGTGTCTACATTTAGTCTGCTGTTTCAGAAAGACTGGTTCATGAAATAATTTCAGATTTGGTCCAGCGAGCTCGGATCGGCCGTGGGCGCTGGATGGTGCCTGGTGTACTTCTAGAGGCTGGCTTTTCTTGGCTATATCAGGTGCATAGACAACAACACTGAGATAGAAAACCGTTCATTCTGTAGGTTGAAATACTGAATACTGTCCTTTATGTTAAACACTGTAATCTGCAGGAGAAAGGGAGCTAATCCGTACTGACTATCGAATAAAAAAAAGACCGGTAAAAGGGGGTCTTAAAAACATGAAACTTCAGAGCAACATTAAACCTGCAAGGCAGGGGAAATTTCAAGACAAAACAATTAAATGGGTTGATCCAAAAATAATGACAGATGGAACTTTCTGCAGCAAGGTTAGTCGGAAAAGACAAAACAAAAGAAAGACTCGGGGATTTGGGCGAGAAATTGCCCCAGATGTGGCTTTGATGATTGGTTCATTATGTTGTCTTCGACCTCATTCTTCCCACCCGCCTTCCCCCCCCAAAAAAAACTTAGCCCGAATGTTTTCTAATTTCATCTCCAGCCCATTGGAGTAGAAGAATTTTTTATATAAAAAAGAAAGAGAAAAAAAAATCTCCACCATCTGCAGCTGCACTTACTGAACTTATCCTCTTTAAAAAACATTGCCAAGTTGAATGAATGGGTGCTGTGGATGCGACTGTATAAAACTGCCATTTCCAAGCAGTGTTCTTGGTAGGTTTCAATATAGACTTTTCAAAGACGCAATATAGAGTCAGTAGATCAGTTACTGATCTAAAAATATTTACTTTATATTTTCATCAGAATTGACTTCTTTTAATATTTTATTCAGAATACCTATGAACTGCTGCAAAACGGTAATTTATTTTTCCCCAGATCTTGTATTAGATGTTTTCAAAACGAGCACAAATAAATGCGATGAAAAAATGGACAGTTGTTAGGTAATAAGGGTATCTTTTGATGTGATAATTTGATTGTAATTTAATTTGAGTAGTGATTCCGTAAAAGATAATTCAAGAAATAAATTTGTTAGAGTCAAACGATTTTGTGGTTCGTGTGTCTGGTGTACAAAGACGGTGCTTCAACAAAATGCAAAGAAGTGTCAGTGGATAGAGCATTTATTATGAACCTTAAATTAATTGCCATATAATTGAATTACGCTTCAATATCTAATGTCATCGTGCCCTTAATTCTGAAAGTAGTATATGGGTTAAAATTACATAATGAATTTTTAAATTAAATCATATTTTGTATAATCTATGTATTTTCAGAAATAGCTAAACTCTTAACGCTTAACTCCCGTGTTCAGTTTGGACGTTGGTCATGTGTCTGCTTCCTATTTTTAAGGACTGTCCAAAATTTTAAGCCTTTGCTTCTGCCTGTTTGAATTTACACTTTTTTTCAAATAATTAGTTTTCTTTATTTCTGAGAACAGAAATTAACGTTATCAAAAGAAAATGCTCGTCATTAATCAGTCAATTTGAAATTAAGTTTTAAAATGTTCCAACTGTTTGAGGGGAAGATAAAGGAAATTTAAAACAAGTTCAGGCGCAGGTCACAGCTTCATTGAATGGGTTATGTTGATGTAGTTTGAACTGGTTTACTCTGCATTTCTATAAATAAGACCCAGTGGAATAAGGCCGTCTGGATGTATATTTTTTAATCAAAGATGTCTTGTCTAATAACTCCCTGTACAGTTTTGCTGGCAAACTGGTTTCTTATTTAGGGAATATATTAAAATGGAGAAAAAGAAGAATAGATATCACAAATGAGTTTATTGGCATTTAACGTTTCACTTACCAAGGGCGAGGATTGTAAGCCGCTTATTTGAGTTGCAGCAAGATTCACAGCTGTTCAGGATTTTTTTTTCACAGATATCTTTGCACGATTTATTCCAGCAGCATCCCACTAAAAATGTGGCCATTGGAATCAAAACTGCATATTTTCACTCTGTAGTATTAGTCAAGAGTACAGGGTGAATAAACGAGGAATCGGTTTTGAAGTATTCAAAAAGACCAGTACCAAGTCTAGTTTATTAATATATTAGCGTTCTCCACAATTTGATGCTTTATGGTTGTTTACAAATGACTAGCTAACACTGACGAGCGATATTATTGTTGCAAACCCACTCTGTTTGCATTTTCTGGTCCAGCATGTTTGATTTATTCCAGATATTTTCCACTGTCAAAACGAAGCTGGGTCTGGGGCGGCTGATACGCCGAGATGCAAGGCGCAGAGAGATCTGCTGTTGTTTTAAAATATAAAA
This sequence comes from Stegostoma tigrinum, assembly GCF_030684315.1. Lineage (NCBI taxonomy): Eukaryota > Metazoa > Chordata > Chondrichthyes > Orectolobiformes > Stegostomatidae > Stegostoma > Stegostoma tigrinum. The sequence goes on from NC_081359.1 coordinate 64,198,251, forward strand.
TAACCACGAGAGGTGATAAGGCATGTTAGATTGTTGGCACATTCTGGGTGGATTTTTTAACAGCTCGGTATGTGACGTTGCTAAGTGTTATATTACAAATTAGTCTTGGAAAATCTGATCATGTTGCCGTTATTATTATTCTTAATGTTGTTTTCCGCCGCTGCGTTGATTTTTTTTCGGTCAAACAGTATGTGCAGTGTGTATCAATAGGAAGCTGTGCGTCAGCGCAGCGTCGCATTGTTAATTCTTGATCCGAATACCAGAAATTGATAGGTGGAGATAGGTTGGCCAAGTGGACGATTTCTCGGCAGCTGCGTTTACCAAGAACAGTGCTGATGAAGAAATACGGCGGCACTACTGCAAAATAGGCACTAAGCGAGCATTAGAGTTGTTGGTAAGATAGAGAGCTATAGCACATAAAACATGTGATTCCTGAAATTCTTATTCTTACATATAAAATGTGCTGTTGGTTAAACAGCGATGAGGACTCAACAAACCAGCCTGCTGGATGTTGATTCCTGCATCTAGCACAGAGTGGAGCCCAGAGTGTTTCACATTCGAATAATAAAAGCACCGCAGTGAAGCCCAGTCTATGTTTAATTTTCTAAGTTAGAGGTTTTTGGTGGAATGAAGTCATGTAATATTCCTTGTTGCATTCGATACCAGGAGAGTCACTTGAGAGAATTACATGATATAGGAAACATTATTTAGTTGTTTTTCGTAACAGTTCAGTTTGCTCTGGAGAAGTTGCTTGTAAGGCCTGGTTTGAACCAAGTTCCTCATTGTATTCAATTCCATTAAGTTCCACCGGAGAAGTGGTTGAAATATGTGGGAGGAAAGGCAGATGAGAGTTAAAGTATAATGAGATTATAAACAACATATCTTGAGCTGGTACATTTTGATTTGTTTAATTTCATTATTGCAGCCTGGTTCCGGCTAGTTAGTTCTCCCGTATCTCGTATTTTTCGGACTTATATTTTAGTAATTCATTTCCTTAGAACCCACTTTCCTTTCCACTTATTAATTCTTATTTCCGCTGGCCAAAAACCGCGTTAGCTTATAGTGAATTAAATTTGCTGGTCGGGAGATCCCTGCTGTGGGGATATCAAGCTGCATTAATTTCTGTCTCCTTTATCTATATCTTTCAGTGACACCTTTAACTACTGCCGGTTACCAGCGGCTCATAGGTTCTCAGCTACCTCGCCCATGTTTTGTCTCTGATAGTGCAGAGGCTTAATTGTCATTCTTTACACTTGCAAAGCTCTCATTTTTATACAAGATGCATTCGCGTAGTAAAGTGTTTGTGCAAAACCTGTAGGAAACGTGACATACACATAAGTATGTGTTCTGTATTCGTATGTGCGTTTCAATCAAACTTTTTAAACTTATTACTAAATGTATATCAGTTTAGTTCTTGTTCCATTCAACGAAACGTTGTGATTATGAAAATTCTGTTTGTCTTTGCTGCCGCTTTCATCTGTTGAAATCCATTCCCTTTTAAGTATAATAGCCACAGACAGGGGAAGGATTTACTGAAAAGAGCACGAGGTGGCTAGGTAAATTTTAAAATAATTGGCGATTGTTTAGAACCAGGCGATCTTCCAAAAGCTTTTCCCCATCAGTCTTCGAGTGGTGTTTGGCGTGATTAATCTTTAAAGTAAGCAGTAAGCAATAAAAGCATTCTGAGGTCATCTGAACAACCATTGGTTTATGTAGAAGTTGCGCTGCCAACTTAAATGTTAATTCATCAAAACTCGCTAACTGGTGCAACAGGTGTATTTTGCTCTGAACTTCTTCAGTTCCAGTTGTATTAATTGTACAAGGTTTCCATGTCATATCTGCGTTTCCGTTAAAAGAAAATCTTGCGTTATTGTATTTTTAACATATGTCTTGGACACATTTCCTCTTCTAAGCTTCCTTTTTTTATTCGACTTGGATGGACCACAGACCAATATGCGATGCTGACGTCTGGCTATAGATTGTGTTGTTTTATAGGTAGGACAGAAACGGCGCCCAATACAAATGTAGCTGGCGTTTGGAAAGCTCAATACACTTTAATGTTTGGGGTTAGGATGGTATAAGCAAAGCAGTTCCTAGTTGATTACTTTGCATTAACAAGGTGTACAATAACTTAATCTACGCAACAGTTTGACAGCGTGTCACACGTCAGTGACAGAATGCATTGTGTAACCCTAGTTCTTAAAAGCTTGACTAAGCGAGATTGACCACTGCGTGCTCCCATAATCGATCTTAATTATTAATATACAAAATTCATCATATGTATCTTTAATACTGTGAAGAATTATCTTGCTTCATATCAGATGAAATGGATTGCATTTTATTTTAAAGAGCACTGCAATATAACGGTGAACACTGAAAATTGAATCCACATGATGCAAATAGCGCTTTTTGTCGGATTCTTTATCTGTTCCAACTCAAGCTATGTTTGGGACCATATTACGTACAAAAAGGGTCACATTTGAGTCGCAGGTGTATATTTGGATCCTCGACATTCGAATCTGCATTTTAATTGTGAGGCATAGAGGCCCATTTTGTTTCAAGTCAAAAGTGCTTCCATTCTGCGGAGAGTGCCCCTTTCCCATTGCAAAAAGGCTGGCAGTTTCAGCTGTCACAGTCTCCCACTGATTCACTCACACCCTCCCCCCTCGCCCACGCCCCCCAACCCCCATAAAGGCAACATTGCAATTCACAGCTTTATACGTCCAAATTATTTTTGGAGGCAAACTCCCATACACAGGTAGAAAAGCAAATGTTTCTCACAGAAAGATCGAGCCATGCCAGTTCAACACGGTTTGTATTCCTGCAGTGAGAAGGCCTTGATTTTGGTTGTCAGTCTCAACCGGTGACGACGGATTGCAGGGGATTTTGTGAAAGTGCAGACTGCATCGAACGTAAGGCAGGCCTATCTTACAAGTTGTATTCCTGGTGTCGACCATTCACTAAAACGCAGCAGTCTATACGGGGGGAAAAATCACATTTCTCGGGTCGATTAGCCAACACCGGTTGCTTAGCAACGGCATTCAAGTGGAGGTGAAAGAATATGCATTTTGTATTATTTATTGGTAAAACAATAGTAATAGAATAACAGTTTGCCTGGTTTACTTGATTGATTTTTTTTTAAAAAAATCAAACCTTCAGGATGTTTTCAGAAGTTGGGAACCGGGTTAAGTTACAGGTCTCACAAAGAAGGGAGATAATGAAGAATCTACAAAAGAATTCTGCTGGATTACGCTCCAGTATTCAGTAGCACATCAAATCGTGGGTAATAGGTTGATGTCCATTGGCATTAGATTTATTTCCAAAAGTGGGTTGTGAATGTGATTTCTGGTATGCTCGATGAATTCAGATAGTGTCAATCTCTCTGGCTGATTCTTCCTGTGCAACGTGTGTGTTGTTCAGACGCTTGCCTCTGCAAGGTTGTTGCAGATAAAACTATGAAAAGGAAGCGTGTGCTTGGCCAGACTGGGTGGGAATTGAACGGGTCACTCCATCTGGTGGGCTATCGTTTTTACTTCGAGCCTGAAATCTGGGTGTTTTGGGTAACCTCCAGCAATGGATCAGTGAGATTTTGAAATAAAGCACTTAAAGTGATCGTTTCCGCTTTGTAATTAATCTATTTTTGCAATTCCTAAATCGCAGCGATCTCTTATTTACTGACTCCACCGTTCCTTCCCCTAAGTTTCAGAATGAGTGCTAAAGCCAGCATCAGAGTGAATGTCATTTATTGCATAGCAACGTTTTAAAGATCCGGGTTTAATTTGCCACGTTCAAAGTTGAGTCATTGTAAGTGCTTAGCTTGTGTTGTTGATGGCTCGGGCATGTAAGAACGAATGCCCGGCTGTCTATAAATTTAATAACTAAATTACTTCTTGTAACCATGAGATGCTACCTCCGTTATGTCGACTTATTCTGTTGCAAACATCATTAAGGTATACAACAGAAGTTACACGATTAATTTGCACTTTTCATTTTCTGGCCAGGAATGTTTACTGGTTCTCTGATTTATTTGCATGCCTGTCATCTTCAAGTAATTATTAGATGGGATAGTGTAATCCATCTAGGTCTGAAGTGATACTGTGCAATTATACTCTTACAAACTGCCTTCAAGAAAAAAAATGTTGGCGTTCTTAGCGAATTAGTCCACGGCTATTGTGGGATCAGCCGAGTCTCAAAGCATTTCCGCAAAGCTCTCTACAAAGGTAGGGAGTGCATTGTTCAGTATGCACTGATGTACCAGAGGGGAGTCAAACTGACCTTATACAGACTTTATTACAGACATTTAAGATATGATTCCGCACTCTATTGCTTGAATTAAAAGGCAATCTCATGATGCGGTGTATAGAGTTTCCGCTTCCAGTTTCGCAAAACCACATGGTTGGCTTTTAGTATCAAGCTGGCTTTTGTGGCTTCCACAACCATAATGTAAACCAAAATTCTTAATGTTTCTTTTATCGTACACACCATCGATGGGTTGCATCTGGTCTATTTACCCAGTGGTCAACTTGACCTCAAATTATTATTGAAAAAGAACAAGAAATGTTTTAAACATACGTTTTATAAATACTTCTCAGTTATGCTTCACAGAGTCCTGATAGCTTATTTTTGTTGCAGTTGACTTTGTCCAAATACTTACTGAAACTTTATCAGTCAAATCTTTTATTTCACCAAACAGAAAGGCACTTCAAAATTTTTGTTAGGGCTAATTGTTCACTGGTGAGGTTAATTATCTATGCAGCAGAAATAATGGGAATCGGTTGTGTGAATATTCAATTATTTGCTGGTCTCCTCAGAGTAAACGCTGGTTATTTGGTCGATTTGGAAAATGGTGAGAAGGACTAATATGAGGGGGAGAAGGGTATCAAAGTTAAAGCAATTCTGCCGAGAAAGACAAACGTGGCAGAATAAAGGCTCGGGGGGATGAGAGGTAATATTTGAAACATCAAACCAACCCCGGGGAGGATTAACCCTTTGAAACAGAGACCTCAATTACAAATTAAACCATAAATATTATTGTTTCAATGTTTCAGGGTGCCTTCATATGTTAAGTTAACTTCAGCACAAATAATATTTTCTTTATGCAATGAAGAATCGGAAAGAAAATACTTTTAATTGATCAGTAAAAAATTGCAGGGTTTGTATTTATAACACTTTACGCAGTGGGTAATATCTGTTGGTGTTCTAATACGCATTATTTAATATCCACGAAAAAGGTGGATCTGGAAGTTTAAACGGTCAAATTCATATATTGTTTACGATAAAATAAATGTCAATGTCTGTGATCATTACACCCTGATGATGTGTAGGGTTTATGGAATGTGTTGTCCGTCAGAAATACTGTCCTTAAATTAATGAGATAGGTGAGCTTAGCATTGCTACTGTTCGTAGTATTTGGCGGTTTTGTTTTGTATAAGCATGAACTGTTATGAGGCTGCTATTTGTCAAATTGGAAAAGGTAACTTCAACGTAAAGCGCATTTATTGCTGGACAAAATAAGTCAACAACGCAAATTCTTTCCAAAATGTAGGAATACATGTATGCCACTGAATATAGTGCAGCATTCAACAACATATTCATGTGAATAATATGCATGCGTAAGCGTGCGATCATGAGTATGTATCCTTATATATAGTTGGACGTAACGTATGCAATAATAATCAGTAAGCCAAATTGTGCACACACCTTAAGTGCATTCAGACAAATGCCCATTAATACAAACATGATACATGTGAAAGCGATATGAAACACAGTTAGATGAGTCTGAAATCTTGTGTTTGCGATGGCATTGAGTGTAACAGTATGAAATCTAGGAACAGATGTTGAACAGCGCACTTTTTTCTTAGATTGCTCTTCACCACAGGTTACATATGCCCTTTGCTTTTCCGTTAGAAGCTATTGAATTTCAGATGATGCCGTATGATTGGTCAAGTATGAGTTGAACAGGTATGTGTAATTTTAGAAAGCATTTCGAAGTTACTTTGAATTTGGCTAGCCGTATCCTCTAGGTTGCTTAATCTCAGTAAAAAAAAAGATTTGGGGATGAATTGAACAGCAAAGTTGTTCTTGACTGCAACCGAACTTATTCAGGAAATCATTTTGTTCCTAAGAAATTTAGCGATGAATTTGGATATGGGTAGTCAACACTGTCTCCTTAGCTTTGAATCGAAAACACTTTCAGTCTCTGACAGCGTTACGTCTGGTTAGCACCAAAAACGATTTTAGTTGTAGCTTAAATATACAAGAATCTTTCATCTTGCTATAGCTATAGTCCACAAATTGTTTTTAACAATTCTGTTAGCGCTAACGAAGTCAAATGTGTTGACTGTCTTTACATCATTTCAGTTTTAAAATTAATTTTCTAGCTACACTCTTCACCTCGCTACATGTACTGTGCATCTAAACGATAAGCTATGGGAAGAAGCATTCCTCCGAGAGCTGACCCCTCCCCCGCCTTCTAGTTATGTATCTCAATTACAATGTTATTTTCTCAGTAATATTCTACTAATTAAAAACTGCCAATTTCCCCTTTTCAACAAATCTTCCTTACTAATATTCAACGCACTAGAATTTGGAGATTATATTTTATCTCTACTCGTTTTAAAAATTGTTTCGAATGAGGGAAGTATCAGTATTTTCAAAAGTTAATAGGTATCGGAATTAACCGTGATTGGTTGATGTCAATATTTGGGATGTGAGCTGACAATTTTTATTTGCTTTTTAACTCAATTACTTTTACCAGCAGAATCGCATAGCTCGTGTTTATTCTGTACGCACTGCACACGCAAGTATTCGGGAACAAATGGGTTTTGCTTAGCCTGTGGTCCACGATCACATGTGAGTTTATACTGGCCAATAATCACTGGGCTTTAAACCAAGCTGCGAGTTGAACCCCATGCACGGTTGAACTGATTGTGTCTCTGCTCCAGCGATTCCAGTAAAACTACAACACCTACACCTATTTAAAAATATAGAGAATTGTTCAGGCATGTCTTGTTTTGACAACAACAAAAAAACTCCAATCCATCGACAACTGCTCCGTCATGAATACAGTGAATTATCGGCAGAAAAAAAAACTGTGACGGCAGGGACCACTAACTGTGTAACCAGCTCGCCAAAAATCTGGTCATCGATGCTCAGTTTGTGTTCCATTGGGTACAGACGGCTTCAAACCTCATGACAACCTTTGTCCAATCATGGAAAAAAGAGCTGAACTCAAGAGGTGAGGTCAGAGTGACTGTCTTTAACATCAAGGCAGCATTTCACTAAGTATCGTGTCAATGAATTCAAAATAAAACTTATATTTGAAAGAATTTGGGAGAAGTTCTGAACCGATTGGAATCATGCCTACCTCAAAGGGAAATGATTGTGGTTGTTGGATGTTAATCATCTAATTCCAAGGGCATCAGTTCCCTTGGATAATGTCCTGGTTCCAACTATCTTTGGCTATTTCGTCAAAGCCCTCCATCACAAGGTCAGAGGTGGGAATGATCCCTGATAATTGTTGTGCTCAGTTCAATTCACAATTTCTGACATAATGTTGTAGTCTCTGCCTACATACACCAAGATCTAGACAAATTTTCGGAGGTTTGGGCTGATAGCTGGCAAGTATTAATTACACCACAAGTGCCAGGCCATGACTATCTCTAAGAAGAGAGAAGATAACAATTTCCCCTTAACAGCCCTGTCATATCTAAAATTCCAACAATCGGGTTATCATTGACTAGACACCTAATGTCCTGTCGTACAAATAATAAGCTGCAACAATAAACCAAAAGTTGGATATTTGGCAACGTATGACTCACTTCCTGGAAGTGCATGGGAATACCATTATCTTCAAGTTCCCCGAAACGTCACACACCATCTTGTCTCAGGAAACTTCTTCATCCTTACTGAGTCGAGATCTACAACTTCCTCCTCCACAGCACTGTGATATATCTGCAGCACACGGACTACATATGGTGAAGAGAGGAGCTGACCACCTTTCGAGAGCAATTAAAAATGCACAATTACTGCTTGACTTGCCAGTTATGCCGACACGCATGGATGTTGTTTTTATTTTAAATTCAAGTGGTAGACTGCGCACAGCGTGTGCAGGCCATTTTTCTTTCGAATCACCAACTGTATCTCTGTGACAATGTCTCACAAAACAAGCTCACCAATGACCATAAACATACCAAACGTTTTAGAGGAAATTAGCACTATTCAACACAACAGCTAACTTATTAAGATTTTAAGCAGAGTGCGTTTATTTGAGAACATACTGAATATACATATTTAACATGTGCCATTGGAACCTTGCACATTTCAGAAGACAAGAAAATGTCTTAGTATTAGCTAAAGTTGACCACGTAATGATACCGAGGGTCAGCCGTTATACAACTATTGTATTGTCTTTTTCATTAAATAATGAGTTGAATATTGTTAAAACTTCCAAACTCTTTTTTCTCTCTCAGAAGAACATGTCGAATCAACTTCCCGATATGAATGGCGTTTAGTGTGTGAACGGAGGAACACAATTAACAACTGCCCCGAAAACAATAGACTTCAAGTCCAATAACTCCACACATTGCTAATAGTTTGTACAGTACTCACGGGCACTTGGGTGAGCATGTCCCGGTTATCACTCCAAAAGTCTGAGATAAAATGGCTGAAAATCATCGCCCGGAAACTGGCCAAATATCAGGAATCAAGATATTTTGCAGTACGCAAATCTCCCAGTCAGACTGGTCAGAACCAAAGCATTCAGAAAGACGGTGTTCGAGGTGCCCTTTGCCCCCCGAGCGCCACGAACCCGTACTTAGGTTTTATTTCCGATGGAAATGAGTGACCGCTGGCTCTCAGGCGTTATTCAGATTTTCCTTTTCGTACGTAATGGTGCTGCTTTAACATACTGGGGTAACTTGGTTCATTAGCACAGGATATAAAATGAGGAGGATGGGTGCTTGACTAGATTTGCAGTATTATGGTAATGGAGATTTGTGAAGATACAGGACCAGGTTAATGCGACAGTTGGGCAACAGCTTGTTGGGTGACGATGGAGAGCAATAGTCAATACGTTCTTTGTTAAGTCTCTTTTGTCCCATAAATTGACAGCCATGTGACCACAAAACTGACACATGAAAACCAGACTTAAATCGGGAGGATGTGAGGCTGAATTGGAACGTAGGCTTTTTTTTAAGTAGCAACTCTGCCGTTTGCCTTAAAGCAGAAATGAACTCAGTCACAAATCACCTACTCTTTTTTGCAGACTATATATGAAAGCCAATAAGGTAAATCTTTGAATCGTGTGTATTAGCGGCACGGAAGGAGGTCGTTCGTCTCACGTGTTATGGCTGCGAACAGTTTTACCCCATTTTCTAGTTCCTGGTTCCTAGCCTTAATGGTAATAGGCAATCCAAGCACATAGCAAAGCATAAAAACGTGTGATTAAGTTGTTCTGCCTCCAGCCCTATTAAAGACTTTGCACTTCACGTCTAGTCCGCCATCGGGGTGATAACCTAGAATCCTTAACTCACCTTGAATGCGTCGACCAATTATTTTACATCTATGCCCTACTGTTCTTGATATCCTTCTGAGGGAAATAGGTTTTTACTGTCCACTTTAGCCAAACGCCTCAGAATTTAATCAATTAAATTTCCCCTCGGCTTCTTCTGTTCCAAATGCAGAACCAGTTGCCAATACATGCTACATTATCATGAGCCGTGCGCTCTAACATAAGTATAATCCTACGAGAACTAATACACCTTTGAATTGTTGCTAGAAATACAACTCGGTAGTTGGAATAATGGCTGTTTTTTGGTTTCTGTACAATATACTTCTATAATCTAAAGAAATAACTGAATCCTGAAAATTGCACAACATTTGTTGTTCAAAAAAAAATCAATGTTGCTTTTGAAAAGTGAAGTAGTTTCCACTTGAGTTTGGAAGAACATGCGCGATCTAAGCAGCTCAACAGCATGTCGAGTAATTGGCAACAGTGAGTCTGGGCTCATTTATAGGTTGTTGTTCTTGAATTAGTCTCATTTAACCTATCAGTCCAATTGCATTTTGCAATGGGTAGAAACTAATTTAATACAAGATATGTATATGAAAACAAATACATTTGAATCATTCCCTTGCCTCTTCTCTCTCCATTCTTGATCATGAGGTCCTATTCCAATAGACAATATGCGCAGAGCGATGGGAGCAGAGTGTGCGTGTCTGTGTCTATGTGTTCTTTTATTTGAGGCGGGGGTGGTTGGGGATGTTCTCAAAGCGCTGACTTGGACACGATTTTCCCAATTCTGCTATATCAACCTATGATTCAGTCGGTCTATGTCCAATTTGCGACTTTGATAAGGGGGAGGGGATGGTACAGTCAATGCCCTTCGTCAAGGCTGAACATGACCACGAAGAGAAACGCGCAAGTAGTCTCGCAGTGATATTTAGACAATTCTATACACCAAGTGACACTCACGCAAACGATTTCTGAATGTATTAAAACGTGAATCGGTGTATTCTATTAATACTGTACCAAATAGCCATGTGATATAACATCTCAAGAATGTAATTGCTGACATTATTGACAGATTTATTATGTGTAAGAAGTGGTATCCTCTGATAATTTGCTTAATTTCATCAATATATTAATTTCCACAAGAATTGGTTGGTACATTACACACCAGAACTTTGCAGTCAGGATTGTATCTGGGATCTGATATTTTTGAGTGCTGCGTGAGGAGCAATCGGTCTGTTTTGCTTCAACACTTTGGCGCAGCTAAAAATGCTGTCCCTAGATCCATACCAACTCTCTTCGTTCGGGGAAGTATCCAGCGGTGACTGTCACGCAGCAATAATTTTCCTTTCAAATACCCTCCGAGGAATGCGTTTGACCCTCTCGATACAGTAGCACGGTTGAGATATAGGAGATGAAAGCTGTATGACAGCACTGCTAAGATTGTATGTGCGCATCATCAGACCATCTGTTTTCATTTTCCCCTAAAAATCCCTTTCAACCCAACAAAATGCGATACCCACTACAGTGGCCTCATTATCATCAGGCAAACCGTCGTGTCCCAAGCAACCGAACGGAAAATGTTCAGCTCGTATGTAAGATATAAGGTGGGTAATGGGAAGTGGTATTTTGTATATCGTGTGCGGGAAGATGTCGAAACAGTGTGGTGAATGGTTTATCTGTTGCAGGGCAAGTTTTTCTATCTGGTGTGAGTAATTGTGTTTCATACAGTATGACGAATGGTTTGATGTAGTGTGAAGAATTGCATCGTTGATGATATACTTTGTATTAGAAGTACTGTTTGTACAGGTTCAAAACTTGTATTTGCAATATAGAAACACGTCATTTCGTCTTGATGATAGTCTTTCATAGGTGGCGGGTTGTTATATAATTAATACAAGACACGATTGTATAAATTGATGTTACAAGATATATATGGCGAATTTTTATGTAGTGGATGCTTTTGCATATAGACTTTTAAATGCAACAATATACAATGTGAGAAATTACGTTACCTACAATGCATGCAACGATATCATGAAATAAAGTCTTACGCAATGTGAGGGTTGATTTACAGTATGTGGAAAATAATATGTACAGCCGGTTAACGGTGCTCGCTGTATTGCGAAATTATATCACTAATGGAAATATGTTATATGGTCTGGGAAACAGAGCTGGATCCATAACAGGGATACACACTGCATATTATTTAAGGATTAGTTTGCGTCATTGGAATTGCAATATTATGAGATCTAATATGAGCGACACAGTAACATAACTACTACAAAGAGAGAAAGATAAAGAATAGAAATTGTATTCTGTCTTATTGTCACATTTTCTTTAGGGTGCCGTATCAATCAACATTCCCGAAAGATCAAGTTAACTGGCCCTGTCCCAGTATACTGCTAACAACACTGTAGAACATTACTGGAAATATATGCGCACCTTTGACATTATAACCGATACAGCGAGAGAGACTGTAATAATACAAATGGCTAAAAACGAACAATTGGTTAAAGTTCTCCGAATGAAGGGATTGGACGACTGTCATTTTATTCACTCATACATAGCTGCTATTGTCCTTAAACTGCAGTGTGTAAGGACGTTTAACTTAGTATGTTGTAGTTTTGTGAAGTTTCGTGAGTATTTTGAGATTTGACGCGTTATTGTGACAACAATGCACCTAAGGTAACATGAAGTACACAACAGAATGGTCGGCAGACGTTAGAAGGGAGACGAAGAAAACAAAGTGCGAAAAATTCACAACCAGTCAGGCAGCATCTGTGGAGGGGAAACGCAGTTAACGTTTCAGGTCAATGACATTTAATCAAAACTGATGAAAGATTATCGAACTGAAATGGCAACGTTGTTTCTGCCTCTTCGGGTGTTGCCTGACGTGTTTTTCTGTTTCTGTTTCAGATTTCCAGCATCCGCAGTTTCTGTGGGTGGTGTCGATTGACCTGAACAATCAACAGTCAGAGCAATATTCAAATATGTGTTACATTCACCAGTGACTTGGTTACTTTCAATTCATCTGCAAATAACCAGCAAAAGTCAGTGCAAACATTAGTTGGAGTAATTTCACGTGAAATCAATCTACTGGTATTGTGTTTTCTCATCAGTTTTTTTTTATTTCCAACGAGTTTAGTAAAACATAGCAACATCTCTGAAATATGTCACAGTTGATGAAGGTGTGTTTTACACAAAAGCTCCTGATGGATATTAGAAGCTGGACATTTTTTCGGCTCTAATCAGTTGAAGGATGTTCGCGTTATTGAACCACGTACTCATCGAAGCCGCCATCTTTCATACCCTCTCAGTGAGATTTTCGTCTTGGGGCCCAATCAATGGAGAGTGTTTGCTGTGGTTTTGAAGACACTAAGAATCAGTCTGAAACTGATGACAAACTTTCCGAGAAGGGAGTTTAGACTCACTAAGCGGCACTTCCGACCTCTCAATCCACGCATGGTTCGATTTCAGTTTCCGTCGTTTAAAGACCAGTTATTAATACATTCACCACCTAGCAGCCCACTCACCTCAGCCATTGTTCGTTTTAGTGGAGTTTTGAACGCAACCACTACCATCTTTGGGTGCATTGCTGCCCCCTGCTGCTGAATGCAAAGTTTAAGCTGTATTAACCTAGTTCGTAATGAAAGGACTATTCGTCAGTCGCAGATGTTAAATTTATATATATATATATATATATGTAGAGTATAAAATAAGGCGATAGATGTTACTTGCAACACATCCACAAAACAATTTAAAGATATTTGTCATCAAGAGACAGGCTCATTTTAAATTCCATTTGAAATTGTGATGGAAAATGAAAACAAGGCCGAGAAACAACACATGATTAATTAAATAAAAAGATGTGTAGTAACCAATCTACTGGGTTTGCGCGAAATGAACAATATTTGGATAGTGTGGTTTGTTGAGTTGGTCATAAACATTCAGTTACCACTTGCCTAATGGGGACTGCACTTTGCAATGACATACATGACGGTATCTGCAAGACGACAAATGCATACCTTGGAATGATCTAATTATGTTGCTAAAACACGCTGATAGTGCAATCATCATTTTGGTGGCTCTGCGTGGCATACAGTCAAAAATCTCGGTCTTGCAATGTTATGTCATGCATTCCATGTTACGCCAAGTTTGTAATTTGTATGTTTATCTTTCAGTCAGTCTACAAATAAAGCGAGAGTTGTATCACTCCATATTTACTAAATAAACCTTATTTTCTGGAGGAGGATGCAAGAGGTGTGAGTTTCAAACAGTTAACGGAACCTGAACATAGACTTCGCACAGCATCACTTCAAAATCATTAATTTGCAACTCAAGTCAAAATCTGAAATGTGTCAGAAAAGGGGAACAAGAGACATTTTCCATGAAAAACTCCCAAATATTACAGTGTGTTTAATTGCATGGCAGTGATGTTGAAGTATTGCATAGGCTACCCGAAGGTATTCAAACATCTCAGCAGTTTATTAAGACACACCAATCATTCCTCTTTCTGCTCACGTTGCTTATGCATATCAGACAAATCAAAAACCCACCGTTTTCACTCATTGCTTCCCGGATACATTCATCCCGTTTGTGTTAATTCAGTCAGTTGATGGTATATCTACGCCTAGTCCAGTGGCAATGATACATGGGTGGCAATTTTAATATCTACCTGGAACAAACGATGGAAAATGTTTAAGGTTTTGGATTGCTCGGTGACTTCAGTGATATAGTTGATGTTGATCATCGGACTGTCCTCACCCAATAGTGTTCTCTCCCGAAAGTATTGGAGAGGAGATTAGCTCAGGCCTCTGGCATGGCTCCACAATGCAAGATGCAAAGCAAAGTCTTGGTTGTAAGAATAAAAATGCCCCTGTTGCCAATGAGAGACTGTTTTAGTCCCCGTGCTGCTTTCAATCTTGTTTCAAATCTAATGTTTTAAATTCTATCTCCTTTAGGTTCTATTCGTCCCTCCCCACTCCAGTAAGTGCTCATGTCAGCCTCGATCATTGTGCTCTGCTGTTGACTTTTGCAGTTTCCCATGAGACTCAGTCCTGCATTCAATTTACCTACGAGCTGGTGCTGGCCATCAGTTGGCCACGGTTTGTGGAGCCGTGGCTAAGCTCCACAGAGCACTTTCCACTCCCTGCTTTAAAACACACACGGACGGATACTTCAAACCGCGCAGATTACACCCCTCCGCACGCTTTCATTGCAATCTCCACCTATCCCAGGCCCACATGTTATGATTTGGAAAACGCTAGTCTTGTAGCGCACTTATTGCATTGTCTTAAAAAAAACGCTTTCGATCGCGCGAGAGATGATTGATGGGGACACGCTCATAAAATGCTAGCGGCTGCTCTCGTCAGGCGCTTGGCAGCGTCCATTCGGGGCGCGCTTGCCATCATTTCAAATAGCAGCGCATAATACTTTCACTTCTAACATATGGGTGATGTCGGTATGACAAGAAAGTCACGAGGATTTTCCTCCCAAGTCTTTAAATCTTGTCAAAGGTCAAACAAGACGTGTATTCGATTTATAAGGGCGTGAGTGAGTGTGGGGATAAATGCAGTGGGATTTATATTAACACACAGCATTTTATAGCGTGTCAGAGCAGTTCGTGCAAAGCTCGGAGGCTGATAAATAAAGCAGCAGGCAATCAATGTTGTGTACAAACAGGGAAGGACATTTTATCACTACTCAGCGCTCAAAGTCGGGGCAATCGGTGTTTTTTTTAACGCAGGCGTTCAAAAGAACTGCATTGGATCGATATTCGCCATGAAAACATCGAGAAGTATGCAAATATAATTGCTAAAGTGCACCACGTTCACTTGGTTCCAGAAACTGCAGCAACTCTGCTGCCCATCGTACGTGCTGTCAATGACAGGGCAGCAATGATTCACACCAGAATATAAGCATTAACTGTTCAGTGCAGAAAAATAACGCGCCATTCCCACCTCAACAGATCAAAAAAATCCTGCACTAGCACTTCTGTCCACGTTTGCACGTTGAATGCCAGATGATTCTCTATGTCAATGTTTCAAATAGAAGCAGGTTGACATATTCACCTCTACCAGCACCTCCAATGCGGCATCTCGATTGAACGGGCAGAGTGACAGGGTTCTTGGTAAAACTATCTCTTTAGCACACACTCATGCAGCTACCTCAATGACAGAGCAAGTCCTTGTTCACCGCACGCAGAGATCGCCCTACCTCGACCAGTTTCAACGTCAAATTATCTAAACATTAATATTCAAAACACATGGCGCTCTCAGCTATTTTCAGTTCAACAGTCCGGTCGGCGCTAGAGTTCAGCAGTTTCGCGAATCAAAGTTTCTGAAGTCCGAAAGAAGTATTTGACTGATTGGTTCGCATGTGTCCATCTACGTTGCCGAGTAACTGCGTGCAACTGAGGTTTCGTATTGTTCTTGCAACTGGGCAGAATAACTGGCCCAACAAATGAGCAAATTAATAGTACAACGGCCAGGGGAACAATGAGTTAAAGATGCGCGGTTTAACAACATTAACATGTCCCGCAAAAAGAAAAATTCTACGTTTTTTTAAAAAATGCTGCAAACATGCTATTAACTTTCTATCAAAACGACATTCACTTTTCACACACTTAAATATGTAAACGAGTGGTCCGGCTCAATGTTCAGTTTGTTGGTATTGCATGTATTCACTGTACGCTTTATAAAATGTTGCTTGCTTGAATGTTACTATTTGTGACGTCGGTGACATTCTCAATACACCATAAAATCAAAAGATGTCCAGTCAAGAAATGGATACTCCAACTGTATGCATTTGGAACGCGTAAATATTTGGAAGCCTTCGAAAAAGTGCCAGCAGATTAGTGTTGGTCACGATTTGTAGATTATCAGCAATGAGATTTCGGGGGGAACTGTGAAAGACTGATTGACTTTGAGCTGAAGGGATTCTGTGCAGAATGAGGTGAAAACGTATAAATCGATGAGCAGGGATTAGAACGGATCTGATGAGAGATTGCAGGCTCTGACACCAGCGACTGATCGTTACCAGTGGATCTCTGACGATTAAAAGACAAATCCATGCTCAGTAGATCTTCACCGATTGATGCCAATCCTTAGAGATTTATAGAAGAAAGCTTCCAGGTGTCTGTGGGAACATCGTTCAGTTAAAATACGGTCAATTTAAATCATGCCGCATGTGTAATTCAGGCAGTGAGTTGCTTTCATGTTTTGTTTCCTGGTGATATTATCTCGGAACGTCACTTTTGTTTCATAATTAAGATACTATAATTTAAAGAAGAGCTCCCCAGGCCTGCTATTTATCCTGTAAATTTGGCATTGAACTCGCCCCACTTTTCACTTCAATGACTACTAACGAGTTATTGTACCAAATTGTTTCAGATGCCAATGACATCCGCTTTCATGCTACAGACTACAAATCCCAAGATCCCTCAGTGTCTCAGCGAATCAAGGCTGGCAAGGGACTTGGGACAATCTCTCTGCCTCAGCTCCCACTGTGCCCTGCCAGGGGATCACATGACCTTGCATTGCCTCTTTGTCAGAGAGAGTGCATTGGAAGAAGACACTAGTCAGTGCAAACCTTCAGTTGCCAAGCGTCAGAAATATAGGTATTATGTATTTATATAAAAAAACAAGGTTTCCAAAGCACATAACTTATAAGCCCAAACTGAAAAAAGATACATTTGGCTGCTCTGTGCGAAAATCCCTATTCTGCTGTTTCAAGTGGTTCATTTCAATAGTGCGTTTCCTGAATTTCGTGCGTTTTTTTAAAGCAATAACAAGGGTATGTTAACGCTCGGAATTCCGTATCACTGGAGATTTTCACATTTGTGAGTACTTACGGAAATATCGCAAGGACAACTCAGCATCGCACCACATTTTTTGAGTTGATACGCTTCATGAGAAGGAAGAGAGAGTTTCTCAAAATGATCCTCTTAGGGAGGTCTAATGGTCAAGAATCACATCATCGGCCAACTGAAGTGCCTGCTCACAGATCCCCGCGGTGCAACCTAACTTCCGTGACCACTGATCCTCAAATGATCTCCCGATCCCAGTTTGGTCGATAGTTTATTGAATTCCATGTAAAAGAGGATCCTGGAGACTGAACCCAGGACAACCCTGAAAGGTTGCAGACAATCCACGTTTATCTGATGCCATGGTGATAGCCCTTCTGCAGTTGTTCCCCTCCGTGAAGCTTGACACTGATCCCATTAAATCGCTACGAGGCCACCATTGTCCACTTACAGTCTTTACCAGCGGTCCCGCTTTCCATCGGAAATGCTTCGGTGCCGCATTTCATATTTAAACGGGACGTCTATATATTCATATGGAGACTACATGTATTAAGCACAAATACTGAACTCAAGCGGCCGTTCTGATTTTTAAACTTATTTTAGCATAACACATTGCAAGCAAACGCAAGGCAACAAAAATGAAATCGAGTCATTGCCACTTAAATAAATGCTAAAATAAGCCCCCAATCATTCACACACAAAGAAAGGTTTATGAACGATTTGGAGAAAGCATTGTAATTTAATCACCTACGTTAAAAAAAATCGGCAAACCCGGCTCGTTTCCTAACTTACTTTTGTTTTTCTTATAACAGCACAGAAATGGGGGCAAGAATCATCACGGTTACAAACGCGATTTCTCTCATTCATCTTTAATGATTCTTTTCCAAGTCCTTCCAACTCACATGTCGTCGGAAAAACCGGAGATATAGAAAAAGAAACACTCCGCTGAATTAAAACAAAACTGCACCGCTTTGTATCTCCAATAAAGGCATGTATTATTTTAATCGAAGCAACATTCCGTTGTGAAAAAAGATTGGAACACATTATGAACGGTGGGAACTTTTCACTTCTTAGTCAGTTTTACTGTTAAGGCCCGCATTGAAAATAAACAAAGCACTCTGTCTCATCTAATCTAACTATTCTTTGTGAAAGATGAACATTTCTCATTATTATCCATGTTTCGCGGAGCTAGAGCAACAATATCACAGAAATTACTGATCTGCAATTTCATAGGGCCTCTCAAATGGATGACTAGACTTTCAGTGTAAAACGCATGTTGTGTGGTAAAATTACAGTGGACTGTTACAGTCAGTAATACTACATTCACTTGGGCAATCCAATTGTGTTTTTAACCAACACAGCGCAAGGCGCATTTTAGGTGCCAATTTAAAATGCTCATTTAAATGTTTCGATTAGCTGAGAAGAGATTTATTAAAGATGGACGGATTCCCCCATCCCATAAACTGACTTTCTTGTGAAACCTCTCCAATGACGATCGTTGGCCTCAAATTTCTATATTTAAAGAAAAACATCCAAAGCTCTAAGAAAAATCCTTGCTGATAGCCTGACTCGCCAAAGTTACCAGGTCTGAACAAAATTAGCTATATTGTACTTGGAAGAACTAAAAATGACATTGCCCCAAAGAAAGTCTTTGGGAGGTTTAGTCCCACAGTTTTCGCTGTTAACTGAATCGCTGACCTGTTAACGCAAAAAAAATTAGACCCGGGGGAATCTCAAAATGTCCAATCCAGGTAGACTGTGAGGAAGCAGAGGTCTCATACTTATCCTGCTGGTTCAGTTGAGATTTTACAGTTGATCGTTGCCACTGATTATAAAACGATAAGCGGCGAGGCTGCAGTTTTCAACTGGCCAACAAGCGATAAACCGAGACTAATGTTTCCACCCTCAGTGTTTTCCGGTAATTACATGCTGAGTTAAATAGAACGGGGAGGAAAAAAAATTAAAAAGAAACCGATCGGACATACAGTTGCTCTCTTCTGTTGACTCACCGATTGTAGGACTGCTCAGTGCACAGCAGCTGCAGACTTTAAAATGTTTTAGCAGATATCCCGATCACCCAACCTCCACAAATAACCGCCCTAACAAATTAAAATGAGAGTCACTACATTGGCATATAACGAAGTCCGGCTGAAAATTCCGTTTGCTTTATTTAAATTGGCTCTCAGTGACTACAACAGGTTCTTTGGCGATCCTGCAGAAAGAAGGGAGTTCTGCTTTGTTATGGAAACGACAAATCTGCTCAAAGTAAGGAGAAGCGGGGATACTGGATGGAAGCGTCTAATTAATATTATGCAAGACCAACTCGAAATTCGTTGCAAGAAACAAAACAAGTGCAAATCTTTCCTGTTTACATTTTAGTGTGAATGTGTATTATTTGTATGTTAACGTCAGTCCTCTTTAATTTCTTTTTGAGACGTCATCGAAGCTGCGGGTATAGCTTTAAATATTCATAGGGAAAGAAGGAATTCTTAAAGGAGAACGCGCTACAATCGCAGGTTTACCTTAAAGGTGCTCATTTATATTTTGGTAATTGCATTTTTTAAAATCACGGACAGTGGTGCTTTTCACAACGTTTGTCTCATCGTATCAATTCCTTCTTGTTTGGTCTGATCCGATACATACGAATGTAAATTCAGACCCATCAATCATCCTTAACGATCTAGTCTGGTCTCACTTACTAAACCAGCCCCTAGAGACCAGGGAAGCCTGGGCTGCTTTTGGAGCAATTGCCTTTAAAAAAAGCAAATTAGGAAATTAGAGTAAAGACTAAATCTCCAATTCGAAGCACAATTATTATAGATGATGCAAGAGCTACGAATATTTGTACAAAAAAATCCAATTAATAATTAATAAGTGGTCATGTAACTGGAAACAACGTTTTGCAAACCGAACTTATTTTTAAATGACGTTTTTAAATTGATAATCTCTTTATTAGCCTTTGCTCTTTACTGGAAGCCTAAAGTGGTAATCATATCACGCTTTTGAGTACAACAAACACATAGATATGTAAGTTTTCTTTTTTTGAATTTTTTTCCGGCTTAGAAGATAAATTTAGTAATTGTGTGTGATTTCTTTTTTAAAAAAAAATCAAACTGAAGGTGTTGCTCCAGTCCGGTCAAAGTAACGTTTATTCGTATTAGCAGGATGCTAACGTTATCGCAATCGGGATTAATCAACGGTTTGAGTTTTCCAAAAAAAAGTTCACTATTGCTACCGCTTTATACATGCAAATAACATTTTCCCAATTATTTCCCCCTCCTCCAGATTTGTTTGGAAAAGGAACAGAGGATCTCAAAGGCCATTTGCCAAAGCCTTCAGCGCCATCTAGTGTTAATTTGCGTATTATGTGGGATCCAAATCAATGATACCCCGGTTATTTCGCTTAAAGTCCAAAACGTTCGGTGTGTTGAGAAACGAATGAATATTTCTGCAAATTTTGCTTCAGTGAGATATATAAGAATACTTTAACAGTCCACATTTCGGGGTTAGTGGTGAAGTGATTATGTCCGCCGTTCATATCTAAGGAAGCTGCCCACAAAGACCTTGTAATTTTCGAGGCATTTATTTCTCCTTTATTGGCATTAGTTTGATTTTGACGCCGAGTTAAAAAACGGATCTTCAGAGGTCAAGCAATTGTCATGTCATAAGGTATGGTGGGCCGCCAATCACATTCAACTGTTCTCACAGACAGCAATCCAGGAAATTAAATGCACTGATTATCTTTTGCTTTTTATTACCTTTTAGAGAGTGCGAAACATATATTTTGAGCACACGCATGGGGTTCAGGACAATGTTTAAATATCATAAGCAAAATTTTTAAACAATTAAAAAAAGCATTATATTAAATGGAGAAATGTTAGGTTTGCCAGAAATAAAATTAGACTTCCAAGATTTTTTCACTCTGATCATTGATACCCTGTTAAAAACCCAGTAATCCCTCATCCGGAAGTGTGTAACATCTTCAAGTGTTGGTATAATGAAGCAACACCCTTTCAGACCAGCATCTGCAGTTTGCAGTATCTCTGAGTGAGTTATGACCCTTTCAGTTCATTCATTTCATCAAGATTCCAGCCGCAAGGCATGGACAGCAAAGCCTTTTGAGAAGTGTAAAATTGTTGACAGCAACTGCTCAGTTTCTGCATTTAACTGCAATTGTGCACGCACCCAGAATTGCTCTTGCATTCAGAAGCATCATGATGGAGACTGTTGGTAATTTCAACTTTTCTTTACCAACCAGAATCTAGTCCAGGATATCTTTGAAACGTTTTGATCACATCACACAAGTGCCAAGCAATGACCATCTATAACAAGAGAAAATCTAACCACCACTGTTTGTCATTCAGTGGTATAATGATCACACTGGGGTTACTACTGACTGGAAAGTCAACTGGACTATTCCTAGAAATACAGTGGCTACACGAGCAGCTCAGAAGCTAGGAATCCTGCTGGAAGTAACTCACTCTTGACTCCCTAAAACCTGTACACTATCTACAAAGTACAAAACAAGAGTGCCTTGGAATACTCTCCACTTACCTGAATGGGTGCATCTCCAACAACAGTCAAGACACCATCCAGGACAAACAGCCTGGTTGATTTGAACCACAAACAAAATTGGCAAATTTGATCTAAAATTGGCTGAATGGCAGGAGGAAAGTGGTCATAGTCAAAGGGAATGGAAGACATGATGAATGGTAGAATCCTGGGAACCATCAAGAATCAAAGGGACCTTCATGTATATGCCCACTGTCACTTAAGCTAGCTGGACAGGTAGATAATATTGTTATGAAGGCACAAGATTGCAAGCCTTTATTTTCCAAAGCATAGAGTTTAAGAATGGGGAGGTTCTGCTGGAACTGTGTGAAACATTGGTTGGGCCACAGCTAGAGTGTTACATGTAGTTGTGGAACACACGTTATAGGAGGGGTATAGTTGGACTGGAGTGGTGCAAAGGAGATTCACGAGGATGTGGCCAGGGCTGGAAAGTTTTAGTTATGAAGAGAGATTGGATACACTGGGATTATTCTTCTTGGTGGAGAGGAGACTGAGGGCTGTCATGATTGAAATGTATAAAATTATGGGAAGCATTCAAAGGGTAGACAGGAAGGAACATTTCTCCTTGTTAGAGGGATCAATGACCAGGATTTAAATAATAGATTTAAAGTAAGAGACAGGAGGTTTAGAGGGGATGTGGTGAAATTGATTTCACTCAGAGGGTGGTGGGCATCTCAAACTCCTTGCCTGAATAGGTGTAGAGGCAGAAATGCAAATAATAATTAAGAAGATTTTACATGTACAATTATGATGCCAAGGCATACAGACTATGGGACATGTGCTGGAAAATTGGATTAGAATTGTTAGCTTAGTATCAGAGATAATGGGAACTGCAGATGCTGGAGAATTCCAAGACAACAAAATGTGAGGCTGGATGAACACAGCAGGCCAAGCAGCATCTCAGGAGCACAAAAGCTGACGTTTCGGACCTAGACCCTTCATCAGAGAGGGGGATGGGGAGAGGGAACTGGAATAAATAGGGAGAGAGTGGGAGGCGGACCGAAGATGGAGAGTAAAGAAGATAGGTGGAGAGAGTATAGGTGGGGAGGTAGGGAGGGGAAAGGTCAGTCCAGGGAAGATGGACAGGTCAAGGAGGTGGGATGAGGTTAGTAGGTGGATGGGGGTGCGGCTTGGGGTGGGAGGTAGGGATGGGTGAGAGGAAGAACCGGTTAGGGAGGCAGAGACAGGTTGGACTGGTTTTGGGATGCAATGGGTTGGGGGGAAGAGCTGGGCTGGTTGTGTGGTGCAGTGGGGGGAGGGGACGAACTGGGCTGGTTTAGGGATGCAGTAGGGGAAGGGGAGATTTGGAACTGGTGAAGTCCACATTGATACCATTAGGCTGCAGGGTTCCCAGGCGGAATATGAGTTGCTGTTCCTGCAACCTTCGGGTGGCATCATTGTGGCAGTGCAGGAGGCCCATGATGGACATGCCCTCTAGAGAATGGGAGGGGGAGTGGAAATGGTTTGCGACTGGGAGGTGCAGTTGTTTGTTGCAAACTGAGCGGAAGTGTTCTGCAAAGCGGTCTCCAAGCCTCCGCTTGGTTTCCCCAATGTAGAGGAAACCACACCGGGTACAGTGGATGCAGTATACCACATTGGCAAATGTGCAGGTGAACCTCTGCTTAATGTGGAATGTCATCTTGGGGCCTGGGATAGGGGTGAGGGAGGAGGTGTGGGGGCAAGTGTAGCATTTCCTGCGGTTGCAGGGGAAAGTGCCGGGTGTGGTGGGGTTGGAGGGCAGTGTGGAGCGAACAAGGGAGTCACGGAGAGAGTGGTCTCTCCGGAAAGCAGACAGGGGTAGGGATGGAAAAATGCCTTGGGTGGTGGGGTCGGATTGTAAATGGCGAAAGTGTCGGAGGATGATGCGTCGTTCTCACACACCACCCTACCAACCTCCGGATACCGCCTCTTGCTCCCCAGAGGAGCTCGAACAGTTCATCCACTTCACCAACACCTTCCACCCCAACCTTCAGTTCACCTGGGCCATCTCCAGCACATCCCTCACCTTCCTGGACCTCTCAGTCTCCATCTCAGGCAACCAGCTTGTAACTGATGTCCATTTCAAGCCCACCGACTCCCACAGGTACCTAGAATACACCTCCTCCCACCCACCCTCCTGCAAAAATTCCATTCCCTATTCCCAATTCCTCCGCCTCCGCCGCATCTGCTCCCACGATAAGACATTCCACTCCCGCACATCCCAGATGTCCAAGTTCTTCATGGACCGCAACTTTCCCCCCACAGTGATCGAGAACGCCCTTGACCGCGTCTCCCGTATTTCCCGCAACACATCCCTCACACCCCGCCCCCGCCACAACCGCCCCAAGAGGATCCCCCTCATTCTCACACACCACCCTACCAACCTCCGGATACAACGCATCATCTTCCGACACTTCCGCCATCTACAATCTGACCCCACCACCCAAGACATTTTTCCATCCCCACAACGTCTGCTTTCCGGAGAGACCACTCTCTCCGTGACTCCTTTGTTCGCTCCACACTGCCCTCCAACCCCACCACACCCGGCACCTTCCCCTGCAACCACAGGAAATGCTACACTTGCCCCCACACCTCCTCCCTCACCCCTATCTCAGGCCCCAAGATGACATTCCACATTAAGCAGAGGTTCACCTCCACATCTGTCAATGTGGTATACTGCATCCACTGTACCTGGTGCGGCTTCCTCTACATTGGGGAAACCAAGCGGAGGCTTGGAGACCGCTTTGCAGAACACCTCCGCTCAGTTCGCAACAAACAACTGCACCTCCCAGTCGCAAACCATTTCCACTCCCCCTCCCATTCTCTAGAGGACATGACTATCATGGGCCTCCTGCACTGCCACAATGATGCCACCCGAAGGTTGCAGGAACAGCAACTCATATTCCGCCTGGGAACCCTGCAGCCTAATGGTATCAATGTGGACTTCACCAGTTTCAAAATCTCCCCTTCCCCTGCTGCATCCCTAAACCAGCCCAGTTCGTCCCCTCCCCACACGACACCACACAACCAGCCCAGCTCGTCCCCCCCCACCCACTGCATCCCAAAACCAGTCCAACCTGTCTCTGCCTCCCTAACTGGTTCTTCCTCTCACCCATCCCTTCCCCCCACCCCAAGCCACACCCCCATCCACCTACTAACCTCATCCCACCTCCTTGACCTCTCCATCTTCCCTGGACTGACCTTTCCCCTCCCTACCTCCCCACCTATACTCTCTCCACCTATCTTCTTTACTCTCCATCTTCGGTCCGCCTCCCCCTCTCTCCCTATTTATTCCAGTTCCTTCTCCCCATCCCCCTCTCTGATGAAGGGTCTAGGCCCGAAACGTCAGCTTTTGTGCTCCTGAGATGCTGCTTGGCCTGCTGTGTTCATCCAGCCTCACATTTTGTTGTCTTAGAATTGTTAGCTGTTTGTTTGTAATCAGTGCAGACTTTATAGACTGAATGTCCTCTTTCTGCACTGTAGACCTCTATGACTCTTTGACACTCACTCCCTCCATCACTGATGATCAATAACAGTAAGATGTCCATTCAAAAATGCACTGCAGGGCTCCTTAGACAGCATGTTCCAAAATATAACCACAACTGCTTCCATCCAGAAGGAGAAGGGCACTAGATACCTGGAGACACTACTTCCAGCAAGATCCACCTCCCTCCCTCAGCAACTCAACACCCTGAGTTTGAAATATTTTGCCATTCCTTCAGTGTCACTGTGTCAAAATCTCCAACTGGATCTCCATTCCTAACAGCATTGTGTGAGCACCAACAACACATGGAGTGTTGCGGTTCAAGATAATAGCTCAACACCACCCTCCCGAGAGCAATGTTGGCTGGCCTATAACTGATGGCTCAGCTATGGATACCCAATCTATAATACTATCTATCAGTATGCTCCATGACGTATGTACTATGAGCTAAACTCCAAAGCAGTACTAGTTGGGTGTCATCATAATTGGAAACGCCCTGACTCTCACCAAATGGAAAACAGATGTTCCATGGTTAGTTCGGTGATTCAGGTTGACACTAATGATTTTTTGTTATTATTTGAAAAAAATGCAGAACTCTCCCAATGCCTGGGCCAACATTCTTCCCTTAAACACAGTGATGAAAAATATTATAACTGGTTATCCACTTCATGACATAAAGCTGCATTTCCCTATTCAATAGCGTACTTCTCCAAATTAATTAATTTGATATGAAGCACACTGAAGCGTTTCTGGGAGAACTGATTCAACAATAATACCTCTGTATAAGTAAGTTTAAATTAATTCATAATTGCCATTATTTCATAGGATAAAATTGGTGGTAATTAAGCTGAAATTGATATGTTCACCAAGATAGTATAATTTCATAGGGGAGTTAAGGATGAAGTTTGTAACTGAAGCAAATAGCTACTAGAACAGTAACAGCTTGTATTTATATAATGGCTGTAACTTAAGATGAACCAAAATGTCTCACAAGATCATTATAAAACTAAGTATGACTCTAAGCCACATAGGATGTTAGCTCCGCTAGTTGATCAACAGCTTGATTAAAGAGATGTTTTAAAAAGTGTCTTAAGGGGAGAAAATGAAGTGGACAGTTCTAGAGAGGATATTCCAGAGATTGGGCCTAGGCCTGAAGTCTTGGCCACCAATGATGAAGCAACTAAAATTGGGATACACAAAAGACTAGAATTAGACCAGAACTGCAGATATCTCTGAGGGTTGAGACCATGGCAAGATATAAAAATAAGGATGAGAATTTTAGAATAAAGATACTGTTTGATTTGAAGACAATGTACAGCAAAGGATTGGTAGATGAAATTAGACTTGTCGCCAGTTAAGAAACAAGCAGCAGAGATTTGGATGACTTTAAGGTTATGAAGAGTAGAATGTGGCCTACAAGCTAGGTGTCCATTTGGAATATTCACATCTTGAGGCAACAAAGGCATGAATGAGGGTTTCAGCAACAGGTGGCTACAACTAAGTCAGACAATTTTACAGGAGTGGAAATATGTCAACTTAATGGTGGCACAAATATTTAGTTGCAAGTTCAACCTGAGATTAAACGTTGAATCAAAGTTGCAGATGTGTTGAATTCATCAAGTTGCCATGCAGAGAGACGGAATCGTTAACTATGGCACAAGGTTTGATGAGAGCACCAAAAACAGGGGCTTCATCTTCCCCCTATGCAATTAAAGGAATTTCTTTTCATCCAGTATGGAATATCAGATAAGGAGATAGATATTTTCACAGCAATGGGGGACTATCACAGCCACAATATTTCCCCTTCAGCAGTACTTTGACGATGATGCCAGGTATTAATTTCCATTCCATGAAACTGGAATGTTTGTTTTCTTTATTTTATCCTTGGGATGTGGGAGTGGCTATTTGTTGTTGTCCATTTCCAATTGCTCTTGAACTGAATGCTGTAGTAGGCCATATCAGAGGGCAGTTAAGTATTAAGCATCTAACTGTGGTAACTGGAGTCATATATAAACCAGCAAGATGAGGATAATAGATTTTCATTCCTTAAAGTACATCACTGAACCAGATAGGTTTTATGGCAAATAACAATGCTTTCATGGCTAAAATTAGACTATATTTTAAATCAAAAGGTCTCGCTTATTAATTCGCCATCTGCTTTGGTGAGATGCAAATTCATGTTCCTGCAAGTATTAGCCAAGACTACTTGTCTAATGATAACCCCAGTACACCACTGTCTCTCACAGGTCTCTTCATTTAGAATATCTGCCATCCTTAGAAAGCAGTTCATCCAATCTAAGTCCAATCTATGTATAAAATCTTGTAAATTCAGGAGTGAATGAGAGAAAACAGCCATTGAAATGTCAAATATATAAAAGTTAAAAGTGAAATTCCACCCTTTGTTTTCAGATCATCTCTGATTACAGATAACCCTGAGATAGCCATTGTTCCTTAGACTATTGTTCTTGCCGCATTCTGAGATCCACATTCAATGCTAAGCATGGTCACTTGCACTCCCAAACCTCTCTTCAAAAGCATCAATACAGTATCTTAGAGCTCTCCTGATCTTCAGGTTCATTTCATTCTTTGCCACCTTCAAAGTTTGACTAAAATCTTTGAGTAGAATTTTCTACTTCCTTGAGCAACGTGGCCAGTGGTAAGCAATATGGGAAAGTATTGTCAAAATGAAAATCAGAATCTTAATATCACAAAAAAGTTCAGATTTCTCTGTCACATTCGAATAGTGATCCTTATTAAAGAGCAGCAAATACTTTATCTCCACCTCCATCTACATTTCCATCATTAGCTCAAATTTCTATGCGGCTTCCAATTCCGTTCTGCTTTGAGAAGCTAGATGGTGCCAACTCCCAGTGTGCAAACCAGAAGGCTTTCCTGTCAGCAGCAGTTTGCCACTTGAATTTCCAGGCCTTCAGCTAGCAATCCTGTATGCTCCAATGCTCTCCTCCACTGTTCATCTAAGCAACTTTAGAATGGCGAACCACCAGCCTCACCATGACAAAACCATTATGCCTGCATCAAAAGATGTAACTCTTCAGCCCTTCAAGATTTCACTTTGGAGCTCAGAGACATTTGCAAAATGCAATCTCTCTCAGATCACCTTGCTGCAGGGACCCACATATACCTTATGCATCTCATGACTCCAATTTTTGATTCTTTGCACGTACCCTTTTCATACATATTTGGGGGCTGTCAGCTGTACGGCTTACATTTTTGTGAAGAAAAAGGGATTGGAAGCTTGCAACAGTTCAGAGCATTGAACTTTCAAAGGTGTGCACATGTTGGTGCTCAGTACTATGCTACATCAATGTCATATCTATTGCATGCAACAGCAGTTTGCACTGCAAACACTGCATTTGCCTCAATTGATTAGCCATGTGTGAAAATTGAGGGGAGCTTATTTTTGTGGGTGAAGGGAATCTATCAGCAATTAGGAGGTAATGATATATTCACTTAAAGTGTTCATTTGATTCCAATTTCAGCTGTTGGCTATAGTCAGTACTGCAGATCAGTCCAAATATTACAAGTGTAGAGTCATGGTGCTGTGGAACCATCATTCCAATGTGTGGGCCTTTTGTTTCTGAAAAGAGACAAAGGAAGGGAATGAGTACGATGATAGTGGATGGAAAAGCATTTACTGATAATGCAGAAGCAGGAGAAGTGATACAGTGTCCCCGGTGAATGAGTTGGAAGTGCAGAGGGAAAGGAAGGTTAGTCGTTTGGGAGGATGAGGTGGGTGAGACCCACTGAATGGGTATTATACATGCAAAAATGAGTGACAGAATTCGAGTAAGTGATGGCCCTATGACCATGGGATAGCAAAGTGAATGTGAAGCAATTATCTTTTCAGTGTGTGGAAGGTTATTAACCTTTTCCCTAGACTGCTGTGTGTTACATTTCACCTGGATACAGTACAGAGAAAACAGCCATTGAAATGTCAAATATATAAAAGTCAACAGTGAAATTCCACCCTTTGTTTTTCAGATCATCGTTATCTCGGAACAGGCTGGCTGAGTCTATTGATGTGACCGACTTTGCCAGTTAGCAGGAGAAGGTGCTGCCTTCTTTTCCACCACCTTTTACACCAGCATTTCCAAGTTCCCGGGGTCAGTGAACCAATGCTTTTATGGACCATTTCCTTCAGGATTATAGTGCAGGACATCAGTGTAAAGGGTAATTCCTGGCTTGTAGCATCTGACATGGTGCAAGACTGAGATTTAATTTTGATGGCATGTATGTTACAAAGTCCTGGCAGCCATAAGTACCCCAGTTCACTTGCTCAATGATACCGTGGCACAAAGAGGCCAGTTGCAAAATTATTGAGGTGTACAATAGAAGATTGTGTAAGAAATGTCATCAGGTGGACTAGACCCCAGAATCTCCCTCAAGAAAACATTTTGTCAAAAAACAGGGACATTTACCTCTTTTATTTCTCTTCTCAGGATTGAAATCTGTTAGAAATGTTAAAAGATGTCATTTAATGACAGCTACTTGAAACGTTAAATATAAAGTCACCATAGTTCTACTAGGGCTGCTCACTCACTGTAGAGAGATGACTGGTGGTTGTTTAACCTGAGGGCCAACACATGTCAGGTGAGGGGAGAGGTTGAGAAGGAGAGTCTTCATGTTTACCTCAGCCAGAGTCGGAATTGAACCTAGACCGTTAGCATCGCTGCATTACAAACCAGCCGTCCAACTAACTGAACTGTCTAAATGCTTAAAATGTTAAATTAGTGCTCAAAGTAAAAATTAGGAAAATTTCCATTAAGGTTCTAGACTAATGGAATGAAAGTGTCATTGATACTTCTACAACTCATGCAGTGATGACCTTTAAGATGTTTATTCCTTTTCACCTCCTTCTACCTCCGCTTCTTTTAGTCTTACTCCTTGTGTATTCACAAGGCATTCACAGTGCCCTTTAACATTCATGTCTCTGATCCTGAATAATTTTCCCTCAGTGAATGCTTTGACTTAATCTCCCTATGCTTCTACCCGAATGGATTTCTGCATACAATGCTGAGCTATCTTCCATTGCCTTCTGGAACCACATCTTTGGCAATGAATTCTGCACCAGACAGGATCCCTTTTGCTTGGCACCAATATTTTCCCTCAATCTACACAGGTCCTTCCGGCCCCTTACTCTCTTTTGGTCCATTTCTTGACAACTCCTAGTGCAAAATGAGCCATTTCAATCTCTCTCTGAACTAGACGTGCTCTGTTTTCTCAAGTAAAACCCTAACATTGTCACCAAATACTTGAAGATGGTGTTGCTGATAACTGCTCAACCATCTGGGAACTTGTAGAGTCAGATTATCAACTCTCTAACTGTCCTCCTACTTACCATGGCTTATGACCCCACCATTGAACATCAATCATTTCTACATCTATAAATGACCTCATGTCCTCTAGAAATCTTCCTTCAATAACCTCATAGTCCTTCAACATGAGCTGCCTGCATCGACCTTCTATTCAATGATCACAAACTGTGTGACCCTAATATACCTTTACTTCACCTTGTTCCATTCAACTGATTTCTTCCTATCTTGACTATTTTTTCTCCCTTTGTCCAGTCTCTTTCCCCTACATCTGTGACTCTTCTGATGCTACCTGTTACTTTTACGATTTCCAAATTCCTGGCCCCCAGCAGTTTTCTTTTCATTATGCATGACCAATATCTCGCTACACTTCCAACTCCTTCCAGGATGTCTTTTTTCCATAAACAGTGGCCCAATGAGTGTTCATATAACTTCATTTGACTGAAATTATTCACAATTAATGAAATTATTGACAAATTCTTTATCAACTCATTTTATGCCCTCAAAAGAAAATATTTTGCTTTGAATGCCCACAAGCTGGATTCTGAATTTATTTCTCTTTTGGTGGGAATATGTGGGACATTTCTTGCCCCAGTCTTACTTAGACCTAATTCCTCAACTCTTTTTCAGCTATATTGCTGAATGTATTGATGCTGCTGCTTATTCTCAAGCTAAACTAGAAAAAGAGTGGTTATTGTGCTTAGATTTCCATCGTTCTCCCATCTTCACCTGACACACTCCAACTCTCCTTTTCCCTTCCTTGGTGGCTTTGTCTCCAATTCTGCAAAAGGCTATAAACTATGTTTATTTTATGTTTATTGACTCCCACATCACAATGAACAGCTATTCACATCTCCTTCCTGTAAGGATTTCATTTCATTCTCCTAGATTCTCTGTATCCTACAGATCATACCTGTTCTGATGATGCAAGCTTTCATACCATCTCTTCTAAATGTCTTTCCTTTTCCTCAAAAAAAGCATTCCTTCATACTGCAGGAGATAGAGTCCTACACATCATTAGTCTACTTCCCTATCATTGTCAATGCCCATTTCCACGTCACCTTTTCAGGCAAAAATTTAGTTACAACTAGCCTTTTATAGGCAACACAGTGGGGACCTGGAGGAACGCAGCAGGTCAGGCAGTGTCAGAGGAATAGGGAAGTCAACATTTCGGGTCTTTTCTACTCCTCTGATTGAGCCTGACCAGCTGTGTTCCTCCAACTCAACACTGTGTTGCCTCTGACTCTAGCAGCTGCAGTTCTTGGTATTTCCAACTAAGCTTTTATCTCCTCTTTCCTCACAATTCAAGACCCCAAACAGTCCCTTGAGGTAAATTAGCAAAAAATGTGTTCTTTTTCTTCAATTTAATGAATGCATTCATTGTTCAGCATGTGATCTGCTCTATTATGGGACACCAAATTCAGATTGGATGATTGTTTTGCAAAATACTATGCAATGTGACGCCAAACATACAATCTCTTTTAATATTAACTCTCTGTTTTGCCCTTATGCTGAACTTTTTGTCCTTAAGGGAGATGCCCCACTGTGCTTCCTGGGCGCTAACCCTCTCTGGGTCTTCCTTCGCCTTTTGGCCCTGTACTCACTTCCCTCATTGCTGTGCTCACATCCCCCATTACCCATTCTCACTCCCTCAGTGTTCCCTGTCCAGGCTGAACCGCAGTTCAATAGCGTGCTTCTTCACTGTGCATGCATAAGATGTCATCAAAATTCTAAGTGACAGCATAGAGAGTCTGACACTCTGTGTACAGGCCTGTCTGCTATGACACAATAATTGCGCTCTTGTGCAACCCTGCGCTATAGAAAATTGTGGAATAAAAGTAACAGGCTTTATGGAAAAAGTAAGGTTGGAGCAGACCACCAAAACTATTACTCAAAATCGAAACAAATATAGTAGTTAGCCTAACACAAAGGATTGCACAGTTTAAATAAACGTTAATTCATATCTAATAATAAAATAATACAGTAAATTTAAACACTCAACCTTGAAAGAAATTGAAAATAACTTGCTGGGGGAGGAGGATGGTTTTGAGGTTGCTTAGTTGATAATACAGGGGCTGATGATGATCATCATCATCCCCTTCATATGTAGTTGTGGTTGCTGGGTTACGACGAAAATTAGTTAATCCAGAAGTGGGTGGCTGTGGTTCATTGTCATTCTGTTGTTTCGGAGTTGGCTTAAAAAAGACATCGAGGTTTTGCAGCTTTGCCATTTTTCTTCTTTCATGAAGAAGCTGGCCATAGGGTGCCAAATAAGATCTTATTCTATGAACTGCTACCCTGTTGCGTTTTGCATTGTAATCATTGTCCTCTAAGAGCTGCAGCTGCTTCTCACCTTCCCTTAGGATAGAAGATAAAACAGAAGTGAAAAGCTCTCGTGGTGCTGCATCCTGGACTTCATCTTCTTCTTCTCCAGCTTCCACTTACCCCTCAGTGACAAGTTGTTGTAGATCAGCTGTAGAAAGGTCTTCACAGTGGGTCTCAAGCAGCTCTTCGACATCCTCATTCTCCATGTCTTCAAATCCAACTTGCTTTGAAAGAGTAACACAATGTTCTTTGATTCTTGGGAGCTCCTCTGATATCTCAAAGCCTTTAAAATTACGAATAAAATTTCCACCAAACTGCATACAAGCAGTCCTTACTGATATCACCCCAGGCTTCAATATCACAAGTTGGTTCATTACATTCAAAATGCTTTATAACATCTAGCTTCGCTTCAAGTGTTATAGCCTTTCTTTTACGTTCACCAGCCCCAATTTTATCACCAGGTGGCTTCTTGTAAACATTCTTTGTCCTCCCATATTTATGGGTAACACAGCCGAAGTTGCAAAAACAAAGAACAAGAGTTATGGAGTACCCTTCAAAAAGCAATTCACAACAAAGCACGCAGGTCATGTGATATTAACATGAACATGTGATATTAATGTGAAGAATCGGATGGTGTACCCATTGTATTCCCCTGCCCACTGCCACACTTAAAATGTTGGGGATGGAATCATCTAATAGTTAATACGCATATGCAAAAGCTCACGTTTTACACACAGTGTTCACCCATTCATCAACCACATTACAGCCAATTCGTGTTAACAAAACACACATAATGACAAAAAGGACTGTATCTGCATTTCCAAATTAGCATGCATTCATGGTTTCCCATAGTTGATGGCGTCAGCAGACATTACTATATCGATAACACATTTTACAGCCTTCCGGACTCAGCATTGAGTTAAATAATCTCAAATCATAACTCCTGACTGCATATTATTTACTTTTCCTTTGCAGGTTTTACTTTTATTCTAATTTTGCTCATGTTTTCACTTTCACACAGCAGCTGTTGATCATTCTGCCAAATGTACCTCCTCTTAATCTGTTTCTTCACTTTTCCCATTACCATTTTCTTTGGTCCGGACCAATCACTCTTTCATCATTTACTCTTCCACTCAAAAATTATCTTTCCTCTTTATCTTCTCTCATCCACCTCTTTTTTCACTGGCTTCAATCCTTTATGACACACAAATAGAAGCATAATTAGACCCATTGAGCATGTTCCATTGTTCAATAAGAACATTTCTGATGTTTGTGTTTCAATTTCCTCATTCTCATCTACTGTCAATGGTCTTTGATTTCCCTTCCTAACAAGAATCCCTCAACCTGTGTCTTAATAATACTCGATGATGCTGCCTTCACTGCCTACACTATCTTCTGAGATTGAGATGTCTAGAGTCGCGCAACACTATGAGAGAAAATCTCCTCCTCATCTCTGTCCTGAAAGAGCGATCCCAAATTTGAAAGAGTATCCCTTGTACTCCATTGAATAAAATCCTAACTGATTCACCCTCTTCTCAGATGTCAGTCCTGCCATCTCAGGAATTAGTTTGGTAAACCTTTACTGCACTCTCTCTATGGAAAGAACATCCTTCCTCAGATGAGGAGACCAGAACTGTACATAATATTCCAGGTGTGGTCTCATCAAGGCCTTGTACAATGGCAGCAAGATGTCCTTGTATCCGTACTTGAATCTTCTGGCTTCTAAGGCCAATATATCATTTGCCTTCTTTACTGCCTGAAGCACCTGTCTACCTTAAGCAACTGGTGCACAAGGCACCCAGGTTTCATTGCAGACTCCCCTCTCCCAATTTATAACCACATAGATAGCAATCAGCCTTCCTGTTTTCGCTTCCAAAGTGGATGACTCGACATTTACCACATTATATGCATGCATTTGCCCACTCACTCACCATGTGCAAATCACACAGAAGCATTTGTGCATCATCCTTATAGCTCACCATTAGACCATAAAATCTAGAAGCAGAATTAGGCCATTCAGCCCATCATATCTGTTCTGCCATTTGATCATGGCAGTGGTAACCTCACTTTGTGCCTTAATGGGATGTCTGAAAAAAATTTTAGTTCACTCTTTTCAGTATCACATCATTTTTGATGTTGCAGGAAGAGAACACCAATATTTCAGAAATACTAGTTTTCCAATTGTTGAAGTGTCTAAAATCGAGTCATCAAGATATTGGCTCAGTTCATTTCTTACTTCTAAGGCCTAGATTCTCCAAGAGACTGGCACAAAGGCCAAAATGTCTATTTTAGATCACTCTTGTTCACGTCCCTCAATGCCTATATTTTGAGATGATACAGCCACAGAAGCAGCTTTTCATAATCCTTAGGTGAGCAGCTTACCCGTGACATTAACTGCTTCTGCCTCAGGCAGGATTTTCTTTTCAGATAAGAGCAGACTGGTATCCTTGCGAGACCTAACTGATTTACATCCTTGGTGGACAGTTCCTTTCATATACGCATTTGTTTCTTCTCCAAGGACATTTCTCACTGTTTTTACGCAATTGCTTTGTCTATGCCCAAGTGACTAGAAATGAAGTACTCAGAAAATGAATCCCTTAGAAATTTATTGGGAATATCTTGGGATTGTCCTAGCCTGTTAATTGGGATGTCCCATTCTGACAAAGGCCCAAGAAACCTTGTGTAACATTAAGTCAGAGATAGTAATAAGTGCTGAAACTGGTGTCAGAGATAACACAGTGTGGAGCTGGAGGAACACAGCAGGCCAGGCAGCAGCAGAGGAGCAGGAAAGCTGATGTTTCAGGTTGGGACCCTTCTTCAGAAATGGGGGAGGGGGAAGGGAGCTCTGAAATAAATAAACAGAGGAAGGGTGGGGAGCTAGGGAAGGGAGATGGGATGGTGGTAGGTCAGTGCAGTAGGCAGTGGTGGGGAGGAGCGGATAGGTGGGAAAGAAGACGGACAGGTCACGGAAGTGGAGATGAGAGGGGCTGGGGAAGGTAGGTGGGATGGCAATAGGTGAGTTCAGGTAGGCAGTTGGTTGTTATGTTATATGTTAGAACTACTGATACTGACCTCCTCCTTTACCGTGACTACTATTATTTTCTCCAAAATTAAGAAAATCCCAAGAAGTGTTGAAGGTCTGCAGATATTGGCAAGCCCAACAGCCTAACAGGCCAACTGTGAATCATAGCTACATCCAGCATTGCAATTACTAGTTGCAGCGCCATTTAGTTGCCATTTCATTTTGCTCTATTTGATGAGCAACTTGCAGAATGGGATATTGCTGAGGTAAGAGAATCTAAAGAAGGAAATTTTGTTCATCCTAATAAACACAAACATTTTAGGGTGAGAGGAGAAAGATGTAAGAGAGATCTGAGGAACAGCTTTATCAAACAGTGGAATGAACTGCCAGAAGAAGTGGTAGATGCAGGTACAGTTACAACATTTAAAAGATATTTGGACAGGCGCATGAATAGGAAAGGCTCAGAAATATATGGGTCAAATGCAGTCAAATGGGACTAGTTTAATTTGGGAAATTTGGTCAGCATGGACAATTTGGACTGAGAGGTCTGTTTCTGTGCCAAATGACTCTATGACTCAATGAAATGTATTCATTTACACTGGCTGACATAAATTTCAAAGTTTCTAGACTGGTAACATGAATAAAAAATCTGTATTTTTATACAAGATTTAAGAACATTAAAATAAACTAATGGGTTGAGGTATCATGCCATTATACTTGACAGCATTAAAGACAAATGGCATTTAGTGCAACAAATTTTAAATCTCACACTTGTAGCAAACATTTATTTTCGGCACTGATGCAAATAATTCATCCGGCTAAAGGAAAAGTAATCTTTAAAACATAATGGGTTTGAGTGGGAGGAAGGAGTTTAATCTCATAAAACTGACACTGGATCCAGATCCCTACATTATCCCATCATCTTCTAGATTTCACTGAGGCAGGATTGAAAGTGAGCAGGGAGCCATGTGCAGATGTTGGTTATTGTGACTCCCTAGGATAGTCCACTGAAAATCTAGCTCAATATTCCCAGAGTTGTCTCAAAACCTAAAGATTTTAAAATGTACACAATGTTCCCCAATTTTCAGACCCAGATTGATAAAAAGTCCAGACCAGGTTTCAGTACTGATTAAGATTCACTGTTTTACAAGGAATTAAACTGTACCAACAGGCAAAACAATTATAAACTCTCAACATGTAATACAACCAATAAAAACTCTAATCCCCTTATACATTTACCCTCATATGCACAGACAAATAGCCAGGATGAAATGGGTTGTGGACAGAGGGAAAAACTGTTCAGTAGTCTGTGTTCTAGCTTCTGAGTTTGAGATGATCTTTACGAATCTTCTGCTATTGACCAGCTTCAGTTTTCTTTCCCCAGATGGTTCCACTGGTTGATAAGAGACACACAGTGGCTGATTTAGTTATAAAAAGACTCTGGGTTATCATTTAAACATCACAGCTTTTTGCAACTGTTGCAGGAAGGACAGACTAGTTATCTTCACGTTTACAGTTAGTTTTGACTGCAAGTAAAGAGAGGTTACCCTCAAGCTGGGCAACAACGCAACACATCTCCTTCTGTTTGTTAATTTGATCCCAACTCTGACTTGTTCAGATAACTGAGAACCAACCACACAGTAGTTGGCAGGAAAAAAATCTCTGTCATTGATAAGTGGTCACTGGTCTAGATACAACTCAATTTCTTATTGCCAGTAAAAGCTGATCTGTAGACCAAAATGTCTGCAACTCAATTCTTCAATTATTGTTTGTTCAAACAGTTGTTCACATGCTGCCTGGTTTCAAACTTCAACTACTCTGAACCAATGGTTTATAAAACAGCTGTTTCTCATTTCAGTCCACAGTTTCTATAAACATGAAATAAAAAGTCATGGCCTTACATGGCTAAGTAATTAAAATAATAAAATAAATGATAAAATACTATTGTAACACCAAATGCTGCATTCAACAGCAGGAGCACCTGATTCCTAAGCAACTTGTTAGGGTCACTGAGATAAGTTCCCAGTGGGGTGAACATTCTTAACAAGCTGGAAAAATTTTGATCGTTGGAACTAAAGTGCACCAGCTATGGATGTTGAGAGTATGCTATTCAAAACACAACCTTTTGGATCAAGACCTCGTTCCCAATGTAACAGGCAGGAACACATTGCCAATGTGCATATCACGAAAACTGCTTTCCCCACGCTCCCTCCCCCAGTGCCAATAACTCTTTCTTTTGTCAAGTTCTGAGCTATCTTCTCCATGAGGAGAGAAAGCGGGCAGGTGTAAGTGTTTAAAATCATGTGAAGAGAAAGGAAGGATCAAACTTTGGAGGAAAACTATAAGGCATGGGCTTGAGTATTGGTATAAATGTGAGTAAGTCTGTTAGCTGCAAAGGTGAAGATAGTAGATGATGGCTGCAGAGAGAGGAAGCTGTGTCATGCTGAGGAGTTCTGAGTGGAGGAAAATGCTTTGCCACTCATCTTTCCCACTCCTTTCAGGTCCTAGATCCCATTGGGCCACTGTCTCCAGTCTTCAGATGCCACGCTTCTGCTGTTGAGTTCCTTGTGCTTGCTTGTTGAAAAGGCTATATTTTTCTTTCTGTCTGTGGAAGATCTCACTTCACTGTGGCCTGTCAGATTCCCCAGAAAAACTTCCATATAAGAGCAGATAAGATTGTCTGTGTGTGTGTGTGTGTGTGTGTGTGTGTGTGTGTTGAGGGTGGGAGAGTGTTGAAGGTGTGAGTGATCATGGAGAGTTACAATTTCCAAGTGCCCTCTCTGCTTGGTGGCTGAATGCTGCTCAGTCTCTTTAACACATGGCAGGATTTCTTTAATTTGAAATTATTTCCTACAACAGAATGAAAGCTTCACCTCAATTGTTAGCTGTTTCTCTACCAATAGGGTTCTGAGCCACAAGTGATATCACTGCTCCAGCAGGAATGAAGTTGATTAAATTCTGCCCATCGGACCAAATGAATGATGTTTTGTTTTCTCAAACTTAATTGTTGCATCACTCCGTTTCTACACAAGTAAAGGATTTCCCAGCAGCTCTTCCACAGTTGATCTCCAGACTCATGAAAAGAATTTGCTGGTTGCATTTTTATGGTGCATATGTACCACTACATACACTGGGCTGCACTGTTATCTATGGCTTTAGCAAAGTGTATCTCAGAAGAACATGGGTTTCCTTCAAACACTTCTAAAGGAATTATTCAATAGAATTGATAAAAAAAACAGATTTAATTTTGATAGTGAGGAAATAATAACATCAAATTACACATCTCCCTCCATAACAATAGTGCTTATTGTTCAAATGTGGGATGTTTGCAGTAAAGTGAATTGACATGTCCTGCGAACCTATCAAAGTGCTTTACTAAATTTCAAAAGTGAATATTTTAATGTGCAAGGCTGTTGTTAGCACAATATTTCACACAGTAAAATCTTGTAAGCACTGATGTGTTGCTCCTAATTGGGCCGTATAGGTTAAAGGAGTAATATTGCTATATATTGACCAGGACACCATTCCCTTTTTTAAATGGTGCAATGTCATCTT
This sequence comes from Stegostoma tigrinum, assembly GCF_030684315.1. Lineage (NCBI taxonomy): Eukaryota > Metazoa > Chordata > Chondrichthyes > Orectolobiformes > Stegostomatidae > Stegostoma > Stegostoma tigrinum. The sequence continues at coordinate 64,237,839 of NC_081359.1, forward strand.
AATCATCCACTTCAGCAAGCCTCAAGTAAGTATCTCATAGGATGGGTACTACATCTTTGACTTTAGAATATTATTTCAGTGCTAAACTAAGACTTCAGCCTAGATCACAGAGTTCTGTAGGAGTGGGACTTGAGCCCTGATTCTTGTGAATCAGGGAGAAAATATATTAACTGAGTCAAGATAACTCTAGAAAAACAATGTGATTTTTACTTGATTGCTTCAGGAGTCTATTGTTGAGATATTCTTGTTAGCAATATTAGTTGTCAAGGACTAGCATTACGAACAATTTTGTTCTCAGAAGCTCACTATTTTAACAAAGAATTTATTATTTTCTCAGTCCACTTTTCTTGGAGAATAGCAGCCAAACCATCACTGGCCAAAGGCTGGGGGCATGATCGACAATCCACCTTTGTCAACTGAGTTCTAAAACCAGTTTGTAGCAAGTGAACATTAGATTATATTCCCTTTCAAAGGGGGTAGTCTGATTCCTGTGCAACATCTTTTCTCAATGATATACTTCCAATCATGGTTGCCAACAAAATTTTGTTCTGCAAGTTGTCAGTGCAAGATGGAAGTCATGTGCTGCAACTATTTACCACCTGGGATATGAATAAGCAGGCTAAGTAATGGTCCACTCTGATTCAAATGTTAATGAACAATCATGAAAAAGAGAAAAATGCAACATAAAGAAAATGTTACAAAAATAAATCTCTAACATGGTTGAAATGGGAAAAGAAGTTAGAGCTCACATTTGCGATAGCTTTTAGCACCAGAGACATTTACTGGCAATAACTAAAACATCTGACTTCTGGAAAGGTAATGTGTCTTGAGTGATTTCATTTAACTTGGTGTGGAGAGATTATTTCATATCTACCATGTATGTAAGAGAACTTCATCTGCTCAATGCATACAAATGGAGAGAAAAGCAGTGAGATGCCTTTCTTGTCAAACTAACTGCAGACCTCCAACAAAACATTTTGACTTTCACATTTAATTCACATCTGCCCTTTCCTGAAGTTACTGTGCCATCGGCAAATAAGTAGCAGTGAGTATTATTAACTTTGCCATTAGTTTGACAGGAAGGCTTGGGTCAATAGCTTGGTGACGACAATAATCTTAAAAAGATACATATTCATTTAACACTCAGTGCACTGTATTATATTATTTCATGCAATATTTTTGCGTAGGTTTTTAATCTGCTTGCACAATACCATAATTCATGGCCCAGATTTTTTGATAGCCAGACAGCAATTTTTGCAGCATAGATAGGAGCTGCAAATTGGGACCCTGTAGACTCCCCGATGTAGTGGACTCTGACGGCATTCCCTGTTAAATTGAAAATTCTGAGTAGCAATTCCCCTACCCTTGGAACTCTCTGAAACTCTCCACTTAAATTGGAGAATTGGGAGGGTTCCACTGTTGTTAAATAAATAGCTGCTCAGGAAAAGTTAGATGACTGAAAACCTAGTCTAATTCAACTGACACCCAAATCTCCCACAAATGCCCCTAGCTACACTTCACCAAGACCTCTTACACTCCCCAGACTCTGATTCAACACTCCCTGTTCCCCCTGGACTGGGCTACCACTGAGCACTAACCATCACCCACCCTTAGTCCTGGACCCAACACCATTCTTCCCCAAGGCACCCAACACCACACTTTTTGCTTCGGACATGACACCCATCACCCTCTTACCCGACCCCAACACTCCAACACTATTTCTCCCTACCACCAGAGCAGCCAAACCCCATTCTTCCAGAACCCAACAACCCTCCCACCATTAGAATTCCTTACCCTGTCTCCATGGTAACCTGACCAAATGGATCTGACACCACCCAGCCCCCAGCTAAACTGAACTCCTCCAAACACTCATCATTTAATTGTTCTTGTTCCCACCTTGTACCCTAACACCCTATCTACCTGTCACCCTGGTGCCTACCAGCTATCTAGCTGGCACCCTACTTCCCTGGCATACACTACCCACCTTCAACCCTGTCACTATAACCTTCTGGCACCCTAGCCTCACACTTAGCCTACATACTTTCATTTTCACAGAATTTGGCTAAATGGCTGCGTATAATGCTGAATGCTTATCCTGCACTATATTGGACCTGTCAGATATAAAGTACCTCTGCATTTCTGATGGAACCATGATTAGAATCTCCTGTCAGAACTGTGGATTGTTTTCATAATACAAAAAGGAGTGGCGTGGCAATCTGAGTATGATTGGCTTTCCTTAGAATATCCAACCCAATGTTACCATAGCCATTGTTACTATGCATTGTATGCTTTTCTGTTGTTTTGTAAGCTAATAACTCAGCAATGTCACACTATTCATTTACATGCCAAAGTACGAAACTGGGGTTTTCCACAATTGTTTATTTGCACTTCATAGTTAAATATAAATTCTAGTCTGCAGTTTCCCCTTCCTAACCAACTTCCCTGGGAAAAACAAGCCCTTAAACATATATTGTGATCAGAGATAATGGGAACTGCAGATGCTGGAGAATCCAAGATAACAAAGTGTGAAGCTGGATGAACACAGCAGGCCAAGCAGCATCTCAGGAGCACAAAAGCTGACGTTTCATCGTGACGAAGGGTCTAGGCCCGAAACGTCAGCTTTTGTGCTCCTGAGATGCTGCTTGGCCTGCTGTGTTCATCCAGTTTCACACTTTGTTACCTTAAACATATATCTAGAGTATATATGTTTAATACTCTAGATATATGTTTATATATAAAACATATATAACCTGGTTCATTAATGACTCTTGGGCTGTTGTAATACAGTCTGTACCCCTGATGTAGGAAAACCTGGATTCAATTCCCTACATGTTCTGGTGCATAATAACATCTCTGAATGTTAGAAAATATATATTCTAGTTGATTTTTAAACAGGTCATCACTGACAAGATTCTCAAGCAACAGTGATCATACCAACTAATATTTTTGGTCATTAACATTGAAATTCTAGATAGAGTATGAAGAATATCAGAAAGTTACATAATTATCATGCAACACTTTAAGACACAGTGGCACATTTCAGTTTTTAAAATTTGGGCCCTACAGGCTGTAGAATTGCTGGTAATGAATTTGTTTGCAATTCTTAATTTATGCTACATATATATACACACAACATGGTAAAGAAAGTTAAGTGCTTAAGACATTATTGCATACAAACTTATGTGAATGGAAGCATATGTCTTCAGGTTGTTTAGAGATTAATCAGCTGTTAAAAAGTGTAAGTTGCGGGTGATTTAAGGCATTTTCAGGTAGGTATGTAACTGTTATTGTGCATGGCTCAAGGTATTAAGGGATTAGTCGTCCAGGACATCAGCAGAGTCACTAACTTTACTGCACATATATATTACATAACATAGGTAGAATTCAAATCACTGTGAGACCAGCCTTGATGTACAGAGTGAAACAGAGTTTCTTTTGTCAGGCAGACATCAAAGTGATGTTAAATCTACATCCCTATTAAAAGTCATGCCAACAGAGAACTGGAAACAATCTAATACAACCGTCTGAAGACTGTAATTGGATTTTTACATTAAAAATAAAAGCAAACTGATCAATTCATCATTTAATAATAATGAAACAAGGTGTTGATATTTCATGAATTATTCTAACTTGACATTAAATTTTACGTGTAAAATTAGAAGAGAATTATTGCACAGAAAGCATGAGTATTTTAAATTCACAAAGGTTATTCAGTACCCAAAGGGTTCTTATAGAGTAATGCATGCTTGCATATTTACAAAACAACTTTTTGAGTCAAAGCCTGTAATTACAGGCCAATCACTCAACACAGAGCTCTTGAACCCATTAAAGTTTGGGCATGGTTGGTCAAAGATTTGGGTCAGATGTCAAGGTCACATATTTCACCAAATCTGGTTGCAGGCATTTTTCAAACTGTTCCAAAGCTAAACTTTGTTTCAAATATAATGGATACCTGGAAATGATTATAGAGCAGTAATCTAATTGAGGGGTTCAGATGATATCATAAACCAGGAAGACCAAAGCTCCAAGATTTTATAATCATGATGTGAACCCCAAAATTTGATTTCAATTGTAAAAATATGTTGATTGTGTATTTTTCTTTAAGCATGTACGGTGTATTTCCAGATGGGGTTGGGGACGTCGGGTGTGAGTGTTGTAGTGGAGTTGACGGGTTTGATAGGGAGGGTTGGTTGAAGGGGTTAAACTGTACTGTTTTTGTTCAGTTTTAATGTTGCACCAGCTGTCAGTAGGGGCAGCAATGTTAGTGTGCTGTAGGTCATTGATACGTGATGGTATTCACATAAGAAGATCATAAATGTGACATAATCATCACAGAACTATTTCAAATAATGTTTAAATAATTACTGTGAAATTTAATGTCCAGTATCTATTCATATTATTTTTATTTGAAATATTGCAGCCCTGAAATCAAGTAATAGATTTTCCTGGGTTAAGTTTCCAACTAAAATTATTAAATATTCAGACAATAGTACTGCACAGCTTTGTCTTAGGATCTTTGTCTTTCAATGTTGTATATCAGTGAGTCGATGCAAACTCAAGAACGAAAGTCAACCATTCTACCTCTAATGCCCAATTCAGCATCTAATTAGACCTCCGCTCATTTCTTCCCCTATGCTCCATTTATTCCTTAATATCCTGCCCTCACACAAATAATATTGATTGAATATTTCAGTTGATCCTGCATCTAAAGCTTCTTGAGGTGAATGTTTGAGAGTTCCATTTTGTGTGAAAAAGTCCGTCCTGATTTCAATACAAAACTGCCTAGCTTTGTTTTAAGATTATACTCCTTTTCTTTGGATACACCTCACTAGAGAAAACAGTTTCACTGTGTCTGCTCAACCAATTCCTTTTATAATTTTAATGAATTTAATTCATTCAGAGAAACAGCCATTCACCTCAGTTTCCAGAACTTGTTGTATAAATTAGATCATGTTCAACCTGCCCTCTTGCATAATTTTGGTGAAGCCCTCTGTGAATCAGTAAGGCCAATATGTATTAGCTAAGGTTGTAGACCTAAAATTGAATGTAGACAAGGCCTAGCCAAGGCTTCATAGAACCAAAATATTATTATTTAATATTATTGGAAAATTTTAGCATTGCTGACAATTTATCATATCATAGATAAATTCCACAAGGATATAGAGGAAGGTCATTTTCCACTTTAATTTTTAGCTTTTCATTTTTAATTACCTTTAGCATTGTACTTTTTTCTAAATTAGGAAAAGATCTGCCTGACCCAAGTTTCTTTTAGATCTTCCAAGGACAAACATTGTTACTTAACTCTTTTGTTGAAATAATTTTGATTTTTACTTGTTCTTTTAACTCTGCCTTCCAGCTTTAAAGTGGAATTTTTGGAAAGACTTTGCAGACTTTGAAAAATGTAGGCGGGTCTTGGAACTGAAGTTTTGCCCCATTTTTAAAGGTCCCCAATTTTGCTGCTAGGGGAAAGGCAAGTGATTAACATATGAGGGAAATTTAAACTCATCAAGGCCATTTAAACTTAGTGACGAGTACAAACAAATCTCATTTTGACTGTTACAGAACCTTACTCTATATGAGAGTCATAGTTTGATGGGGAAATGTAAAAGCACTTGTAGGACGGATAGGGTCTGCCATAACTGACATAATGAGACATACCTTTAATCCCTCTATACTTTAAACTGTTAATGATTGCCAATGTTATTAAACATTAAATGGACGTCCCAGCTGGACTGCTTTGATTCACAAGCCAGCCATATAGCGTCTGTCCAGTTTCGGTGGAGCTCCTTGTTGACATTTCCCGCATTCATTTAGAATGCTTGGCTGAGTTTCAAAAGAGAAGAACTCAGCTATCTCAGCAGGGATTTCTGAGCTCTCAGTTGATGACATCTTAAAAAGGCTAACACATGAATTAGGGGTTTTAATAGAGGCATTTTTAAATGAAAAAATAAAGACTGGAGAAGATTTAAGAGTTTTAATGCTTTTGTGAATGGGAGTCTTTTTCAGCACCAAGTCTGTAAGCGATACATTAGATTTTAAATTTGTTTCTTTCATTTTCACATCACTCCTGTGGTCTACCCAAGGTGAATACCAGGTGAGTTGATATTGAATTAATATTGGGGCTTGAGGGAACATGTGTGGGGCAGGACATGTTGGCGACATGAGTTAATATTGAATTAGCATGGGGGCATGAAAGGCCATGAAGCAGGATAAAGGGAATGAAGGAAGTGAGGGAAAGAAGACTTAAAATCTTCCAGAACAACCGTGACCAAGTTTTAGGGAACTAAGGCAGACTTTCTTATCAGCTTGCTATTGCATCCTCATGCCTTGTGTCCACCAATGCTTTACTTCTTTGTCATGATATTTCATTTTCCACTGTTTTTGTTCCTGCTCGTCTCCCCATAAGTTGAAGCATAAAATAATTGAACTGCTGATGCCCTCATTCCATTAAACAGACTCATGTGCTTAGTATGACAAATTAATGGTTAACAGATTCCCATGAATCATTAAGGCCAATATATCATAAACGTTTAGAAAGTTTTAGCACGTATGTGCAGACAGACATAATAGATCAAACCCAAATCTCTGCATGAGTTTCTAAGCTCCAATCACTATGGCATTTTAAGAAATTTATTATTGTTCTATTTAGTAATTGTGATAGTCACGGATCCACTAGTTTTCATGGAAAATTTTCAGGGAGGTAACATTCATTTAGCTGAATTATCTCTTGCTGTCAATTGCAGTGTAAAAAGTATTGGGGAAAAGAATTGACAATTTGAACAATGACAATATTGTACATTAATACAGTACCTTTAAGGTGGCAAAACATAATATGTAAATAGCGAGTTTTGAGAAGATTTGTAGCTCAGGTTGAGGTTCTGGATGTGAGTTTGCTCGCTGAGCTGGAAGGTTAGTTTTCAGACATTTCGTCACCATTCTAGGTAACATCATCAGTGAGTCTCCGACAAAGCGCTGGTGTTATGTCCTGCTTTCTATTTATATGTTTAGGTTTCCTTGGGTTGGTGATGTCATTTCCTGCGTTGGTGATGTCATTTCCTGTTCTTTTTCTCAGAGGATGGTAGATTGGCTCCAAATCAATGTGTTTGTTGATGGAGTTCCGGTTGGAATGCCATGCTTCTAGGAATTCTCGTGCGTGTCTCTGTTTGGCTTGTCCTAGGATGGATGTGTTGTCCCAATCAAAGTGGTGTCCTTCCTTATCTGTATGTAAGGATACTAGTGATAGTGGGTCTTGTCGTTTTGTGGCTAGTTGATGTTCATGTATCCTGGTGGCTAGCTTTCTGCCTGTTTGTCCAATGTAGTGTCCACTATCACTCGTATCCTTACATACAGATGAGGAAGGACACCACTTTGATTAGGACAACACATCCATCCTAGGACAAGCCAAACAGAGACACGCACAAGAATTCCTAGAAGCATGGCATTCCAACCGGAACTCCATCAACAAACACATTGATTTGGAGCCAATCTACCATCCCCTGAGAAAAAGAACAGAAAATGACATCACCAACACAGGAAATGACATCACCAATGCAGGAAATGACATCACCAACCAAAGGAACTCTAAACAGATAAATAGAAAGCGGGACATAACACCAGCACTTCGTTGGAGGCTTGCTGTTGTTGTTACCTAGGATGGTGACGAAACATCTGGGGACAAACCTCACAGCTCAGTGAACCAGCTTACATCTCGAACACAATAAAGACCCACTCTCTTGTGGACGGAGAGGACGAGAGTGCTTTCTTGGAGGTGAAAGGAGGACGTCGGGTTGGCTGTGCACCCTTGCGACCAGTGGATCTTAATGCTGGCTTCGGCCTAACGCTGGTTCAGGGGAGCAGCCAACCTGCAACGATGGCTGCGGCAAGTGCTCGTGCCCCAGGTCAGGGGGTCCGGAACACCATCCGTGTTTCTGTAAAGAAGGTGGATGAAGGTGCACCTGTGGACCGCACCTTCTTCGTGAAGAGGGTCCTGTTGGACTGTTGTGGGTTTGCTGCTGCGGACATTTACTGCCTGCAGGATTTCCCCGGAGGAGGTTTTTACGATGTGACCTACCGGAGTGCCAAGCTTTGCGAGCGCTTCCTGGAGGTTTTCAAGGAGAAAGGAGGTGAGGGCCCCCTCTCTGTATTGACCGCTGTCCCACTGTTTGTGATGCCAGCGCAGAGGAGCCGTATGGTGACTGTACACATGTACAACCCGCATGTGCCAGCAGTTGATGTCCTGACCTTCCTCGGAAGGTATGTGAAGGTGGAAGGGGACCTAACTGACATGGTGGACCCCTTTGGCATCTGGACGAGTAAGAGGCAGGTCAAGGTGACGCTGAGGATGGGCGCAGACGGGAATGTCGCACACCCACCGTCCAGCTTCGCGATCGGCGGGAGCAGGGGCTACCTGACCTATGCAGGGCAACCTAAAGTCTGCCATGCCTGTGGTAGGTCAGGTCACATGGCGGCCGACTGCAAAGTCACCATCTGCAGGGAGGAGGGACACCTTGCAAAGGATTTCCCACGAGAGAGAAGCTGCAACCCTCGCGGGGAAGCGGGCCACTTCTATAGGGCATGCCCGCGGCGGGGTACCACCTACGCCCAGGTCGCCGGCAGGGGAAATGCGGGGCCAGCCCCCCCGGAGGAGAGGAAGGCACCAGGGCCCAGCAAGGACCCCACTAATGTGCAGGAGGGCCAGGCTGTGCAGGAGGGCCCAGCCCTGCAGGATGGGCCCGAGGCCAGCAAAGCACCCCTGCAGGCTCCGATCCCCCCCCGACAACCCGGAGCCAATGGAGGCGGCGACAGGCGACCCAGGGGAGTGGACAACAGTCCGGAAAGCGAGGAGGAAGGTGCGTCGACGGGCCCAGGAACCGCAACAATCAGGAGGGAAGAGGCAGCTACAGGGGGGCTATAAGAGCTCCTCTGACGAGGAGGATTCGGAGAGGGCCCACCCGAAGCAGAAGTTAAAGGTCTCGAGGGGGAAGGAAAGCAGCACCACGCTTCCAGGTGACGGGAGGCGTCCTGAGGCTCCCTCTGACACCCAGTCATGTGCCGCTGGGGCACTGGAGGGCCCCCCGGAACTTCCAGGCGGGAAGGAGGAAACAACGTGTCCCCAGCCTGACCCAGAGCTGGACTCTCCTGCCTCCGCACCCCTGACGGGGGGATGCCACCCGGAAGGCAGCACAGACGGTTTCCTGAGCCCAGAGAGCGTCCAGCAGTTAGCCCGGGCAATGGGCATGAAGGGACAGATGGAGGGGCTGGACCTTGGACTTGGGGAGGGTACTGCGGTCACTGCCCACAATGGGGGTACGAATTGCGAGCATTAATGTGCGCAGCGTCAAGTCAACCGCGAGATGTGTGTCCACGTTGGCCTACCTGACCACCATCAAGGCGGACCTCCTGTTTCTGCAGGAGTGCGGGATACCGCACCTCGGCAGGTACGGGAAATGGTCCGGCGCCTGGACCTGTGGGCCTTCGATCTGATCGGGGGGGTAACGACTGTCGCTCCTCGGGCCTGGCTATTCTGCTGCGGGGGCACAACTTCACCATCTCTCAAGTTCAGGAGGTGGTGGGGGGCGCCTCCTAGTGGCTGACATCACCTACAGGAACGCTCCCCTGAGGCTGATCAACGTGTACGCCCCAGCGGTACGGAATGAGCGGTTGGCCGTCCTGCAGCGGCTTCCACCCCTGCTGGCTACGTCCAGGCCGGTCATCCTAGGCGGAGACTTCAACTGCATCATTGATGCAGATGGAAGATCCGGCGTGGGGACAGCGGGTGGGGGGATTCAACTGGACGTCACGTCCAGATTCCTGATGGGCACGGTGAAGGACGCCAAGCTGCTCGACGTCTTCAGCACCCCTGCAGACGGAGCGCAGCAGAGGTACGCCTGGTCGCGGCCAGACGGGTCTATCCGCTCAAGGATAGACTTCCTGTTTGTGTCACGGACGTTCTCGGTCAGATCCACTGGTGTCGAGCCGGTGTTCTTCTCTGACCACTGCATCCTGTTGGCCGACTGTCACTTACAGGACGACCAGCCGGCCGGCAAGGGGACGTGGAAGCTCAACACGACGCTGTTGACCCCAGAGAACGTCGAGGAGCTTAAGAGGGAGTACACCGGTTGGAGAACCGTGAAACCCCTCTTTGAGTCTCCAGGCGACTGGTGGGAGACGGTGAAGGAGAACATCAAGAGGTTCTTTGTCCTCAAGGGTGTTCGGAAGGCGAGAGAGAGGCGGGGAAAGCTGTCGCGACTCCAGAAAAGGGTGCAGAACCTGCTCCTTCTGCAGTCGATGGGGGTCGATGTCACGGAGGACCTCCGCGAGGTGAGGGGCCAGCAAGCCTCGCTGTTCGCCGCGGAGGCCTCCAGGATAATCTTCCGGTCCAGGGTCCGCTCCGTGGAGCAGGACGAGACGTGCTCGCGTTTCTTCTTTCAGAAGGTGCACAAAGAGAGCTCTGTGCTTAGCCGGCTGAAGGAGGACGACGGCTCGGTGACGTCGTCTCGGCCCGACGTTTTGAGGATCAGCAGATCCTTCTATGCCGGACTGTACGACACGAAGCCCACGGACAGCATGGCCTCCGAGTCGTTCCTGTCGTCTATCACGGAGGTCTTAGACGACGGCACGAGGGAGTGGCTGGACCGGCCGATATCCCTGGACGAGCTGGCCAGAGCCCTCAAGTCCTTGCAGAGGAATAGGACTCCCGGAAGTGATGGCTTACCGGTCGAGTTGTATTCTGCTCTGTGGGGCCTGGTCGGCCAGGACCCGCTGGAGGTGTACGATAGTGCGCTTCGGGCAGGGGAAATGTGCAAGTCCATGAGGAAGGGCATCATCACCCTCATTTACAAGAGGAAGGGGGAGAGGGAAGAAATTAAGAATTGGCGTCCCATTTCACTTTTGAACGTGGATTACAAAATCCTGGCCAAGGTCATTGCCAACCGGGTCAGGTCTGTCCTGGAGTCGGTGATTCACCCTGACCAAACCTGTGCTGTGCCGGGCAGGAAGATCGCTGAGAGCCTCGCGCTCATCAGGGATACGATCGCCTACGTACAGGACAGGCGGGTGGACACCTGCCTCGTCAGCCTGGACCAGGAGAAGGCCTTCGACAGGGTCTCTCATGCTTACATGAGGGACGTCCTCTCCAAATTGGGGTTCGGGGAGGGCATCCGCAATTGGATCCGGCTGCTCTACGCCAACATCGTTAGCGCAGTCTCGATCAACAGGTGGGAATCAGACAGTTTTCCTGTTAGATCTGGAGTCAGGCAGGGCTGCCCGCTCTCTCCTGCCTTGTTCGTGTGCTGTGTGGAGCCCTTCGCCGCCTCCATCAGGAAGGACGTGAGCCTAAAGGGCGTGACTATCCCAGGCAGCGGAGGCCTTCAGGTCAAGACCTCCTTGTACATGGATGATGCCGCCGTCTTCTGCACCGATCGTCGGTCGGTGAGTAGGCTGTTGGACATCTGCGGCCAGTTTGAACTGGCCTCGGGTGCCAAAGTCAATAGGGGTAAGAGCGAGGTCATGTTCTTCGGGAACTGGGATGACCGCTCCTTCATCCCCTTCACCGTCAGGACAGACTACCTGAAGGTGCTGGGTGTTTGGTTTGGTGGAGCTGGGGCATGCACTAAGACTTGGGAGGAGCGTATCTCCAAATTTAAGCAGAAGCTGGGCAGGTGGACGCTCCGGTCCCTCTCCATCGCGGGTAAGAACCTGGTTGTCAGGTGCGAGGGGCTTTCGGTACTGTTGTATGTGGCGCAGGCCTGGCCTATTACCTGGACCTGCGCCGCTGCGGTCACCCGGGCCATCTTCCACTTCATTTGGGGGTCGAGGATGGACCGGGTCCGCAGAGATACCATGTACAAAGACCTGGGAAATGGGGGAAAGGGCGTACCGAACGCCACCCTCGCCCTGACGGCTACCTTTGTGTGTGGCTGCATCAAGCTGTGCGTAGATCCTCAGTACGCAAACACCAAGTGTCACTACTTACTGAGGTTCTACCTGTCCCCGGTGTTGCGAAGGATGGGCCTGGCCTCGTTGCCGCGGAACGCTCCGAGTAGTTGGACCGTTCCGTACCACCTGTCCTTCGTGGAGAAATTTTTGAAAGGCAACACCTTTGACCACAAGGCCGTCAGGCAGTGGTCAGCACGTAGTATCCTCAGGACCCTTCGGGAAAAGGAGAGGGTGGATCCCGTCGTGTGGTTCCCCATGCAGACTGCCAAAGTCGTTTGGCAGAATGCCTCATCGCCAGAACTTTCAAACAAGCACAAGGACGTTGCTTGGCTGGTGGTGAGAGGGGCTCTGCCAGTGAGATCCTTTATGCATGCCCGGAATCTCTGCACCACCGCACGCTGCCCTCGAGGTGGCTGCGGGGGGGACGAGACTGTTGATCACCTCCTTCTGGAGTGTGCCTATGCGCAGGAGGTCTGGAGGGGGATGCAGTGGTATTTGTCGAGGTTCGTCCCGAGCAGCTCCGTGACGCGGGACTCCGTGCTCTACGGGCTGTTTCCGGGGACGCACACCGAGACCAACATCAACTGCGCCTGGAGGACCATCAATGCGGTGAAGGACGCTCTTTGGTCTGCCCGCAACTTGCTGGTCTGCCAGCTGAAAGAACTGACCCCGACCGAGTGTTGCAGACTGGCGCACTCCAAGGTCCAGGGCTACGTGCTGAGGGACGCGCTAAAGCTTGGGGCAGCCGCCGCCAAGGCGCGGTGGGGAAAGACCACCGTATGAGCCCCCTCGTCCAGAAAAGGGAAAAGAATCCTATCTGGTAACTGGGCCCAGCTGGCGCCTTCCCCAACTGGTCAGGGGACCAACTGGGACTGTGCGGGGTGACGACTGCCGGGGCGGTTTCTTTGCTTTGTTTTTTTTTCTGTTTTGTTTTTTTTTCCCTTTATTTGATGTACGTACCCCCGGGTAACCCGGAGTGGCTTGCATGACTGGGTAGGTGTATAAATGTTTTATTTTTTGTACATTCTATGAATAAAGTATATTTTTTCAAATTAAAAAAAAAGGTGACGAAACATCTGAAAACTAACCTTCCAGCTCAACAAGCAAACTCACATCCATATTATGTAAATATTTCAAGATGCTTCACAGACGTGTTACCAAATAAAATATGACACAAAACCACATAGGACAACTAAGTAAAAGAGCAGTGGTTTACAAAAGTATCTTAAAGGAGGAAGGAGGGCTAGAGAGCAGAGTGCTCGAGGGCCACAAATGACAGGGTGTGTAAAATCAGGGATTTGCAAAAGATCAAAATCGGTGGAAAGCAAATATCTCAAGGGATTGCAGTTCTGGAGGAGATTGTAGACATAGGAATGGACAAAACTGTGGAGAAATTCAAATAATTTGAAATCAAGGATGAGAATTCTAAACTTGGATATTTGTCTAATGGGAAGCCAATGTAGCTCTATGAGCTTCGGATTGAAAGCTTGTGCAAATGAAGATGCACGTCAGGTTTTTGGAAGAGTTTATACTTATAATGGAAAGAATGGGGAAAGTTGGCCAGCAATGCATTGGACTACTCAAGTTAGAAGGAGTTGTTGTGGGTTTTGGCAGCAGATGAGCTGAGACTGGGGAGACGTTGTGCAAAGATGAAAAAAAAAGCCTTAGTGAAGGCATGGATATATGATCAGAAGCTGATCTTGGTTTCATGACACAAGTAGGTGCGGTTTTGGAAGAGTTAGGTTGGGCTCATTATGCCCACTGTTTTAATTATTTAACCGTTTATATTCTTTTATTTCAAAAGTAAATACATTACTGAAGTTACATATGCTAAATTTGCAGGAGATTGTCTCAGGATTTGAATTTTAAAAATTAGGGGAAGGGCTATATTTGAAAAAAAGTACCTTTTCAGGAACTGTCTGCCAATTTCAAAAAAAATCTTAAGGGCTGATTTTGCTCTTATACCTGTCAAAAATAGGTGACCATTAAAATAAGCAATGTTACTGTCTGTACAATTGCTTTCACATTAACAAGAAGTTGAGGGGGAGCACTCACTCAAGCCTGTTGGAGTCTTCCTTTAAATATGAAGATCTGGTTTGGATGCTGCCATGAGGGCCTATTCCAGCTGCAATATTAATTGAAGGCATGTGTTGGGGAAACTGTTGCTTCCTGGGGCTTAATATCCTGCACCTGTCTACCAAACAACTATTGCATCCAGTTGGGTTTGTTTGGAAAACTGAAGCAGCCGATGCAGATGAATAATGGGAAATAAAATCTCTTGGGGTTTAGCGTACAGAGGTCGAGGCAATTTGCCAACTACTTTGTTCTCACCCATGTCACCTCCTCCCAACCTACTTCAAATGGTAAAGTGTGAAGCTGGATGAACACAGCAGGCCCAGCAGCATCTCAGGAGCACAAAAGCTGACGTTTCGGGCCTAGACCCTTCATCAGAGAAGGGGATGGGGAGAGGGTTCTGGAATAAATAGGGAGAGAGGGGGAGGCGGACTGAAGATGGATAGAGGAGAAGGTAGGTGGAGAAAGTATAGGTGGGGAGGTAGGGAGGGGATAGGTCAGTCCAGGGAAGACGGACAGGTCAAGGAGGTGGGATGAGGTTAGTAGGTAGGAAATGGAGGTGCGGCTTGGGGTGGGAGGAAGGGATGGGTGAGAGGAAGAACAGGTTAGGGAGGCAGAGACAGGCTGGGCTGGTTTTGGGATGCAGTGGGGGGAGGGGATGAGCTGGGCTGGTTGTGTGATGCAGTGGGGGGAGGGGATGAACTGGGCTGGTTTTGGGATGCGGTGGGGGGAGGGGAGATGTTGAAGCTGGTGAAGTCCACAGTGAAACCATTGGGCTGCAGGGTTCCCAGGCGGAATATGAGTTGCTGTTCCTGCAACCTTCGGGTGGCATCATTGTGGCACTGCAGGAGGCCCATGATGGACATGTCATCTAAAGAATGGGAGGGGGAGTTGAAATGGTTTGCGACAGTGAGGTGCAGTTGTTTATTACGAACCGAGCGGAAGTGTTCTGCAAAGCGGTCCCCAAGCCTCCACTTGGTTTCCCCAATGTAGAGGAAGCCACACCGGGTACAGTGGATGCAGTATACCACATTGGCAGATGTGCAGGTGAACCTCTGCTTAATATGGAAAGTCATCTAGGGGCCTGGGATGGGGGTGAGGGAGGAGGTGTGAGGGCAAGTGTAGCACTTCCTGCGGTTGCAGGGGAAGGTGCTGGCTGTGGTGGGGTTGGAGGGCAGTGTGGAGCAGACAAGGGAGTCACGGAGAGAGTGGTCTCTCCGGAAAGCAGACAAGGGTGGGGATGGAAAAATGTCTTGGGTGGTGGGGTCAAATTGTAGATGGCGGAAGTGTCGGAGGATGATGCGTTGCATCCGGAGGTTGGTGGGGTGGTGTATGAGAACGAGGGGGATCCTCTTGGGGCAGTTGTGGCGGGGGCGGGGTGTGACGCATGTGTGGTGGGAAATACGGGAGACGCAGTCAAGGGCGTTCTCGACCACTGTGGGGAGAAAGTTGCAGTCCTTGAAGAACCTGGACATCTGGGTTGTGCGGGAGTGGAATGCCTCATTGTGGGAGCAGATGCGGCAGAGGCGGAGGAATTGGGAATGGGGATGGAATTTTTACAGGAGGGTGGGTGGGAGGAGGTGTATTCTAGGTAGCTGTGGGAGTCGGTGGGCTTGAAATGGACATCAGTTATAAGCTGGTTGCCTGAGATGGAGACTGAGAGGCCCAGAAAGGTGAGGGATGTGCTGGAGATGGCCCAGGTGAACTGAAGGTTGGGGTGGAAGGTGTTGGTGAAGTGGATGAACTGTTCAAGCTCCACTGGGGAGCAAGAGGCGGCGCCAATACAGTCATCAATGTAACGGAGGAAGAGGTGGGGTTTGGGGCCTGTGTAGGTGCGGAAGAGGGACTGTTCCACGTAACCTACAAAGAGGCAGGCATAGCTGGGGCCCATGCGGGTGCCCATGGCCACCCCCTTTGACGTAGGAAGTGGGAGGAATCGAAAGAGAAGTTGTTGAGGGTGAGGACGAGTTCGGCTAGGTGGATGAGGGTGTTGGTGGAGGGGGACTGGTCGGGCCTGCGGGACAGGAAGAAGCGGAGGGCCTTGAGGCCATCTGCATGCGGAATGCAGGTGTATAGGGACTGGACATCCATGGTGAAAATGAGGTGTTGGGGACCAGGGAATTGGAAGTTCTGGAAGAGGTGGAGGGCATGGGTGGTGTCACGGGCGTAGGTGGGGAGTTCCTGGACCAAAGGGGAGAAAATGGAGTCCAGATAGGTGGAGATGAGTTTGGTGGGGCAGGAACTGGCTGAGACAATGGGTCAACCAGGGCAGGCAGGTTTGTGGATTTTGGGAAGGAGATAGAAACTGGCTGTGCAGGATTGGGGAACAATGAGGTTGGTGAAGGGTCTAGGCCCGAAACGCCAGCTTTTGTGCTCCTGAGATGCTGCTGGGCCTGCTGTGTTCATCCAGCCTCACATTTTATTGTCTGATGCTCCTGTTTATGTCTGTCAGCCAGAGCTCCTGATTGGACTAGGTTAACAGCCCCAGTCAGGGGATTCATATTTTATGAGGTCCACCTGACTGACCTTATTACATTCACTAAAATTTCCTGTGGTACATTCTCTCTATGATGCTTTTAAAGTCCCTCATCCAATTGAACACATGGAAAAATGTGTTTAGTGTGACAGATATTGGGAAAAGAACTTTAGTATCAAATATATTTTAGTGCACCAAAAGAAAAGCATAAGCAAACTTTTGGAAAGTTTTTACACAATGTGTACAGATGAGTATGACATATATCACCCACAATATTGTGTAAAGAAAGAGCACAATTTTTTTTAACAATCCATTACCTTGTTCACACAACATCTGTAGTTTCACTCTGTTAGTATTTTAATACTCATACTGGAACGGCCCCCAGTCCAAACGCCAGGGCAATAAACTTACGTATGAAGTGGCCTTTAATTAACCTTTAATTAAATGCAATGTGATAAGGCTATGCAATGGAAATTTTCCTGAGCTCTGAATTGAATTATTATTCTATGGTTCGACAATGAATAAAAAATTAGACTTTATGAATAATAAATATTTTTGATAATATACATTTTGGGAAAATGTTTTCATACATTTGCACTAAGAATAAAGGTTTAATTGTGGCCTTAATTATATGAAGACGACTGAAATTGACTAGTTTCCTCGAAGGAAGTGTGTTTCCTCATTTTCTGTCTGTAACACATACTGTGGAGGAATATCAAAGGCTGGATCAGTTGTGCTTTGCATGGATTGTCACTTATTGCTGTGGAGCTTCAAATGTACTGTGTACTCCCAGTGACCAGCAAAAATGGTAAGATCATCTGGGCACAAGTGAGACAAAAATAGAAATTTCTGCAAAAGCTCAGCAGGTCTGGCAGCATCTGTGGAGAGAAATCAGAGTTAACATTTTGGATCCAGTGACCTTTCTTCAGAACTGATGGAAGCTCAGAAAAAGTTGATTTTTATGCAGAAGATAGCGTGGGGGTGGAGAGTGGGCAAGGAGTAAATGATGGGTGAAGATAGAGCCCAAAGAAAGAGAAGAGCAGTTAGACAAAGGAGTGGATAACAGTCAGGCTAGGAAAATGAATAGTTGGTATTGGGGACTACTTGTGGCAAACAATAGGTTGTATATAATTGCAGACCATGTGATAACAAAGATGTGTGGGGGTTACAGTAAAGACATGAAAGAAAGTGTCTCAAGCCCTAAAACTGTTGAACTCATTATTGAGTCCAGAAGGCTGGTGAATTTCCAAGGGAAAATAAGGTGCTCATCTGCTTCTCCGGAGAACTGCAGCAAGTCTGAGACAGAGGTGTTGGTCAGGAAACAGGTTAGTATATTGAAGTGGCAAGCTCAGTGTCTTTTTTAGCAGACAGATTGCAGGCATTCTGTGAAGTGGTCACCCAGTATAAGCTTTGTTTCCCCAATGTAGAGGAGACCCCACTGGGAGCAGCAAATGCAGTAGACTAGATTGTGAGTGAGTGAAGGAGGAGTAGACCAGTGTGTACCAGAGGGAACAGTTCTTGCAGAAGGCTGACAAGGAAAAGGAGGGGAATATCTGTCAGCTGGTGTCAAAGCACTGGAGGTGGTGGAAAAGCTAATGATCCTTTGGATGTGGAAGCTTCTTGGATAGTAGTGAGGACAAAGAGGACCCTATCGCTGTTCGGGGAGAGAATAGAGGGTGAGGGCTGAAATGCAGGAGATATGTCAGACTCAGCTGAGGGTCCTGTCAACCACAGTGCTGGAGAATCCTTGGTTGAGGAAGAAGGTGGACATTTCAGAGGCTCCCTTGTTGAAATTGGCATCATCAGATCAGATGCAATGGATACAGAGGAAGTGGTAGAATGGAATAGAGTCTTTAGGGAAAGCAGGGTATGAGGACATACAGTCAATGTAACTGTGGGAGTCAGTGAGTTTGTCGTGGATATTGGTGGCCAGCCTATCCTCAGAAATGGACATAGAGATATTGAGGAAGCGAAGGGAAGGGAGGAAGGGAGGTGGACCAGGTGAAGATTAAGGTGGGATGGAAATTGGAAATGAAATTGACAAACCTTTCCAATTTCGGACAAAAGAAGGAAGCAGCAACGATGATATCATCAATATACCAAAGAAAGAGTTATAAGTGGGCATCAGAATAGGACTGGAACAAGGAGTGTTCCATGTACCCCACAAAGAGACAGGCATGACTGGCACCCATATAGATAACCATGGCCACCCCTCTGACCTAAGGAAAATGAGGAGAAGTTGTGCAGGGTGAGGATGAGCTCAGTCAGGCAGGGGAGGCTGGTGGTGGATAGGGATGGCTCAGGCCATTTTTACAGGAAGAAGCAGAGAAACCTGAGACCATCCTGATGGGGGATGGACTTTTAAAGGGATTGGTATAAAGTAATTGGTAAAGGTGAATTGTAAAGAAGAGGTGGCTGGAGCCTGCAAACTGAAAATTCTGAAACTGACATTTCAGTCATCATCAAATAAACATTCCTGGAGAATTTGTCCATAGTTTTGAGATTGCACAACAGAATTTATAGAGACATGGAATCATACAGCATGGAAACAGACCCTTCGGTCTAACTCATCCACGCCAACATGGTTTCCTAAACTAAACTAGTCCCATCTGCATGCATTCAGCCCATACATTTTTAAATCTTTCCTATTCATGTACCTGTCCACATGTCTCTTAAATGCTGTAACTGTATCTGCTTCGATCACTTCATCTGGCAGTTCATTTTATACACGATACACCCTTTATGTGGAAAAATTTACTCCTCATGTTCCTTCTAGATCTTTCTCTTCTCACCTTAAAAATATACCCTCTAGTTTTGAACTCCCCTATTCTAAGGAAAAGGTCTTTGTTAGTCACCTTATCCATGCCCCTCATGATTATATAAACCTCTATAAGGTCACCCTTCAATTTCCAATAGTCTGGGGAAAAAGTCCCAGCCTATCCAACCTTTCCTTACAATTCAAACCCTCTAGTCCCAGTAACATCTGTGCATGCTTTCCAATTTAATAATATCCTTCTGATAGGGCAACCAGAACTATACACAGTACTCCAAAAAGTGGCCTCACCAGCATCCTGAATAACCTTAACATGATGTCCAACACCTACACTCAGAGGTTTCAGCAATGAAGTCTGACACTTCAAATGACTCCTTAACCACTTACCTGTGTTGCAACTTTCAAGGAAATATGTGCCTTAACTCCTAGGACTCTCTGTTTGACAGCACTCCCCAGTTCCTACTATTAACTGTGTAAGTCCTGTCCTACCAAAATGCAACACCTTGCATTTATTGAAATTAACGCCTATCTGCCACACCTCAGTCTATTGGCCCAGTTGATCAAGATCCCTTTTCACTCTTAAATAACCTTCATCACTATATACCATTCCACCAATTTTGGTGTCATCCACAAACTTACAAATCATACTTCCTATATTGTCATCTAACTCTTTATATAAATGAGAAACAGCAATGGATCCACCATCGATCCCTGTAGAACACTGCTGGTCTCAGACCTCCAGTGCGATTAACAGCCCTCCCCCATCTTTGCCTCCTACCGTCAAGTGAATCTTGTATCCAATCAGTTATCTCTCCCTGGACCCCATGTGATCTAACTTTACTGACCAGTCTATCATGCAGAACCTTGTCAAAGGCCTTGCTAAAGTCCTTGTAGATGATGTCTACTGTTCCACCTTCATCTATCTTCTTGATCACATCCTCAGAAAATCAGCCAAGTTTGTGAGGCACAATTTCCCAACACAAAGCCATACTGATTATCCCTAATCAGTCCTTGCCCCTCCAAATGCATGTAAATCCTGTCTCTCATAATCCCTTCCAACAACTCACCCACCACTGACGTCAGAAACACAGGTCTATAATTCTGTGGTACTTCTCTTTTCATGGCTTTTTTTTTGTTACCTCACTTATCTTGTCTGCTTCTCTCCTGTATCCTAGTGCATGGTTTTGATAGTAATGGATCTGTTCCACCATCCTGCTGTGGCACCATTGTAAACCTTCACAATGACCTTCAGAAAGTTTCACAGATCCTGTTTCAATTCTGTTCTCAGGTCTATGGGGCAGCTGTATATTTACAAAGCCATCAAATCAGTTCATTGAAGTTATTAATATCTATGAACAAGCATTCTTTGTAGATACAATCGACTTCAAGACAATTAAGATGTGTGTAAACCCTTTGTACATATGAGATTGGATGACAATATTATTGTCTGTTTGGTAAAAGAATAAAAACTGTGGATCCTGCAAATAAAAATGGAAAGTTCTGAAAATGCTTAGAAGATGAGGGAGCACCTGTGGAGAGAAACAGTTTGTTTCTGGTTGATGATTTTTTATCTAAACTTAATCAGCAATCTTGAACTTAACTAGCTATTTTTGAGAAAAAGAGGCAAGGAAAGGACTAGGCAACTAAACACAATTGAAAGACCTTGTTTACTTTAAAGATTAGAAAGAACCATCGATCCTTCTTATCTATTAGCTGCTCTTCCTGCACTTGTGTCATATTGTAGTTCAGGGTGTCACTTCATCCATGGTCTCACTGCAGATGGGCCTCTCGATTTATCCTCTGCCACTCACTTTTCATTCTAGAGAATTTGCTTCCTGCAATAACTTTTAATAAAGTCTTATCTATCCACCACAATCCCACTTTGAACCAAATTCCCAACTACACTCGCTTAGTACAAGAACAGAAGTTGCTGGAAAAGTTCAGCAGGTCTGGCAGTATCCATGAAGAAAAATATCAGAGTTAACAGTTCAGGCCCAGTGACCCTTTCTCAGAATCAGAAGACTTGCTCCAGCTTCTCCAACAACCTCTGTTTTTGTTCCTGAATTACAGCATCCGCAGTTCTTTTGGTTTTCATACTCACTCAGTCTTTGACTATGCTCCTTACTCTTGTAGCTTTTATTCTCCTTCTAGTCTCACTGTGCTGCCACTCTCAATCCAGCTCCGTCACATCCTTTGAACCTCCCATTAGCATCATCAAGGTCTCACTCCCAATCCTCCTTTGTCACAGCTGTTTCATCCTCCCACCAGTGTCACTACATTGTCACTCTCAATCCTGCTCTGTCACAATTTTATCCTCGTGTTAGCAGAAGCATGGTGTCACTCTTGATTTTGCATAGTTGTTACTCATTCATCCTCTCTCTGTCTCTTGCTGTTGCTTTCTTCATTGCTTTTAAGTTGTGTTGTGGAATCTTTCACATTCACCTGAATTGACCTTAAATTCTTTCCAAGTGTGCTTTCTTCCAATGTTGTATATTGAAGCAATTAGAAACAGTTCAGTGAAGGTTCACTCGACTCATTTCAGGGATGGAGGGCTTATCTTTTGAAGAAAGGTTAACAGGTTTGGCCTATATCAATTGGAATTTAGAAGATTGAGAGACAATCTTATTTAAATATATAAGATTCTGAGGGGACTTGATATGATGAATACTGGGAGGACAGGGATGGCACAATGGATCAGTGGTTAGCACTGCTGCTTTACAGTGTCAGAGACCTACATTTTATTCCACTCTCAGGCGACTATCTGTGTGGAGTTTGCACATTCTTTCAGTGTCTGCGTGGGTTTCCTTCATGTGACCCGGTTTCCCCCCACAGTCCAAAGATGTGTAGGTTAGGTGAATTGGCCATGCTAAATTGCCTGTAGTGTCCAGGAATGTGTAGATTAGATGGGTTATCAGGGGATGAGTCTGGGTGGGATGCTCCAAGGGTCAGTGTGGACTTGTTGGGCCTAAGGGCCTGTTTCCACACTGTAGGGATTCTATGAAATTTCCACATCTAGGGGACAGACATAACTTGCAGATGTACCTTAAGAATAAGTGGTTGCCCATTTAAGATGGAGTTGAAGATAATTTTTTAATGGCTATGTGTTATAAAGTAAATTTTTAATAAACGTAGCGGTAACTGATCGAGAGGGATTTATAAAAAGAACCACATGCCTCTTCACTTGGGCGTAAAAATAAGCAGTCTTATTGATTTTGGGAACTGTATTGTTTATTCAAATAATGCATTTCATACACCAGCTGATCTACCATGTCATTACTTATGGGTGGTCTGAAGCATACTGATGATATGTGGGTCATTAGGTGAAATTGTAATTAAACTGATCTATATGTTTGGAGAAATGAACCAAACAGGTACATGCTGAAATGAAACAGAGGCTGATATCTGTGTCTGAATGAAGTTTTTCAGGATTGGAAGCTGGTTCCTTCCTTTAGCAAAACAATGGATTTTGAAGCCTAACATTATATACACATGAAAGGAAAGTGATTCCAGAAGAAACATACAAAGTCTGAAATATGTTTTGGACCAGGGATATTAATTAAACAACATTTTCTGGCAATGCTAGACATTCAGGTCTTCCTTTAAGGAATGCTACTTCATCACTCATGGTGCAGCATGGTGACTCAGTGGTTAGCACTGCTGCCTCACAGTGCTAGGAATCCGGGTTTGATTCCCCCCTCGGGCTACTGTCTGTGTGGAGTTTGCACATTCTCCCGGTGTCTGCATAGGTTTCCTCCAGGTGCTGCGGCTTCCTCCCATAGTCCAAAGATGTGCAGGTTAGGTGGATTCACCGCGCTAAATTCCGCTAGTGTTCAGGGATATGGAGATTAGGGGGATGAGTCTGGGTGGGATGTTCTGAGGGTCAGTGTGGACATGTTGAGCTGATGGGCCTGTTTCCATACTGTAGGGATTCTATGATATGTTCCATGCCAAAAAAACAATACCTTGATCATTTGTGGCCCATTGGTACAGATAAAAAACATGGAAGCTCTCTCATGGATACAGGACAATGATGTAGACATTTAAACAAAGCCTTTAATCTGTCCCAGTCCAGAAAGCTTTGAGGCTTTCTTGAAAATTGAGTGAGAAATTTTTGGAGAATTAGATTAATCAATACTTAGAAAGACAGTGATTGACCAGGGATAATCAGCTCTGATTAGAGGAAGATCTTGGCTGACTGTCTTAATTGAGTTTTTTGAAAAGATAGCTAAATATATATTGATGGGGATCGCGCATTTGATGTGGTTTAGATGGACTTCAGCAAGACGTTTGACAAGGTCTCATCCGGAGGACAGATCCAGAAGGTAAGAGTCCATGTGATCCAAGGTAAGTTGGCAAACTAGATCCAAAATCAGTTTACAAATAAGAAGTAAAGAGAGATAGTGGAGGTTGCTTTTGTAGTTGGAAGCCTGTGATTGGCAGCGTACCACAGGATTTAGTAATAGTCTTGGTGTTTGTTATTTACATGAATGACTTGGATGTGAATCTGGAAAGTATAATTAGTAAGTTTGCAGTTGATATGAAAATTGGTCATATTACTGATAGTGAGGAGGATGGTCTCAGGATGGAGTCTAATATTGATCATCTGGTAAATTGGGCAGAGCAGTGACAGATAGAATTTAAACCTAATAAGTGTGAGGTGAGGCATTTTGGGAGCTCTGATAAAGGAAAGACATACACAATGAGTGATAAATCCCTTGAGATGACTGAGGAACAAAGCAATCTTATTTTATAAATCTATAGATCTGAAGATATCAGTACAGGTAGACAGGGCGGCGAAGAATTCAGATGGAAAGTTTTACCATCATTAGCTCGGGCATAGAACATTGGAGCAAGGGAGTTTTGTTGCAACTTTATAAAATATTGGTTAAGCCACAGATGGAATACGGTCCGCAGTTCTGGTCACCGCACAATTGGAAGGATATGATTGCACTGAAGACGGTGCAGGAGATTCACCAGGATGTTGCTTGGGATGAAAAGTCTCAGTTATGAGGTAAAACTGAATAGTCTGGGTTTGTTTTCCTTGGAGCACAGGAGGCTAAGGTGGGATCTAACTGAGGTATACAAAATTATGACAGGTATGGACAGAGTAGATTGTGAGAATCTCTTCTCCATTACAGATGTGGTTAAGAACAGAGGGCACATGTATAGGTAAGAAGCAAGTGGATTCAAGAAGATCTGAGAAAGAAATTTTTTACCCAATGGGTGGTAAAAATCTGGAATATGTTGCCTGAGAGGCTGGTGGAGGCAGATACTATCAGAATATTTGAGAAGCATCTGGCTAAGTACTTAAAATGCCTGGGCAAAGTAGATTATGGAACAAGTGCAGTAAATGAAAATAGTCTAGTTTGGTGTTTGCAGGTCAGCATAGATATGATTGGCCGAAGGGCCTTCTTCTAGGCTGTATGACCCTATGACCACAAGCAACTGATGCATGGACTTTGTTTCAAATTTTGATTTGCAGACTTTCTGTTCATGAGAATGGTTATGGCAATAAGCATTTCCAAATCTGCCTGAACTCCCTACATTGCTATTTTATTGCAACATTCATTTGTACATTTTTGTAAGTTGTGCAACCTTTTGGACATCTTGCTCATTCATCTGGATCTTAAATCGTAAATTCACTTTTCAAATGATGAAATACTTGTTACTTCCTCTGCAGATGAGAAGATTGCACAGTTGTTTCAAAAATACACTCAAAATTTTTTCTATTCCATAAATATTGATATATCCAGAGCTAATTGCTGGAATGGTTTTTGTGGCCTGGCCATTGTACAAATTACAGAAAATATGCACAGTATAAACAGCATACTTTTCTTCATTTGCATGAGTTAAGTGCCTTTAGCTGCTTAAACATTAAAAATCATCAGAACAAGTATGTCACCAGAAATTGTTATTATTCCTGCTAATAGAAGTTTAAATTCATTTTAGATATTTCATTTTCAAAACAACTTATTCATGCCATTTTGTTAGTGAGCCATAAATTGCAACGCAAAATGATATTTTAACGTTCATTTTTTCAGAGACAACTCTGGTCCTTGATCTTTTGATATATGAGCATTTAATATGACAAGTTCAAGCATATTTCTCAAACTGTACAGGTTCCCTTATTTGAAGTTAGATTGAGCTTAACAGAGATAGTTACCAGATGTGGTTTTAACATATATGAGAATTTAAGGGTATTATTATTTGACATAACCATCCATAAGGAATATAATTTAACATGACTCTTTAAACGGGTAAATCAATATCTTTGTGTGTACAGTGCTGAGCAGCCACCTTATTCTTCTTGCAATTTTGTCTCCAGGCTTGATCTAATGTTTAATCTAATATTTCCAGTGCCAGTTATGGATAAATAGCAATAAACCATGCCACATTCTGCTCCCATAAATACAATAGATGATATTGGCTATGTATTATATTATTTTTAACGGGCCCGCTTACACAAAGCCTGTTTCCCTTCCACTCAGAAAATCTTGATGTTGGCTCAATATCTGCCTTTAAGCCTTTGTTTCTGACCTATTGAGCCCCTGCCATTTTAATTTGCATGGTTGTTTTCTCAGTGCAGGCAATGTCAATTAGAGTAGGATCTTAATCAGTTGTCTTTTTTCTTCATTCATTTGGAACAAGAGGCAAAAAACATTAAGGTGGTCTTCTTGTATATTAAAGAAAACACAGTGTCCTAGACTGTATGTAGTAACTCCCATGTTTTCCACTTGATATCAGGAGCTCAACATCAGAACGTTGTACCTTTCAATTGATTATTTTCCAAATCTCTTTCGTCTGATCCTAGAGGGACCAATTCTTCCTGATTTACGATTCTGTGACCCCAGAAAGAGCTCCCTGGTAGCTTATGCAACTGCCTGTTCCTTACATGAATCTGTCAGTGGATGTCAACATAGCTAACTACAGGGTTAGGTGTCAAAACAAGGATCAATCTAGTTCTTCGTCTGACTCCCACATGTAGTTGCTTGCTGCCAGTAATCACTTTGTTATGACCAGGATCAGGAACCCCAACATACTTTTCCTTTCTCTCACTCAGAGGTGCTGAAACTCTCGTACTGTTCCAAATCACATATCAGCTGAAATCAGTTAATTCAGACTGGAGACCAAATGTAATCAATTTCCAAACAGTGACTGCTGCCTTTATTCATTGCACCATGGGAAGAATACCAAAAATTGACAAACTTCCTATACTAATGCAAATTATTCATGACTGTTATTGTTCAACAAAGTTAAATATCATAAATAGAGAAAGTAGGAACTGCAGATGCTGGAGAATCTGAGATAACAAGGTGTAGAGTTGGATGAACACAGCAGGCCAGCAGCATCAGAGGGGCAGGAAGACTGACGTTTCGCGCCTAGGCCCTTCTTCAGAAATGGGGGCGGGGAATGGGGTTCTGAAATAAATTGGGAGAGAAGTGGAGGTGGATAGAAGATAGATAGAGGAGAAGATAGTTAGAGAGGAGACAGACAGGTCAACGAGGTGGGAATGGAGCCATTTCAACGCCCCCTCCCATTCCTCAGATGACATGTCCATCCTGCGCCTCCTGCAGCGCCACAACGATGCCACCCAAAGGTTGCAGAAACAGCAACTCATGTTCCACTTGGGAACCCTGCAACCCAATGGTATCAATGTGGATTCCACAAGCTTCAAAATCTCCCCTCCCCTTACCACATCCCAAAACCAGCCCAGCTTGTCCCTGCCTCCCTAACCTGTCCTTCCTCGCACCTATCCCCTCCTCCCACCTCAAGCCCCACCCCCATCTTCTACCTACCAGCCTCACCCACCCCCTCGACCTGTCCGTCCTCCCTGGACTGACCTATCTCCTCCCGACCTCCCCACCTATACTCACTTTTACTGGCTCCATCCCCACCCCTTTGACCTGTCTGTCTCCTGTCCACCTATCTTCTCCTTTATCCATCTTCTATCTGCCTCCCCCTCTCTCCCTCTTTATTTCAGAACCCCCTTCCCCTCCCCCATTTCTGAAGAAGGGTCTCGGCCCAAAACGTCAGCCTTCCTACTCCTGTGATGCTGCTTGGCCTGCTGTTTTCATCCAGCTCTACACCTTGTTATCCTAAATGTCA
The DNA here is from genome assembly GCF_030684315.1 of Stegostoma tigrinum. Lineage (NCBI taxonomy): Eukaryota > Metazoa > Chordata > Chondrichthyes > Orectolobiformes > Stegostomatidae > Stegostoma > Stegostoma tigrinum. Next base: position 64,265,204 of record NC_081359.1, read on the forward strand.
TAAAGCTGTTTTTGTCCAAATGTGTTAACAAGTTATAGTTATAGAGTCATACAGCATGGAAACAGGCCCTTTGATCCAACCTGTCCATACAGACCAGAGTTCCCAAGCTAAACTAGTCACATTTGCCTGTGTTTGGACCATATCCCTCTAATCCTTTCCTATAAAAATTCCTGTCCCAATGACTTTTAAATGTTGTGACTGTATCAGCATCTCGCACATCCTTTGGCAGTTCATTTCACATATGAACCACCCTCTGTGTGAACAGATTGCCACCAGGCCTCTTAAACCTTTCTCCTCTCACTTTAAAAATATGCCCCCTAGTTTTGAACTCACACACCCTAGGGACAAGATATTTGCTATTCATCTTATCTATGCCCCTCATGATTTTATAAATCTCTATAAGGTCATCCCTCAACCTCCTATGCTCCAGTGAAAAATGTCTCAGCTTATCCAGCCTATCCTTATAACGCAAACACTTCAGTCCTGACAACATCCTTCTAAATCTTTTCTGAACCCTCTGCAATTTAATAATATCCTTCCTATTGCAACAATTTCTTTTGTTCCGTGCTATCATGTACTCCTCATTTTTGACTTCCAAATATGGATTGGTAGTCACGGTAGAATATTCATTGAGAATTTATATGCTCCATCTGTACAGCTCGACAGTTCAATCACTTAAAAATATCTTTGCATTTGGTAGCACCATTCATTACCATAGGATGCCCCATGTACTTGGTCAGAAATGATTTTTTTTAAATGTAGTCATTAACTTGATGTTGGAAAAATGACAGTTAATTTGCACACAGCAAGATCCCATAAACAGCAATGTGATTACTAGACATACTGTTTTTGTGAGAGTTGAATATTCACCAGGTCAATGAAGATGACTTCCCTACTGTCCTTCAAAGTAGCTTCGTGGGATGGTTTATGTCCATCTCAGAGGGCAAAAACAACCTGGTTTAATGTTACATTTCAAAGGTGGCACATGTCGGTGGTGCAGCTCTTCATCTGTTCCATAATGGAGTGTCAATCTTGAATTTTGTGCTCAAGTCCCTTTGTGGGGCTCGAGCCAACAACATTCTAACTGGGACGAAAGTGCAACCAACCAAGTCACTGCTCAGCTGAAAGCTTATTTTTCCATTTAGGAACATGATTAAACAATGGCAGACCAACTGTGGCTATACTGTAACTTTTCTTAAAGGTACAATCTGGGAAGCAATTGTACTGTATTTTCAATTTATAGTTTCCTCCTGATATCTTGGACATTGACAAAACTTCTGAGCATATACCTTCTTCCTGTGTTGAAGCAATGGCCAAAGCTGTGAATTTTTTAAAAGAGATGTTGCAGCTTAAATTAAGAAATAGTAGTAGTTGCTGATTTATTTGAGCAGGATGTATTGAAACAAATGTCTATGGAGAATATTGCATTTAAGTATTTGCTGTAAGAATATACGTAATGAATGGAGCATCAAACTGTACTTGATTAGTTATGTTTTATGTATATTACTGATGTATAGTTTGAAATAAATTCAATATACATCATTTCTTTTTCCAAGCATGTACAAATTAAGCTTGAGTTCATTGAAACTAAGAATACATGCTTTTCAATATTTGAAGCATCTGTCATTTGTTGATGGTATGGATGCTGCTTCCTTTGCTACATCAGTAAGATTGGGATCATGTATAGCGCAATCATTATGTGATACCTTGAGATAAGTTCAACTCATGGAACATTCAAGAAGCTGTTAATTACTTTAGTAATAAAATGTTATATTCAGGGTGATGTATAAGGATCTTGCTTGTGTGTGTTTCTACAGGAGTCACCAGGTTAATTTTATTATTTTGCTTCAAAATTAATATTAATAGTTATTTTAAATGCTAAATAATGAATTACTGTGTATTTCTCTTACAGAAATCTATGAACAGTGGTTTTAAAAAAGTGCCTTTTACCTTTGTGACATCTCCTGCAGTAAATATTGCTCCTTTCTGCATCAACTTTAGCTACATATTAATATGTAAGTACTTTGCTTACTGCAGGCACAAACACAGCTTTTCACATATTCTTATCCTAAAACAATCTGAGAATATGAAAACAGCAAATATATGACTTGTTAAAGTAAGATAACATATGTATTACACATGACTGAAGTATGTGAAGAAAAAATAGAAAATACTGATGTTAGACTTCTCACAGCCACAAACATAAAGTAAATAGAGTATATTATAAAAATATTACTGTGTTGAGCTCTGAGCAAACTGCAGAAAGACAAAGTAAGCTGCTCAAGTTGTGATCTTCCTTCAATTGAAATATGCCAACAATTCATTTAGTAAAATAATCTGACAATTTAGTCTCATCTTTATATAAGATACATTGGAACAGAAGAAGTGATGATCAGTGATATGGGAGAGACAACTTCTCAACATTATAGTGAAATGAAATGTTCCATCACACTGAATAAGCCACTTTATGGCTATAATCACTTCTGTCAACACAATGACTACTACTGGCCAATAGCTACAAGGTAGAGTCACATGAGCCTGCATGTTTGGACATCAGGGAGACACTGTCTCCACCCATTCTAGGTGTGGTCTGTGATTATTTTCCATTCATTGGTGACATTTACTAATCAAGAGATCATTAAAGGCTATGAAAGTCATGCCTGGCAATTAGAGTCCAAGACTCAGCCAGGACATCAGGTCAAACCTTTATGTCCCTTCACCAAATGTCCCCACCTATCACCTTGAACTACAATGCCAACTGTCATCCTTACCCTCTGAACCCAGTCACTATAATTTGGTCTTACTCATCATCATGATGAAGGCACACCCCTGTCAAGTCTACAGTGATGGTGACCACCTATAATTCCCTCTCCCACAACATCTATGCATTAGCTATCCCTCTTATATGTTAAATTTACCACTTCACCATCCTTGAACACTCGGCACCCCAGCTACTGCCTCCAATCCTCAATGTTGAATCTCCCCACCTCTCTACAGCTACAACATTCCCTGATACCTCCTTGACATTCACTTCACTGATTTCCAGGACAGACCGTGGCCTACTCCCTTGACTGTCTTTGATGGACTTCCACAACTGATGCAGTTACAATTGTCCAATAATGTAGTGACCAGAACTGCTTACAATACTCCAAGTGTGGCCTAACAAATGTTGTATACAGCTGTGTCATATATCTGCTTTTGTATTCAATGTCTTGACTAATAAAGGCAAATTTCCTATATAACTTCTTGCCTGCCTTATCTACCTTTGTTGCTGTCTCCACGGACCTACGCCAATGTTCCTCTGATCCTGAGATAGTAGGAACTGCAGATGCTGAAGAATCTGAGATAACGAGGTGTAGAGCTGGATGAACACAGCAGGCCAAGCAGCATCAGAGGAGCAGGAAAGCTGATGTTTCAAGCCTAGGCATTCTTCAGAAATCATCTCTGAAGAAGGGTCTAGACCTGAAATGTCAACTTTCCTGCTCCTCTGATGCTGATGGCCTGGTGTGTTCATCCAGCTCTACACCTTGTTATCCCTCTGATCCTCCTTACTTCCCAGGATCCTACCATTCAACATGTACTCCCTTGCCTTGTTAGTCCTCCCAAAATGCATCATCCTACACTGTTCAGGATTAAATTTTATTTGCCACTGTTCAGCCCGTCTACAAAACATGATTAAGGAATAATGAAGGTGATTAATCCAGAGGTGTGATGACAGTGACAGCCCTTGACATCAAGGCTGCATTTGACCAGTGTGGCATCGAGGACCCCTGGCAAAGCTGGAATCAACAGGTATCAGGGGACAAACTCTCCAATGGTTGGAGTCATTCCTGACACATAGGAAGATAGTTTTTGTTGTTGAAGGTCAGTCACCTCAATTCCGGAACATATCTGCAGGAGTTCTTCAGCTTAGTATCCTAGGACCAAACATCTTCAGCTGCTTTATCAATGTCCTTCCCTCCATTGTAAGGTCTGGAGTGGGGATGTTTGTTGATGATAGCACAATGTTCAGAACCATTCACGACTCCACAGATAATGAAGCAGTCCAAATGCAACGAAATCTGGACAATATGCAGGCTTGGGCTGACAACTGACAAGTAACATTTGCACCACACAAATGCCAGGCTATGATCATCACCAATAAGAGACGGTCTAACCACCACTCCTTGGTGTTATCATCACTGAAATGAACAGCAATATATTTCCAAATCAGGATGTTGAGTGGCTTGGAGAGGAACCATCCCCCACTATTAACATCCTGGTGGTTATCATTGACCAGAAACTCAACTGGACTCACCACATAAACACAGTGACTACATGAGCAGATCAGAGACTAGGAATACTGCAGCAAATACCCCCGACTCCCCAAAGCCTGTCCACCATCTACAAGGCACAAGCCAGGAGTGTCATGGAATACACTCCACTTGCCTGGATAAGTGCACCCCTGACAACATTCAAGAACCTTGACAGCATCCAGGACAAGTCACCCACTTGATTCGCATCACATCCATAAGCATTCACTCTCTCCACCACCGAGGTTCAGTAGCAGCAGTGTGTACTATCTACAAGGCGCAATGCAGAAATTCACCAAAGATCCTCAGACAGCACCTTCCATACCCACAACCACTGCCATTTAGAAGGACAATGGCAGCAGAAATATGGGAACACCACCACCATCAAGTTCCACTCCAAGCCACTCAACATCCTGATTTGGAAATATATTGCTGTTCATTTGCTGTTGCTGGGTCAAAATCTTGGAATTCTCTCCCTATGGGCATTGTGGGTCAATCCATAACAGTTTTGTTTTGTATTCATTCATAGGATGAGGGTATCACTGGCTAGGCAGCATGTATTACCCATCTGTAATTGCCCAGAGGGCAATTGAGAATCAACCACATTGCTGTGGGACTGGAATCACATATAAGCCAGACCAGGTAAGGATGACAGTTTCCTTCCCTAAAGGACAATAGTGAACCCATTGGGTTTCTCCAACAATCAACAATGGCTTCACGGCCATCGTTAGACTCATAATTCCAGATAGTTTACTGAAATCAAATTCCACCATCTGTGGTGTTGGGATTCAAACCTGGGCCCCCAGAACATTATCTGGGTCTCTGGATTAAAAGTCCAGCAATAATACCACTAGGCTATCACCTCCCCTGGATGTGGGCTGCTGCTGTTTAAGAAGACAGCTCACCACCACCTTCCCAAGTGCAACTATGGATGGGCAATAAATGCTGGCCAGTCAGCAACACCCACATCCAAGAAATGAATAAATAAATAAATAATTCCCATTTGTGGACATCTTCCTGCTCACTCTTAAGAATCTTGTCTTGATGCCCAGGAATTGTCGGAAAATACGGCTTCTCAGTCTTGATACTGAGAAGGACCTTGCTGGACATCTCACCTGGTTTTCCCACATTTCTTGCAATAGTCAACATTGTTCAGGGCCTGGGAAGATTCCAGCCATGGTTATTAAAATAAATGTCATAATCAAGGATTTAGAGTGTCACTTTTGTAAACACCTTGGAAATTCTGCATAGTGTCATGCCTTCCTGATGCCAAAGCAAATGATTTCACAGAGAGTGCAGAATATCTCACTGGAAACAAGGGATGAACTAGAAGTTGTGCAATACATCTGTAATAATGAAATGGAAGGGGCATGTATTGATTATTTCTTGTCAGAGTTGCAGGAAGTACTGAGGAAGTGTAAAGTCATTCCTTGAATTTATTATGTCTGAGTTAATTCCGGTGTCAATTGCGAGGGCATTGCCCTTGGTTATGTCTGATAGAGACTGTGGGAGGACAAACTGTTGGTAAACTTTCCTTTTACTGAACATTTTCTTCTAACTATACGCAAAGAAAGACTTTGCACATTGAACTGCATCTCAGGGACTACTCTGTGGTCATGTGATCTTGCATTTCTAATGTAGCTACTACCTCCATTTACAGCAGTAACTCTTGACGATGTGTCTCCCTCCAAGTCATTGATTCTGTTTAATGCATTACATATATTATTTTTCATTTCCTTCCCATTCCCTGACATTGTCTCTTGTTAACAACTGTGGTGGTTTCACCAGTCTAGTTGATCTTATTCTCCAGTGTCTCAGAGCAAGTCCAGATTCGAGTTCTCCACGTTTTCTCTCAACTTCGTTAAGTAGAGACAAAAACTGAAATTTCTGAAAAAGCTAAATAGGTCTGGTAGCTTCTGTGGAGAGAAATCAGAGTTAACGTTTCAGGTCGAGTGATCCTTCAGTAAGTAGCATGTAAATCATCCAATTATACCAGGTCATTATTCAGATCATCTTCCATATCTTCTGAATAGCTGGTCCAATCAATTAGGGTTTCTTCTAATAAAAAGTAATACACTCCTGATTCCTCTCACTGTTCCATTTTCAGTCTCCACGAGATAAGATTGCAGCTAGGAATGTTTTTTCAGTATTATAGAATCATTGAATCATACAAGCTGGAAAAGTCCGTTTGGTTCATTGACTCTGTACCACCAAAACTACACTAAATCTGCACTCGTCTCACTTTCCTACATTAGGCCCATAACCTTGATAGTTATGACACTTCAAATGCTCATCCAAGTACATTTTAAAGGTTGTGAGGTTAGCCACCTCAAATATCTCTTCAGGTAATTCATTCCAGATTCTAAACACCCTCTGGGTGAAAATGTTTTTCCTCAAATCTCTTCTAAACCTCCTGTCTTTTTAGTCCTCTTGCCTTGTTAGTCCTCCCAAAATGCATCATCCTACACTGTTCAGGATTAAATTTTATTTGCCACTGTTCAGCCCATCTATGAAACATGATTAAGGAATAATGAAGGTGATTAAACCAGAGGTGAGATGACAGTGACAGCCCTCGACATCAAGGCTGCATTTGACCAGTGTGGCATCGAGGACCCCTGGCAAAGCTGGAATCAAAAGGTATCAGGGGACAAACTCTCCAATGGTTGGAGTCATTCCTGACACATAGGAAGATAGTTTTTGTTGTTGAAGGTCAGTCACCTCAATTCCGGAACATATCTGCAGGAGTTCTTCAGCTTAGTATCCTAGGCCCAAACATCTTCAGCTGCTTTATCAATGTCCTTCCCTCCATTGTAAGGTCTGAAGTGGGCATGTTTGTTGATGCTAGCACAATGTTCAGCACCATTCACGACTCCACAGTCTTTTACATTAAGACTGTGCCCCATTGTTACTGACCCTTCAACTACAGGGATCAACTGTTTTCTATCTACTCTATTTATACCCCTTATAAATCTTATACACCTCAATCAGGTACCCCCAAACTATCCCTACTTCAAAAAAGTAACCAGTGCTAATCCAGCCTCTTCTCATAGCTAAAGCATTCCTTCAAGGGCAACATCCTCATGGATTTCCTCTGCATTTCCTCCAGTGCAATAATGACTTGGCCTTTCTCTATCTTTTTCCTCTCAGAATGACAAAGCAGCATCAGTGGCTCCCTGTGTTCTTGATGATGATTTGCACATGTGAAGTCCAAATTGATTTTTTGGAATGATTTAGTGATCCTGGGTCACTGAACAGAATCTCACACTCCGGCATGAAACTTTACAATGCCCAAGTAACCCCAGAATAGTCTGAGAACTCTTGGAAGGAGCAATCTCTCATCATAAATCCGCAACTCTTCCTCAATGCTGAGATTGCCAGAAGTATTATCTTATACCACAATAATGTGAACAAATTCTGCACATCTGTTGACAAAGCAGCCATGGAGTTAAGTATATTCTTTACCTGACTTTTGTACTTTTCAAATTTCACTTAACATCTGTGTTGTTGCCAGTATACATTTTGTGGCCAATGAAGTGTAGAACTCTACATATTTGACAAAACCTACATTTTCTTATTTAAGCATTTCAACAGAGTGCATCACAATAAGCCTGCTGGAGTTTGTTTTATATGTTGAATGCATTCAGTTGTAGTTTCAAATCTCGTCAATTTCAAATGAAAGCTTTTCATTCTTGGTGGCTTCTCTGCTAATTCCTTAGTATTCAGTGGAGTAATTATGATTTGTGGTCTGTTTTAATTGTGAGCACTAGGCATAAAACATATTCAAACTTTTTTCACAAGCCCAAGTAACAGTTAGTGGTTATTTTTCAATTAACATGTACCTTTGTTCTGTTTCAACTAAAGCCCAACATGTCTCGTACCCTGGTCTATATTTCCCTTTCCTCTGAATCTGAAAGAATTATGACTCCCAGTCCAGTCAATAATACTTCTCTAACGAGTAGCTTAGATACTTCCGAATCATAATGAGCCAATATATCTAATGAAATTAATATCTCTTTTACTTGTTCAAACTGAATATGTTGATTTAATTGTCAGTACTATGTTTGGTCTTGCCTGAGCAATTATTGCATTCGTTTATGCACATGCACAAAATCGGGTAAGGATTTTACCACTTGATTCACAACCTCCGTAAATCATTGAAGCCCTGTGGCATTGCAAGTTAGTGGAAATTTGTTTGATTGCTATTATTTTAAGGGTTGTCACTGATGTCTGACGCATGCATTGTGTGCCCGAGAAATTTAATGGCCGGTGGTGAGAACTCACATTTGTTATTCAGGGTAAATTTTACTCCTTCTAAGCATTGCATCGCTCTGAAATCTAGCTCTGTTGCAGTGGAACCATGGAGTAGGGCATCATCCACGTGGCAGATTAGTTGATCTAACATTTCTAGAATACTCAACATCATTTTCTGAAAAGATTTTGGTGCTGATGCAACACAAAAAGGTAGCTGATTAAAGCAATGTTTTCTAAACGGTGTGATGAATGTTGTCATTAGTTTGGATTCCTTGTCCAAAGCTAGTTACCAAAAACCATCGTTCACATCTATCTTAGTGAAATAAAAAAAGCTTACTGCTAACTTTGCCAGATTCTTATCTATATTTATAAATCTCCCTTTCCACAGCTTTGTTCAACTGTGTGAAATCAACATTGATTCGCAATTATCCCATCGGTCTTGGCACAGAACTATATCTGAGCATCAACATGTGGATTCTGTTTGATCGAGATATTTCCTTGGTACAACATTGACCCACATGTTTGCTTTATCTTCAGCAAAAGTGGGTGTGAAACTGTTTTTGAGGTGTTAAAACACTGGTTTTTCCTTTTCTCAAAAAACGGTTTCAGCTTCTTAAGGCTAATAATTTAGAAATTGTATCTTGAATTCTTTCAATTTGTCCAGGTTTCCAAATACATTTAGATTATAGATTACACAACGTGGACCTGGAGGAACACAGCAGGCCAGGCAGCTTCAGAGGAGCAGGAAAGCTGACATTTTGGGGCAGGGCCTTTCTTCAGAAAGTTGTGGTTGCATACATTCTGTTCAACTAAGTAATAAATGATCTTAGTTTTGCATCATATGCAAGGTTTCTGCAATTTTTCATCCACTGTACTGAAATATCATCATCAACTGTCCTTTGACAATAGCGTGTATGCAGCCTAGTCCATGGAAATGTGCATTTGGTAGCTGGAAGAAATTTTGCTTTAGCCATGACTCTGTATATGAAAGAACAGAAACGCCCTCTCCATTATCCAATTTGAAGTTTGTTTTACATCCGTTGACCAGAATGTCTGCAGTCCAATAGTTTTTATTAGATTTTGTATGTTTTTCCCCAAGAATGGCACTTTATCATCGTTAACACCTTCAATTTGTGGACTGCTACTAGCTTTAAAAGTTTTTTTTGTTTAATTTCTGAGCTGGGAGCTTCTTGCTCTAGGACACACCTTTAAAATGTCTCCATCTATTGTAGTATTGCAACTCTGCATATTGGTCAGAGCAATTTTCATGCCAACGCAGCCTTTATCTGTGACAGTGTAAACTCGGTATGTTGTCGACAATCATTCCCTCTTTGCACTTTTCCTATTTTTGTTTAGGAGTGCTTCCACTTCAGTGCTTCCCAAACTGCATGGTGTCAATCATTTTATTCAAATAGTCTCCCTATCACCTTGAACAAATGCACAGTTTTGGTTTCTCATTTCTGCTTACTTAGTTAAGTGCTTAGTTTTTGATTGTGTTAAATCCTCCCTTGATCGCAGAAAATCTGATAAAATCTCCTCTAAGACTCTGCCAGCGATGTGATTACTAATTAATTTGTATTTTGTGGCTCTGTATTCCTGTTTCTCAGCTAATCAATATAAATTGTACATAAAGGAATCAACATTCATTGAGTATCCATTGAACTTTGACCTTTCTATAATAATGTTCCTCCTAAAGTTGAAATTTGTATCAATGCCATTTCTTAATGAAGCCTCTGTCTGACCAATATGTCATTGGCATATTGCACACTACTGGCTTGTTCCTCGATAAGTTTTCCAGATAGTCCCAATGGTTCTGTACCTCACAAATGTACAATGTCAGTTCATTCATCTTTCAGCTTTATTCAGGCCTTTGACATGTTCAAAACCCTTTTGTAACAGCATGGTTTCTCCAATGGCTTCCCTTCATTTTACATACTCCACAAGTTAAAGTAGGACTGAGTCACCTCAACATCGTCAAGGGGATGTTATACCTGACAATTCTGTTAGAATTCTTTGAAGAAGTTACGAGCAAGTTAGATAAAGGAGAGCCAGTGGATCTGTTTGGTTTTCCAGAAGGTCTTTAACAAGTCGCTGCACAGGAGGCTGCTAAATAAGGTAAGAACCTGTGATGTAAGGGGAAAAGTACTTGCTGGGATAGAGGATTGGCTGACTGGCAGAAGGCAAAGAGTGGGATAAAGAAGGCTGTTTCAGGATGGCAGCCAGTGACTAGTGGAGTTCCACTGGGGTCAGTGTTGGGACCACAACTATTGGCGAAATACATTAATGATGTGTGTAGGGAGTGCTGCCTGGCTCACTGTTTACCAGCTCCCTGGTTCTGACACTAAGCTTATCTATGTAATGTGGTGTGATGGAAAAACAATGGAGGCAGATGTTTGAAAGGCCAAGAAAACTCATTTTATTAAACAAACAAGCAAAATTAATATGTTTACAAAACAAGAAAGTGAATAGCAAATTGAACCCCCCCCCGTCTCCGACTGAGACTATCTCTCAAGTTAATTGATACAGTGGGTAAAATAAATACAATGGGTGACTGTTACTATTCTAATAGGGAAAACAGAGAGAGAGAGAATTACCTGCTCTAAACCACTTCCCTTTCTTAGAGGTGCTCTACATCGTTAATCCCAAACCCCCCTTCCCTGTCTATGACTAGCCCAGCTGGGTTAGAGGTCTCAATGATCCGAGGCTCACCCCAGGTGTGAAAACTGCAATTTTGACTGGCTCTGTCCCTAGTTGCTTTCCGTAGCTGGGACTCCGCGAAGGGCCGCAGGTACCGATAATAGTCAGTCGGGCGTTGTCTGTCGATGTGGTTGGGCACGTGCGACTGGCCTGGCGAATACCCTGGTCTCCCCCCTCCCTCCGGCGGTGGTTTTGTGGGCGGCGTGTTATTGCGGCTGGTGGAGAATGTTGCTGGTGTTGCCCTGGTTATGTGCCGTATCTCGGGATGCCTTCGATCATCTGTGGACGTCGAGTGGAGGTTTGTGGTTAGTAGTTGGCCTTGATGTACTGGTTCCGCAGTCCCCCCCCCCCCCCCCCGTCAAGGTACAGGCTTCTCACTCCTTTTCCTTCGCTTTTTGCTGCACCTTTCACTTCACTGCTGTTGCTGGGCTTGGGGTTTCCAGTTATACCCCACTCAGGCCCCCATTATCTCCCTTCAAATCTGTGAGCTATTGTTCCTCCTTTCAGGGCTGAAAGGGTTTCCTGAGTACTGGAGTGGGTGAGAATCGTTTTTCGATTGAAATGAGTGGTTTGATGGGTTCAGAATGTCCGGCATTTCCTTTCGACTGGTACCTGTTGAGTTCCCATCATGGTATGAAGGTTCCAAGGTGAAACACGTTTGCGTGTAACACAGTGGCGTGGACTGTTCAGTAACCTTTGTGCCTCAGCACTGATTTGGAAGTGAACGGGTTGATACTGTGTAGGCTCCAAAGGGTCTGAAATTGTTGAGGTTCTTTATTTCCTGTAGACTGGCTTGTATTTTTTTTAGCTGAGGTATGAATGGTGGGGAGTTTCCTTTGGTTTCACTTAGCTAACCCTTGTCCCAGACATCTGCTCCTGGGCTTGTATATTCCCCAGTCTGTACCAGTTAGCCTCTTCGTGGCTCAGGTGCAGCCCATGGTTCTTGGGGTCCCAGTGACTTTAATCCAAAATAATATAATTCCCATAACATTCCCTTCTGAGGACTTTTAAGTCCGGGGTGTATGTCCAACAACTGGGGATTTTTGCGCCGTCTTACAATCTGGCCGAAGGAGCTGTTACTAAATTTGCAGACGATACAAAGATAGGTGGAAGGAGAGGCAGTGTTGAGGAACTGGGGAGGTTGTAGAAGGACTTGGACATGCTAGGACACTGGACAAAGAAGTGACAGATGGAATCTAATGTGGGAAGGTATGAAGTTGTGGACTTTGTTAGGAAGAATAGAGGCATAGACTATTTTCTAAATAGGGAAAGGCTTTGGCAATCTGAAGCACAACGTGAATTGGGAGTCCTAGTTTGGGATTTGCTGAAGGTTAATATTCAGGTTTAGTTGGTAGTTAGGAAGGCAAATGCAATATTAGGATTCATTTCAAGAGGGTTAGAATGCATGAGCAGAGATGGTAAAATCAGTAGAAAAATCACCACATTGAAAATCCCAATATGAAAAATCCAGTAATTGTAAACAGTATCTTGTAAATAGACTGTGAGAAAAGCACATATAACTCTCTGGTCAGACCACATTCAGAATATTGTGAGCAATTTTCTGTACCTGAGGAAGGTTGTGCTGTCCTTGGAGGAGTCCAGAAAAGGTGAACAAGAATGATTTCAGAGATAAATGGCTTGTCGTATGAGGAGTGGTTGAGAACTGAGTCTGTATTGGTTGGAGTTTAGAAGGATGAGGAAGGATCTTATTGAAACTTACAGAATACTGGGAAGCCTGGATAGCGTGGATATGGAGAAGATGTTTTCACTAGTAGGGGAGACTAGAACCTGAGGGTACAGCCTCAGGGTGAAGAGTTAACCCTTTAAAACCGAGATGAGGATGAATTTCTACAGCCAGAGTCAGTTGATCTGTGGAACTCATTGTCACAGACGACAATGGAGGTCAAGTCAGAGTGTATTTCAAAGATTGATGGTTGTAGATTAGTAAAGGGACCAAAGAGTAATGGGAAGAAGGCAGGAGAATGGGGTTGAGAAACATATCAGCCATGAATGAATGATAAAGCAGACGTAATACCTGAATAAAAAGCAAAAATCTGCAGATGCTGTAAATTGGGAACAAAAACAGAAGTTGCTGGAAAAGTGCAACAAGTCTGGCAGCATCTGTGAAGAGAAAATCAGAGTTAATGTTTCGGGTCCGGTGACCCTTCCTTAGACCTGAGGAAGGGTCACCAGACCTGAAACGTTACTTCTGGTTTTCTCTTCACTGATGCTGCCACAATAGCGGAATAGCCTAATTCTGCTCCTATATCTTATGGTCTTCTGCTGTTCTCTTCTGATCGCTGGTCAATCCTACAAGTTTTGTTGTCGTTTGCCAAACTGTGCTTTTCTCACAGTCTATTTACGAGATGCTTTTTACAGTTGCTGGATTTTTCATTCTGATGTTTTGCTTACTGAGATTTTCATTCTGGTGATTTTTTTTTTCTACTGATTTTACCACTTTCACCATCATCATTGTTCATCTTAGTTTGTGTCTTGTTCTCAGTTAGGATTCATAGAATCTGTAAAACAGTCATTTGATTGACCAGAGATAATGGGAAATGCAGATGCTGGAGAATACAAGATAACAAAGTGTGAAGCTGGATGAACACAGCAGGCCAAGCAGCATCTCCGGAGCGCACAAGCTGATGTTTCAGGCCTAGACCGTGACCAGTTTCTTTTTAAGCACATACAGGACAAGGGCAGAGGCTTCATTTTGCACTGCTTCTTAAGAGACTCTGTTGTCATGTAATCTTATGTCGCTGATGGAGACTGTCTGCTTATGAATTTAACATTAATCCTTTACATGACAATAATGAGGGAATATCAAGACCTTGAATGGAAGTAAAATGGAGAAGATAGTGATTCAGATTCATGGGATGTTGGAATATTTCTAAACAAACAGCCAACTATTCAAAAGAAATAGGTTGCATCTCAACTGGATTAGTTCTTGTATGAAGGGTTTAACAGGGATGGTTCTTGCCATATAAAAGTAGAGAAGGGTAACAATGTGTCTAAAGTGAGATTATTTGACAATACTAGAGAAAGGAGTCATTTGATTTTAGATAGGAGAAGCCTAACAAGTAATATGAGGAACAGAAAGACAGATATATGTAAATGCAGTATGTGTGGTGAATAAGATTGGTGAGTTACCCAAATAAAGTCATATGAAAATGTGATATTGTGGTATAAGATAGGGAAGGAGAAAAGGAGATGCAATGGCAAGATAAGGAAGATATTGTAGCTTTGGGCAGTGATGATATCCTTAAGGATGTAAGGATAGAATCCATTTGGTTTCAGTCTGATGCCAGAGGGATTCTATAGGTCTCTTAAATATTGCGAGAGGAATAGGAGCTAAATTGGAAGTAAATTGCCAATATGCAAGAACTACACAGCGATTGAAGTAGTGTTAGAGTAGAGGGTAAGGAAGCGAGGAACTTATGAAATATATTCAGGAGAACTTCTTTAACCAGTATGTTCATAGTCCAACTAGAAAGGATGTATTGCTGGATCTGATGTTGGGGAATGAAGTGGGTCAAGTTTACCAAGTGACTGTGGCAGAACACAAGTCAGAGAGGTCATATCATAAGGTTAAGACTAGTAATTGAGAAGATCAAGAAATAATATAAAGTAGCATCTTTATGTTAGAAAAGGTCTCGTTTCAATATGATGTAAAGGGTAAAATAGATCTGAAAACTGACAGAAAAACAGCAATACAGCAGTCAGTGATCCTTCAGCTAGCAATGTGTCATTGGCAGGCTAGGTGCTTTCCAGCCAAGTAAGTTAGTGGAACCAGAACCTGACTTCCTGGATGGTGAGCGAAATAGAGATTATGATAAAATAAGAAAAATATCTATTTTGTCCAAGCAATGAAGCCTTCAACTAAGAACCATGTCAGATGCCTTAAGCTGAAAGGGGAATTTAAATAGAAAATTACGACTAGCAATGGGAGAGCATAACAGGATGCCAGATAACATAAAAGGAAACATAAAAACCTTTGTGATCAGAGATAATGAGAACTGCAGATGCTGGAGAATCCAAGATAACAAAGTATGGGGCTGGATGAACACAGCAGGCCAAACAGCATCTTAGGAGCATAAAAGCTGACGTTTTGGGCCCAGACCTTTTTCTGATGAAGGGTCTAGGCCCAAAACATCAGCTTTTATGCTCCTAAGATGCTGTTTGGCCTGCTGTGTTCATCCAGCCTCACATTTTATTATCTTGGAATCTCCAGCATCTGCAGTTCCCATTATCTCAGCTTTAATCACTGGTGGGTGAAATTTTAAAAATGTGAATTGGGAGAAAAGAAATCCCTTGGCATTTAGTGAGGTTTTATTTAATTAAGGATAACTTGCACAGATTAGTAAAAGACAGATTGTACATGACTAATTGAGTTGATTTTTTTGTGTAAAGTAACATATTGAGGGGAACACAATGGATGTTGTTTGTATTGATTTTGAGGGTATTTGAAAAAGTACCCCATAAAAGGCAGGTTTACAAAACCATGGCTTACAGAATAAAAGAATAAAAGCTTAGATAAAAATAAAGTCAGCTAAAGGATAGAAACATGATAAATGGTTCTTTCACAGAATTGTGGATGGCAGACAATAATGGTTGCCATGGGTCAGTGATAGGCCCCAATTTTTTTATTTGACATATGTTTAAATGAATTGAATACTAGAATATGGTAACATTTCAACATTTGCCAATGATGCCAAACTTCAAAGAATGGCCAAGAAGGAAGATGATTTAAGTTAACTGAAACATGACATAGTTTAGCACACTGGGGAGACAAGCAGTAGGCAAGAATTTAATCCAGAGCATTGAGATGGCACATTATTGTAGACTTAAAAACAATGCCCTAAAGAGTTTGAAGAGAATGAGTGACCTGGGGGATTATGCATAGATCTGAGAAAGTGCCAGAATATATTGAGAATGTGGTTATTAAGCCATTTGGATCCTGGGCTTTGGAAGTAGAAATATTGAACAGAAGAGCAGGGGGGGGTTATTGCTAGACTATTATGATGTTCTGGTTAGGCCGCAACTAGAGTTCAGAGAAAAATTACCAAATGGTGACTGGGGCAGAAGATTTTGATCCCAACATTAAGTTGGAGGAGCTGGGGTATTCTTCTCAAAGCAAAGGAAGTTAAGGAGAGATTTAATAGAGATGTACAACATTATGACAGGCTGAGATAAAGTAGGACTGAAAAACTGTCCTTATTACCTGATGTCGCAAGAAATATTGGACACAAATATAAGATTTTGGGCAAGAGATGCACTGGGATATAGATCTTCATGTGATGAATGGTATGACCTGGAACCACTATCCATAATGGTTATGGAAGCAGAGACAGTCTGTGATTTTCTACATTCTCCAAATAGCTGAGAGAATCACATGTCAAGGTTTCTGGACTGAATTGTGCAAAAAAAAATTTGGCTAAGAATCAATTTTGGAGAGTTTCACGGAGGAATACTCTCCATGGACTCTAGGGAGTTATGTCATGCAATTCTCCATGCTCACCTCTTTATGTTTGCACCTTACCTGGCACCAGTAACTTGCACTCACCAGTGGCAGAAGTACTCACCAACCATTGGGCCTTGTGGGACTTCCAGCACTGGAGCCATATTTTTAAAGCCCTTGTGTGTCCCACTGCCAGCCGTGACTAGCCCTTCATAGCACATGTATCAGGAGGGAAACAAAGAAGAAAAGTCTGAGGCACGTAGATGGCGTGAGTGACATTTCATTGGAAGTAGTATTGCTACTTTACACTATCATTGGTTTGATCAATTGTCATTGTGGCTGTCGCTACAACAATCGAGCCATGGAAGCTACCCATCCTTAGTGCATTGCATGTGAGCATGAAGTTTAAGGGAGTGCTCCTTTTCTTTTCCCTAAAAGCCAAGATAGCATAATGGCTTCTAATTGTATAGACTGGCTATGGCCCAAATCTCAAACAACTTGGAATGACAATCCTGACTGACGAATGACAGACCCTTAACTGACCATATGTAGCTACCTGACTGACTTTCCACTAATCCTGTGATTAAGATTGATAGAGCAGTGGACATTGTTTACATGGATTTCAATGAGGCCTATGTTGGCAAGGTTCTGCATGGTAGACTAATTAGTGTATTTAGATCACATGGGATTTAGGATGAAATTGCCAATTGGATACAAAATTTGCTATAGGGTAGGAGATAGAGAATGGTGATGGATTGTTTTTTGGTTGGAGGCCTGTGACCAGTGGCGTTCCACAGGGATCAGTATTGGGACCACATTTGTTCTTCTTATAAGACATTTGGGCTAGAATATAGGAGGTATGGTTTGCAGATGACACCAAAGTTGTGGTATAGTCAACAGTGAAGAAGGTTATCTATGATTACAAGAGGTCTTGTCCATCTGTGTTAATGTGCTGAGAAGTAGCAGATGGAGTTTAATTTGGATAAATGTGAGATATTGCAAATGGGTAAAATACACAAGGGCAGGACTTATATAATTAATCATAGGGCCCTGGGTAGTAGAACAGAGAGACCTAGGGGTTCAGGTACATAATTCTTTGAAATTTGTCCCACAGGCAGGCAGGGTGGTTAAGAAGGCTTCCACCACACGTTCCTTATTGCTGAGACCTTTGGGTATAGGAATTGGGATGTCATGTCAAAGTTCTGCAGGATGATGGCAAAGCCTGTTATAGAGTATTACCTGCAGTTGTGTTCACTCTGCTATCGGAAGGATATTATCAAATTGGAGAGGGTTCAGTAAGGGTTACCAGGATGTTGCTGGGAATGGATGGTTTGAGTTATAAAAATAGGCTGGATAGGCTGGCACTTTTTCTCACTGGAGCGTAAGAGGTTGAGTGATGACCTAGAGGTTTATAAAATCATAGAGCATAGATAAGGTGAATAGTAATGGTCTTTTCCCTGGTGTGGGGGAGTTTAAAACTAGGGGGCATATTTTTAAGGTGAGAGGAGAAGGGTTTAAAAACAGTCATGATGGGCAACTTTTTTTACAGAGTGGTTCATGTGTGGAATGAACTGCCAGAGGAAGTGATGGATGCAGGTACAGTTAAACATTTCCAAGATATTTGAACAGGTACATGAATAGGAAAGGTTAGGAGGAATATGGGCCAAATGCAGGCAAGTTAGGCTAGTTTAGTTTAGAAACATGGTTGGCATGGACTAGTTGACTAAAGGGGCTGTTTCCATGCTGCATGACTCTATGGTTGCAATGGACCTGCAGAACTGACCATGGCCCATTCCCTGGCCTGTAATGATATTGAACCCCTGATCAATCCAAGTGGCTGGCTGACTGTGTCAATGACCCTGGACTCGGATCAAATGCTAAGCTTGGACAATGCAATGGCAGCCTCCGATTAGTGAAAGTTCGTCTTGATAACACAGAAGACTACTCTTAGACTTTTAGACAGGCAGTATGTTTACCACATAAGCTGCTGACATATGCTGCAGGTGTGAGATTAAGGTAACTTGGTTCTGTACAGCAACATATCTACCCCTTTGGCCGATCGGTTCTGGAAAACATGACCAGCTTTGTCTGCACTAAAATGCAAAGGCATGTCTGATGTACAGTGAGCATGTAAGTTCTAAACGAGGTGACTAACGACAAAAAAAGCAAGTCAGGGTAGAGATGTGTGAGCATCCCAAGTAGGCAAAAGTGAATGAATGCTAAGAAAGCAAGTGAAGAGTCCTGGGTTGCACCCTATCCTGATACATGTGATTAGTACCTGCCTCTCATGCAAAGTATCCTGGCAGCAGCATTAAAATGAAGGGTCTCGGTGATGTGGAGAACTGTATTCTAAGTGATTTGGAGATGTGCCATGATATAATGAGGTTCACTACCACATGCAATCATCTGTGAGCCGGGGATGGAGTCTGTTGCTGCTCGTGGAGCCTGCCCAGAGATGTTGGTGACTGCTGTCCATAAAGGAGGCCCAGAGGAGCAAGTGATGAACTGGCACTCCACCTTTCAGAAATATCACCAGCAGATGCTCTCACTCACGTGGGAGAATAACAAACTACACAAAAATAAGGTGAGAACAAACAATGATGAGATGTTAATGCAAACAACCACATCTCTTGCTGCTCACCAGTGAGATTCTCATCTCATTGTTCAAATTTTGAGTGGAAAACTTGAGCTTTGTTTCTCAACTTTGGGAATTGCATTTTTTCCATTCACACCACATTTTCCCAATTGATTCACTGTTGCCCACATTGTTCAGGGGCTAGCAGTTTCCACACACATTCGCAATTGTAACATCTGCCCCCAAAGGTGAGTTTTCATAAAGATTATTGAAAATATAACAAGTTCTACATTCTACACATTTTAACAAGTAACTTACTATTTACAGTGCAATTAACATTTCCCCCTCTAACCCATCATGTTTTCCATCTTGGCAGCATCACTGCATGTAACCTGGAAGAACCAAGAGCTTTAACAATTTTTTTAATGATGAGTTTTAAATTCTTCCCTCTCTCATTGAGAAGTGACTGAGAAGTGATTTCATTGCTTGTATTTCCTTTCTCAAGATGATTAAACTTTACATTGTCTCTGTCTCTGTTTGATTCATAGTTCTGAAACTCACACATGACAGATTAAGGACCATGCAGATATAGACCATGATTATGGATGAAGATGGATTTATTAAGCAATACAAACTGACAATACAGGGGTGTTAACATAGATGGAGGTGTTCAGCCATGTTTTTCATGACTCCAGTTCTTGTCTTCTCAATAGCTGTGGTGCTGATACTTCCAGTGTTCCATTGACTGATAAACTTTGATTCTTTCTTTTCTGTTGGATCCAGCCATTAATGTTTTTAAGTGTTTTGCCCCTCTTCCTGTCTGTTTGGTGGCCCACTCAATAGGGCATATCTCAATCTCTTTTACATGATCAGCTTAATTTAATGTCATAATCTTTTCACATTTCAGTTCACAGATCCTTACAGATTTTTCCTGTTCTTCTTAACAGTTCTTGCAAAACATTTCAAAGGTCAATTCCTCGTTGCATTTCTTAGTACAACAAATTCTAATCATTTTACATGATGCATAGCCATATTTGCTTTTTCAAGACATTAATATGTCATTAAACATTTAATTTGTTGCTTGACATAATGACTTGTTCAATAAATTTCAAGATATACTATAAACCATAATAATACATATTGCTATTTTAGCTTAAGGTTTCTGGCAAACTATGTTTAAGTCTGTCAAATGTTTTTGTCCTTATTTTTTCCACATTACTTAATCTTGCCCAGAAAATGTCATTATTAACGATCACACAATGCCTTTGACCATGGCATAAAAAGATGACTAACATTATAAAAAGACTAGTAAACCCTACATTTCCATTGGTGAATAGTTGGTACAATTGAATCAAATCAGGGAAACTGTCAAGGATAATATTGCTGACTTTTGTCAGACTATCAGGTTTTTGAATGCCACCCAATTGTAATTTGCAGGTTCAGAAAATTTTTTTCATGTTGTTATACTCTGCGATTCAGCATTTCTGGTGAATTGCATGTAAGATCAGATTTTAGATTGCCCTTGGTGTGCCTTCTTTTTAGCTGATCACATTGTTCTAATTTTACCTTCTGATCTTGAATCTGTTTCAGAGCTAAATATTTTTTAACATCTGAATTTGAAAAAAAAAATGTTGCAGCCAGCTTACCATCTAAATGCAGGAGCCTAGTTCTCTGACATCACTTTTTGGATCTTGCTGAGACCATGTTCATGTTACAAGCATCCAAATAAGGACAAAAGTAAGCCACTCAGCCCTTTGAGTCTGCTCTAACACTCAATAAATTCATGGCTGATCTGACTTTAACCTCACTGCCGCATTCCTGCATATCCCAAATAATACTTCATCCCTTTGGTAATCTGGAATTGTATCTAGTTCTGCCTAAACGCTGCATCCAATGTTCCAATAAAGTACTCATTTTTTAAATTTTTACTCTCTTTTTTTTGTTTCTCATCTTTCCTTCTGAGAAACAGCTATAGATTCTTCATTTTGAAGTTTTATCTTCCACCTAAAACTTCACCGTATGCATATTCCCACAGTGTCAGCATGAGTTACAAACAAGTTATTTTTGCTCAAAGCACTGTCTTACTCTATTTTTCATTGGCCTGGAGCATGGCTGCTAGCTTCTGGTTTTGCACCTATGTACTAAGATCTGCAGGAAAGTTTTTAATTAAGACAGATTGAATTGATATTAACTTTTTTTTCATCAATTTGAGGTTTTAGTGTCTCTTGACTCTTGGAAGTCTGAGCTTTTAACTCTGAACCATAACTTTAATTGAAATGATTACTTTCTGTAGAAGGATGATAAATAGTGCTGGTGAATTGTAAATTTCAATGGACTCCATACCATTCCTGGAGATGGCAACACTCTATTCCCCAAAGAGGACATTTCCTACTTTGAGATCAACATAACTAATCAGCAATTTAGACACCCACCCCAACAATAACAGACCTAGTTACTAAAGTGTAGTTTAAATGCACAGAACAGGTAAATAATTTTCTTCAATGCCCTGTATCAACTTCTGTTTAACAAAATCATTAATTAGATAAATTTGCATAATTTGCTAACATCAGGCTTTAAGCCAACCTGGTATCCCAGTGATAACAAACTTCTTGTCTCCTTTAATGTAAAAGAATACTGGGGTTATTTCACTTACAAATTTAAAATCCCATTTTTTTAATGCTTTGAATTATAGCCAGTGTAATAATTTTACATGCATGTTGTAGACAGGAGATATGGATTGTGATATGGCAGACTTGGAATTAGAATTATTGTCACATGTACTCAAGTACAGGGATACATGAGTACAGCAAAAAGTGAACAAAGTCAACATTTCTGATGCCATCCTAGATACAAAGACACCTAGGTACAAAATCTTAGGTATAATTTAGAAAAAAAAGATAAAAGATCACAGTTTTTCTAATGCAGGGCTTCTCCTCAAATCCAGGAATCTGTGCTGGGCTTCCTTGAGGCTGGCGGTCTTGCATGGCTTCCTTGAGGCCAGGAGTCCTTCAACTACTTTTCATAATGTTAGATGACCAAGAATCTCTCCTGGTCTTACCACTTGTAATTGGTGCATTTTTGAAGCATTTCCAATATGATATACATGACTTGGTTGCACTGTTACACACCATCCTTGGCCATCAAATCCAGGAGTAGGTCTTCAACTTTAGACTCCTTGCAATTTTAACACTTGCTTTCACATTTCAGTTTATTTTTTTTCCCAGTTCAATGTTGTTTCCTTTCTTTTTAGCTTTTCTCAATTTCTTTTCAATCTGAGTCATTTCATTCATAATTAAATTCCTAACCAACTCAGTCTGGCTCTTTCCTGCAGTATCTTTTTTCCTTTCTCAAGACTCAAATGTTATTCTAATGCTTCAACTATTTCTGGCCTCTTAGCACTAATTTTGGTTCTACTACCAGAATTTCTGTCAGTGCCTTCAACTTAACATTTATTGACTGTTGCAAGGCACTTCAGCAGTAGCTGTAGCCATTTTTAATTTTTCAATAAATACTATGAAGTCCTATTTGTTTATACTCTGGCCAAGCCTATTATTCTAATCTCAGTTTGTTCACTCTCAATCCCCTAAAGACCGTATAATTTGTTATCATCCCTCTGGAGACTGATAATTTTTAAAAATCTTCCAATTAATTGCTGAAAGAGTGGCAAGTCAAAGTTTAACACTTTAAGACATTAAATATATCAAATTATTTAACATGTTCTTAAACTAAATAAGATTTTAGTAGGCTGTTATGCTTTAAACCACAGAATGGAATACCTTCTTATTCTCAGCCCAAATGAGAAAATGTGGGACACTGCTACTGCACCAGAAGAAGGTCCCCAGGAAAACACCACACTTCTTTTTATTAGAGATAATGGGAACTGCAGATGCTGGAGAATTCCAAGATAATAAAATGTGAGGCTGGATGAACACAGCAGGCCAAGCAGCATCTCAGGAGCACAAAAGCTTTTGTGCTCCTGAGATACTTCTTTTTATTAACCATTTTTAAAACAACCTATTCAGAGATGCTAGTACACACCTCTGGAGTAAGTGAGACTTGAACCCATACCACTCTAGCCCAGGGCAGCTCAGGGATGCTACCATTGCACCACAAGGCCCCCCCACACCCCAAAAAGGTTTGTCCAGAGCAAAGTGCACAACTGAATTTTGTCAAGGCAATGGAAAAGAGTTCAGCCAGGAAAGTAAAACACACCCCTATCGTAGATATAATGCACATCCAGTCCTTTTTTACTTATCATTTGACCATTGGTGGCCCAGGATTGAAATAT
Source organism: Stegostoma tigrinum (assembly GCF_030684315.1). Lineage (NCBI taxonomy): Eukaryota > Metazoa > Chordata > Chondrichthyes > Orectolobiformes > Stegostomatidae > Stegostoma > Stegostoma tigrinum. The sequence continues at coordinate 64,288,765 of NC_081359.1, forward strand.
AACATCAATTGCATGAGGGTTTCAGGTTACTTTTTAGTGGGGCATCTTCTGGCCTTCAATTGATCTTTCAAAATTTGACTCAAACCCATCACTAGAATCAGGGTTGAAGAGCGGGCAGAAGAATAAATGCTTGAGAAGTGGGGCCTGGATGGAGGTCAGTTCGAGTAGTATAGTTCGAGCAGTGACAAAGCAAATAGAACTCTTAGAACTAGTTTCCTATGCAAAGCAGACTGTCATCATGCTATGCCTAAAATAGTTGAAGCCGTAAACAAGTGTCGGTTATTTGAGGTCTTGGATCTTTGCATTGTCGTCTTATTTAGAAGATTAGATCTTCAAACTGCTGTTTCTATTGCTGCTGCTCTTTTTCCTTCCATCTGTGTACCTGCTGACCTGTTGGCCTCAATTTTGTAGCGTCAAGCCCATCTTGCTTTCAATGAAAGCATTTCACAACAATGAGCAGTAATTTTTCATACCTTACAACAGCATCTCACTCAAAAGCAGAATTGTTGCTTCACGTTCAGTGTGTACTCCAGAGTCACTCAGATAATGGCAGGACCCTCTTCCTATCTGTGTTTTGTTGCTCTGTAGAGTTTCTCGCTGAAATCATGAACCCTAGGTACAAAAAGCAATCCTGGCCTCCATTCCCAGACCTTTCAAAAGTACTTGTACACCTACAAAATAAATTGCATAATTATAGGTATTGTGCAGGAAGACAAATTGTGCTCTGAAACTACCCACACGTGAATGGAGTGGATTCCTGTCCCTGAAAACTGAGTTTGGAAATTGCTAGAAGCAAATGGGGTCCATCTATAATCCCTTGAATGCTTGGGAAATCTGCCACTTGGTCAAGGTTTTCTGTAGATTTTCCCTTGGAATGTGACTTTGGGTCAATTGTGCGATTGATCATTTGTTTAGTGGAGAATTAGCTGCAGATTGTTTACCTGGCAGATCATTCATATAAATTTCTGGAAGGATCCAGCTGCATGGACCTTGGTGACTTCAAAATGTAGATGCCAAAAGCAGATCTCCACTTGTGTCATGGTGGACGTATTGTGATCTATAAAGATAGGCCATAGAATGTTGGGCACTTGTGTGTACACATATTGGGCTGACTTTTTTTTACTCCCCCCCCCCCCCCCCCCCCCCCCCCCCCCAAATGGCAGGAGGAAGCCTATAAGATGGTGAGGGAAGCTAGGGCGTTGACTGCCTGTCATCTGTTCATCGTTTTGAGATTTTCTGCAATGGAGAAGAAAGCCCTCCTGCCCGAAGGTCTTTAAACCAGCAGTAAGGAGACTGACCCTCATTAGTTTCCCTGTGGGCTCACTAGGCTCCTTTCTGTTCTGTCGCCCATGTACATCTCCCTCACCAACCCCACACTCTGATCGAATGGGACCTGCCTGACTGGCCTTGGTGCTCTCGCAAACTCCATTTTACAAGATTGGAGGATTGGTCTGCTCCCATGGTATTCTTGTCTTCTAGACCCATTCCTAGCAGTGTCAGCCAGCTCTGGTGCTGCTGAACCGCTGGCACTCCATCTGGCTTGGAGCTCTTGGAGATGGGTGCCCATCCTTCAGAGACTTAGGAGTCCTGACAGCAACGAATTAGTTCCAAACAGGTCTAAAATGCTCCTGGGTATCCACAGATAACCGAATCAGAATATTCTGAGCTTTCAGACCTGTCATCAGGGCCCCAGCTGCCATAATATAATTTTAGTCAATAGGTAAATTTCTCTGGAGATTCTCTTTCTCCCTCTGGCAGAAGAGACAATAAAACACAATGTTTTGCTGAAGTTACAGCAGGCAAGCTCTGAAGTTCACCTCCACGCAATGTGTTCAATTTTAAAATGCTCCCCTTAGAAGAAAAGTACTATTTCAAATGTGTTATTCAGAAAAAGATTATTCATTTTATGAGGCAGTGTAAGGCAGACCTCACTCACTCATCAGCCGTACATTGTTCAAACTGAAATATAATGGAGGATTATATTTTCATATTCTATTATTTTAATTGAGGATACCTCTTCAAAATAATTCATTGGAAAACAGACCAAGGTCACATACTTGATTTGTCAGGTTCTGCACAGTTGGCATACCACTCGAAAATCAGTCAGTGCTGCTTCTTTTAAATTATAATATAAAAGTAATTATTGAAATAGGAATGACATATATCCTGCAATTAGCAAAGCAGGAACAGGGAATTGTTGCAGTTGTGTCTCTGATTGTTCTAACTTTTCAATACTGATTACAATTCAAAGTACTGTTGCTGAATGCTCAACGCTAAATTCCACGCTGTTGCCCTTTCCCTGCTGTGCATACTAAACAACTTATGCAGCACATTTTATAACACAACATCCAAAGGCACTTCTCAGGAGTACTATCAATGAAATTTGATACCAAGACATGCCAGTTGAAATTAGGACGAATTGCCAAAAGCTTGGAATTAAATGGGAAAAGAAATGTAAAGATGAGGAGAGAGTTAGGGAGATTTAAACGATAATCCATGTTTATTTGTTAACCTAATTTTTCTGAAACATTTTCTTAATGATGGACATGGCCAAATAGTAGAAAACTAACCTGATAAATTGATTACAATGAGATGCAAAAAAGACCAGGAATATTAAAAATTCGACCTGTGATTCCAGTGATCATTTTGCATTTCCCAACACACAAGCAGCGAACATCACCATTTTAAACTGACTTTAAAGTTTAAAATCAGTCTTGTTCCATGCATAGCAATTTTACTAAGATTATGTCCCATTTCCATAAAACTTTGAGCTTACTCTTTGAAGGTCATCTATGTCCTATACTGTAAGCAGAAGTCTGATCTGAATTCTTTCAAACTGTTCCAGAATATAGCGACCTTCACTGTTGTGACAGAAATTTATAAGCATTGTTCCAGATTAAACTCTGAATCAAACATCAATTCCTCGTTTGTGTTTATCTTTCATAAAATAAGACAGTAAAAGCAATAGTTTCCAGGTATTCAATCATTGTCTCTGTGTCACAGGAGAGGCAGTTTGAGTCTGCCCACAGTTCACAGCTGACAGCACTGAGATGGAATCATAAAAGTCAATTAATCATTAAAAGCTGTTACAAGCACACATCGAATAGCCCTGGCATGAAATGTTAATCAGTCCAGTATCAATATAATAAATTCCTGCAAATTGGAGAGATCGATAACTTTGAAGCTGAAAAGATCAATTGCAGGGCACCAGGCTGTTCCTTTGGGCCCTGGTGACATGGTTGCCACACGAATAAAACACCTCCAGGCATGTTGCCAACAGAGGTCATCTTCCCAACAGGCTGTTCACTTCAGCGATTGTTACCACGGTGACAGCATGTCACAGTTGCCCTAGTGTCCTGCTGGGGTAGGTGGAAGCCATTGCATCACTAGCTTTGATGGATTTGTCAATAATGCTTAGCAGGGGAGGAGAACTGTTCACATAACACTTGCAGGTTTGCTGTCCCAGAGTGGGTCAGAGTGATTTAATTGTTTGCAAGGAGGTGTGAGCCTGCATACATAGAAGGACTAAATAATGTGCACAAAAGGCACAAGGTTTTAATCAGAAATCGCTGTAGGTTAAAAACCCGGGGAAAAAGAACAATAAGCAATGTGTGTCGGGTAACTATTTCATTCAATGACAAAATATGAAACCATTGTAATCATGCTTATACCAACATAGTATACCAGAGTTTAAAAGGTAAAAATTAATAAGTTACTGGTATCAGTTTTAAATTTAAATTGATGTCTGTTGATCATTAATTCTTCAATGGTTCTGCTAGCATGAATTTATTAGAGCCAAAAGATTCCAGAAGAAATTTTTGTCTTGCTTTCCAAGCAGAAAAGGAATAGCTTTAAAAGTATGAAATCATGCAATAGCACAAGAAGAAATTGCTCTTAATAAATGTTAATAAACTGTCAAATGTTTTTCTTGTGTACATGCTTTATTGAGGTGTATAAATACTTATTAGTGGAAGGATATGATAGGCTAGCAAGTCATTTTCTGATCTCTAGGATCTGTAGATAAATTCATTCCAAGCCTGAGGGACGAACTGATGCAAACATTAAAACAGGAATTGTAAGTGAAACAAGCATACTTATGCAGCAGCGTGCTCCTGTAAGGCAGAGATCTGGTGAGGCACAGCAGACTGTATAAAGCCCTAACCGTACCCTCTGTTATAGCTAAACTGGGCAAACTTGATTAGATCACCAAAAATGTCCTTTCTTTTGTATTTTAATTGACAGAAATTTAATTGCCCTATTTGCAAGTCACAAATTACAAACACTTTATATCGTGCAAATTTGAACAAGATTACCTGGCTCATATATGTAGTATGACCCTACAAGCAAGGATATCTTAACTTGGAAAGAAAAGCGGGAAAATTAGAAGAAACAGTAATAATTCTAAACCTTCACGATGCTGGCAAGAAGCTACAGCTATCAATAACACATAAGTTTAAAAATCAATGCTACAATCAATTTTACCAATGCATTTAATTGGTTGGAAAGTGACATGACAATGACAAAATTTCTGAAATCTGGTATTGAAGAGTAAAGCACTCTGTCAGAAAATAGAAAAACGAAAAGGACCCTAATGCTGTCTAATCAAAGAGTGACACTTGCAACCAGATCAGTTTAATTGTGCTATAAATGCCTCAAAAGGCCCACATAAGTCTGCATACAGTACACTTGTCTTGTAAGTGATGGGTCCAATAATAATGAAAAGTCATAGATAAGGATGCTGGACTAGAAAGGGCACAGTTTGGCAAGGTTAGAAAGGATTTGGTCTGAATTATAAAGACAAAAAAAGTAAAGCAAAGATTAACACTGAAAAATCTTCCAAAATGAGATGGTTGGGTAACCAAATGTTAATTTCTAGAAAATAAAAAGCATGTGTGGCAGGGAACAGTAGTCAGTAATGATTAAAACCAAACTGAAGCTTGCACGGGAGGCGTATCTTGAGAGTAAAAGCTAGCTGTGGAGTTCGTGTCTGTTTATAAAATGAAGCAGAACAAAAACGTAGTTTTGTTACTTGAGAATATGGAAAAATCATGAAAAATACCTTTTTGAATATTTAGTCCCGAAACAATTTGCAAAATTGAAGGCATAGATTTGATTTTCAACAGCAGCACAAGCCAGATAACAACAAATTGGCAGTTTGTTTGCCCCCATCGTTTTTTGCACCGACTTTCATTAAAGAAAAAAGTGGCCTTCGACAAATGTACTGCCAGTGCATCATCACCTGGTGAATTCTACCACCCTTCACTGGTCAGTATGTCTTGATGGGATCTCAGAAATGGCCACAATTTTTCAATCCTCCTTTAAAACTGCAAATTGAACCTGGGAAAGAATAACGTTAGGAAGGGCACCCTCCCGATTCACAACTCATTCAGTTTAAAAAAAAAATTGAACATGTGTATTGAAGATTGATCAAGGACAAGCAGTAAAGCTGTATTAAGGTCAATTTACACTTGACTATCCTAAGAATTGTATTTTGAACAAATGATCAATCAGATATTTAAAGGAAATGCTGTAACTATTACAGATGGAACTTCAGAAGAAATTTAACAGCAGCAATTTGTATTTGTATTGTGTTTTTAATGTAGTAACTAAGCATCTACCAGAGTTCACATAGTAGCATTGTCAGATGAGGTTTGCCACAAATTTTAGAAAAACATCTCACAGAGGTTTTGTGATAAAAGTGAAGATATGAGACAAATGGATGACAATTTGAAAAAAAGTCTATTTATGGATTGTTGAAGAATTTGATGTGATGGTTAAATTGAGTCCATTATAATTCCTCACGTGCAGACTATTTAGACTTGCCCAATACTATAAACTTGTATGGTTTTATTTATGGCCACTCAGACCTTCACATACTTCAACAACATAATTATTCATCATTTTGAGCATTGCTAAGAAAAAATGCATTTTGTGGAAGCTTGTCTACTTGCATTCATTAGAATAGTTACAAAAGATGTTAATAGAAAAGGGCACAACATTTTATATGAATGAGCAGAGAGTGCTGATTCATTGGTAGTTAACTACCAAGCTTTGTTTAAATTTTAAATCAAGCAGATTTAACTGTGATTGGTTAAAGTATTGCCCTCGAGCGATGCCTAGAATGAATGTTGGCAACGTTAAGTTGGAACAAGTGCAGCATAGGTACATGTTCATTCTGTCCACAAAGAACAGTTCATGTAGTTTGTAAACAACAGCAGGGAAGATAGATGAGTGCATTATTCCAGGTAATTCCTGAAATTTCAAGTTGAAAAGCAAACAAAAGTTTGCTTGTCATAGTTATCATTATACAGCATGGAAGCAGACCCTTTGGTCCAACCAGTCCATGCCGAACGTAATCCTAAACTAAACTAGTCCTATCTGCCAACTCCTGCGCATCTTAAATAAAAATTGCATTGGGATATATTATCACTGTTTATTATGTGAATTTGTGAAAGAGTTTGTTTGTTTATAGGTAAACCAATAAAAATAAGTCCAGATTGCATGAATCAGTGAAAAGATAGCCCACTTTCTTTGTTAGGAAAATGGCCTGAGAATTGTACCGTAATGCTGTGGATAATCATTCTTTTCTACAAATAAAAACTTGGAGAAGGCTATTTCACGCAGTTAAGAGCCTTAACTCCAAAGGTATAGGTTTAAGTCTCACTCCAGAAACTTGATGATATCAATGCAATACCATTGCAATATCAATGCAACACCATTTTTGGAGGTTGCCCTTGACATGCATTGGTAGTGTCTGTACTTCTGGGCCACAACATCTGGATTCGAGTCCTACCTGCCAAGATCATGTGAAATAACACATCAAAACAGCTAGATTAAAAAGGTTTAACCACAATCCTTTCCATCCTCTCAAGTGGATGCAAGAGACTTAATGGTACAACTTAGAAAAGGAAAAAATAGGTTTTACTGACATCCTAGTCAATATTTATTATTCAACTAACATAACTGATCCCCAATATTTATTATTATCTCTCAGCTATTAGTGGGACTTTTCTGTAATTGGCTGCTGCAAAACAGTGGAAACACTTCAAAATTATTCTATTTTTGAAATACTCTTTTTTTTTTCCCTCAAAGTTCCGCTATGTAAAGGTATTCCAGAATTTAGAGTCAAGACAGGTATGGTTGTCAATAGTGGAAAGAATAAATTCAGAGATGCTCAGAAGTTCAGAATTGGAAGAGTGCAGCTATTTTAGGAGGTTGTAGAGCTAGAGGAGATTACAGAAGTAGGGAGAGATGAGTCCTTGGAGGAAACAGAAAACAAGCATGAGAATTTTAAAATGAAGACACAGCTTGACCAGGAAGTAATTCAAGTCAACAAACACAGGAGTGAGAGATAAATGGGACTTGGTGGAAGTTAAGACATGGGCAGCAAATTTTTGGATGATGTCATGTTTATGGAGGGTAGAAGGTGGGAAACTAGCCAGGCCCAAATTAGAATAATCAAGTCAAGAATTAGCAAAGGCATGAATGAGAGTTTTAGCAACAGATAAGCTAAGGCAGGGACAAAGTCAAGTGATTGTCGCCGAAATGAAATAGGGAGTTTAGTGACAGCAGATTATGTGACAGAAGCCTACTTCAGAATCAACGATAACTGTAAGATAGTGAGTAGGCCGGCATGATCGCAGGCTGTTGCCGGGGGAGGGATGGAGTCATAGCTAGGGCATGGAGTTTGAAGCGAAGATGGAAAATGATGGCTTTTGCTTTTAATTACCCTTTAAATTATTAGTTCTACTTACTTTCTAGGGAAATGTCTCACCTTCATATCCCCGGGACTGTACAAATATCTAACATGGAAAACTGTAAGAAGAACTAAAATGGAGAAGAGGTCTGTGTGCTTAGTTGAGCAATAGAATTTCATTTAAAAAAAAAACGAAAGAACCGCAGGTGCTGTAAGTCAGAAACACAAACAGAAGTTGCTGGAAAAACTCAGCAGATCTGGCAGTATCTGTGAAGAGAAACCAGGGCTAACATTCTGAGAAAGGGTCACCAGACCCGAAACGTTAACTCTGATTTCTTTTCAGAAATGCTGCCAGACTCGCTGAACTTTGCAAGCAACTTGTGTTTTCGAATAGCATTTCATTATTGGCTTCCCATATTGCAAAACGATAATTATGCCCTGGAGGTCATGTAGAGTTAGAACTAAAATAGCTTTAAAACCAGAATCCAGACTTCATATTCTACTCCCCTGTTATGACTGTGAAAGAAATGAATGCTCAGATACATCTACCACACTAGAAGGAGGGAATCAGTAAATCCTTACACATGCATGACGAGTCCACACGGGAGTGTATTTTAGCTGTCTCCTGTACTGCTACTTATTTAATGCTGATCAAAGAATGTCTGACAAGTCACATAAAATCTCAAGTAAAACCGTCTGTGAGATATAATGACGACTCACTGTAAGGAAAACAAGGCAAATGATAAAAGAAAATGCTGGAAATACTCAGCTGGTCAACAAGCATTTGAGGTGTTAGCCTAAGTTGGAAAAAGATGGGGAACTCTCAGTATGCTTTATGGAACTCCAAGTAATTTCTACCATAAATTTGTAAAAGAATAGCTGACTTTTTTTCTAGGCTAAATTAACTCCAGGCCATTTTAGCCCTGGAAGGTTTATAACATGAGGATTTTTTTGCTTTTCTATGGTTCATGTCTTCTTTCTGTTGAACAATGGACAATGCCTGAGGAATGACCAAGATATGAGATTTCGGATCATTTTCCAATGTGAAAATAACACTGATTTGTGTTGTTTTGAAACAAGATAAATCATTAACCTCCAAAGTAGCTGAGAAAATAAAGCAATGCATACTAATTATATTCAAGAGATTGTTCATTTATTTCACTAGATCATAAGGTCACAAAATAATTGCTGTTTTTTCAAAATTTCCCCTTTAAAATGATGCTCCAATTTTTCTTTTTTCATACCCACCTTCAAAAATGGCAGCAGTGGACAAATGCGGAAGACCCACTACCAATTCTTTTAGTTGATTCACACACAATGAAAACCAAACTCAGCGGGGACAGTTGAACTTAGTGATGAGATTAAACCAATTCCATTATGGCTGTTTCAAGGGCCCTATCCCTCATAATATGGGAGTCATGAGTTAATGACACAAACTCTTTGAAGGGCATCAGTTTCTGGCCAGGGTGTCCATATGACTGAACAGGCCAGTTCCCATCCCACAGATATTTGTGTAAAGAGAGCAGGGCATCCCATGAGCCAGTGTGATCCTGAGTGCAGGAGTTTCATTCTTTCATTTTATTCTGGCACCACTCTGTCTCATTGTAAAGGATTTTGAATTCAAATCTGATGCATCTTGGTGTACATGCTGTCACTGTTTTGAACAATTGACCACAAGCTCCTCCCTGTTATTAATGTCGATGCTGTCACACTTTGAAAGAGATGCGAAGGCAGTAGAAAGGGTACAGACATAGTTTACAGGAATGAATACAGGATTGTCTGTCTTCAGAACTGTAGGTGAGGCTGTGATAGTTCTCTGTAGGTTGAAAGTAGATTTGATTAGAGGTGTTGAATCTCATGAGAAGGTAGTACAGAGTAACTAATGAGAAATTATACACTGGCTGACTTTTCGAGAACCTGAGGGAATGAATTTAAAGTGAATGGCAAAAGAACCAAAGGCAATGTGAGGAAAATCTTTAAAATTTAGAAAATACTGTTTGAGAGTGTGGAGACAGATTTGATCATTTCTTTGAAAACAGATCTGAAATTTGTTAAATGCCCCATTCTTTAAACTTTTTCAAAAAAATGGTATCTGTCACTGATTTTTAAAGAACAAATCTTTCTGGACTGCAATGATTAACAGGCCATCTGATGCAAATTGGGAAAAAACATAAAATATCTGTTGTGGAGCTTTCAAAAGTTTTGCTTATCAATTGGTTGAACATTTTATGATATATCAGCGGCTATTACAGATATGAATCTGGATTTTCCATCCCAGAGGGAGGGACACCACAGTGCCATAAGACCCTTAACAATAAATTCCCTTGTTGGTATTTCTCCAAGGATTATTCTTATGTCATGTTGAACACTTGATTGGGTTTAAACACCACAATGATCTCTTCAAGTTCAGAGTCTGACAAATTGTTGAGGGTATCAAAGCATTACGGGTATGAACAGAGGTTTTCTTGTCTTTCTAAGAGACCATTTGAGGAGTTTTAAAACATTCAAATATATTTTAGATTAGATTAGATTCCCTACAGTGTGGAAACAGGCCCTTTGAATGGATGTTATGAATGGAAAGAATTATTTTTTCCTCCCAAATATGTAGGAGTAAAAGTTAGATTAGATTGTTAGGTTTATTTTCTCATCTCCATACGTTTCCTGAGATCTATTCATGTGTAAATTGATATGGATATAGCATGTGGGTATGCAGGACCATGGAGGAGAAAATGAGAGGCATGTATTAGTGTGAGGGAATGAAAGGCAGTGACTGATTCAGGGGTATGTGGATGGAAGGCTAGAGGGCCTAACAGCTGAAGAAGCAAATGGCACTAATTCTGTACTCTGCTTCCAAATTTGGTGAGTCATTATCACCACCACCGCAACACCCCATCCTGCAGCAAAATTTGTGTTTCAGATTACTGCCCACCAAAGAATGTCTGTCCAGTTGAGAAATTTCCTGACTCCGGCTATGTGCTTTAATAGGCAACATTGGGCCCAATGCCTCCATTTATAAACCGTATCCTCAACCTGCCCTATAACCTTATGAACACCCATTCCCCTGTGCAGCTAACCTTTTTTAAGATTATATCCTTTATTTCATCTTGCTCCTTCCAACAAAAACATAACATTTCACATTTTTCCGCATTTTGCCTTTCTTGTGTCTTTCGAATCCTCTAGCTTACATTCTCTTGAAATCTAATATGTTTTTTTATAGTATTAATCATCATCCCACCAACAAGATTAAACTGGTTGTCCTGTGTTTGCTGAACCTACCTTTACACTGCTGGAAGATAAAGATCAGTGCCTCCTTAATTCCTACCCTTACTTCCTTTGGGCATGTCCATGGGTTGATCTCACCTGGTCCTGGGGAATTAGCAGCTTGAAGCACAGCCAGCCTGTCTCGTATTTGCTCCTCTTCATTTGTTCAGCACATTTTTTTTTTGAGTTTCTTAAGTATTTTCTCCTCCACAATGACTTTGGCAGAACCTCCTTACTTAGAAGAAAACATTTAGGCTGCTTATTGCCTTCATATACATTTATCTCCTTTTCTGGTCCCCAGTTAACCCCACCTATCTGTTTACATTCCTTTTAACTATCAGTAGAATATTAAAACTGATTTTTTTTTGCTGTTATGCCAGCTCTGTTATTATTTTTCCAGGTCACCCATTCCCCTTCCACAGATCATTTTATTCTTTCCTGCTTTCCTGCTCCTTTGATGCTGCTTGGCCTGCTGCATTCATCCAGCTCGACACCTTGTTATCTCATTTTATTCCCTTTTTTTCATTTTCATATATTTATCCTGGAAAATTCCGTTCAATGATAAGTCAATAGACATACAATGGCAGACATTTGAGGAAATATTTCAAAATATGAAGAAATGATACATTCCAAAAAAAAGAAAAGTTTCAAGGGATAGACCACCATCCCTAGATCCAACAGGAAGGTTAAAGATACCATCAAGGTTAAGGTGAAAGCATATAATTGTACAAAGAAGGTGGCAGGTCAGATCGTTTGATAGAACGTGAAATACATCAAAGAATGACAATATAATTAAAAAGGAAAGAAAAGTTACATTGACAGAGGAAGCTAGTCAGAAATATTTTAAAGAGCAGTTGAAGAATAAGAGTTAACAAAGTGAGCATTGGTTGTCTAGAAAGTGAGTCTGGAGAATCAATAATGGAAAGTAGGGAAATGGCAGATGAATTGGTATTTTACATCAGTCTTCACAATAGAGGATGCAAGTAACACCCCAGAAACAGTTGAAAAAACAGAAAATGAAAGGGAGGGATTGAGGAAAATTGCAATAACAGGGAAGTGACGCTGGGTAAATAGTTGGAGTTGCGGGTAACACGTGCCCAGCTGGCCCTGACAGACTTCAGTCTGGGGTCTTAAAGCCAGTGGCTATTTAGATAGTTGATGCATTGGTTTTAAATTTCCATGTTTCCCCTGATTTGAAGATTGTCCCATTAGATAAGCTAGCAAATGTAACTGTTTTATTGAAAATGGAAGGGAGACAGAAAGTGGGAAATTATGTGGCAATTAGCTCAACATAGGGAAAATGTTAAAAAGCATTACTAAAGAAGTTATAGCTGTGAATATAGATACTTTGAAAATAATTAGGCTGTATCAACATGGTTTTAGGAAAGGGAAATCATCATTGGAATTCTTTGAAGAAATAACCTATAAGCTGTTGATAGATAAAAGATGACAGTACGTGTACTGTACCTGGATTTCCAGAAGGCATTTGATGAAGTACTGTATCAATGTTGATTGAAGAAAGTAAAAGCTCATGGTGCAGCATTCAGCATGGATCAAAGATTAGCTGGTTAACAGAAAATAGACATAAATATGGTTTTTTTGGGCTGGCGAGATGTAGCAAGTGGTGTGACATAAAGATCAGTACTCTCACCTCAAGAGATTACAAGTTATAGAAATAAATTGGGTGAAGGTATGGAAGCTACATTTGGCAAATTTGCTAGTAGGCAGGGAAGTCAGTTCTGAGCAGAACATATTGGGGCTAAAAAAGATATAAATCATAGAATCCCTACTGTGTGGAAGCAGGCCATTCGACCATTGAGTCCAGACTGACCCTCCGAAGAGCATCCCACCCAGACTGACCCATGATCCTGTATTTCCCATGATAACCGACCTAGCTGGCACATACCTGGACACTGTGGACGATTTAGCATGGCCAATCCAACCTACCTGCATATTTTTAGACTGGGAGGAAACTGGAGTAAACCCACACAGACACTGGGAGAATCCGTAAAATCCACAAGGTAGTCACCTGAGGGTGAAATTGAACCCCAGGTCCCGTGGCGCTGTGAGGCACCGGTGTTAATCACTAAGTCACTGTGCCACCTTTAGTTAACAAATAGGCTAAGATCAAGTAAATGGAGTATTGTGTGCAAAAATGTGAATTGTTCATTTTTGGCAGGAAGATTGAAATACAGACATTTTATCCAAATGGTCATTTTATTTACGGAAGGATGCAAATGCTTTGGGATCAGTTCAGAAAATATTTATCAGATTAATAACTGAAATGAATGGGTTGCTCTATGAGGAAAGGTTGGACAGGCTAAGCTTTTATCTATTGAACTTTAGAAGCAACTGGACTAAGACATGCAAGATCCATAAGTTGAAAAGGGTGTTTCCTGCTGTTGGAGAATCACAAACTGGGGGCCACTGTTTAACGGTCACTGGTACCCCACTTAAAACAGAGATGAGGTGACCTTTGTTCCTCTCAGAGGGTTGTGAGTTCTTGGAAAATCCTGTAAAGGTAGTAGATGTAAAGTTTTTTTTTTAAAGACAGAAGTGGAGAGATTCTAGTTGGGCGAAGGGTTGAAAGGTTATCAGGAGTAGGGAAGAACATGAATTTGAGGGTAAAATCAGATCACCCATAATCTTATTCAATGGGAAAGCTTCCTAAAGGGGCTGAAAGGCCTATTGCTTCTGTGTATATATGTTCACATGTATCCCTTCTCCTTTCTCTCTGCATTTTTGAACAGATGTTCCATTGTTATCTTTTAATCCAACCAAAATGATGTTTGTTTGTTCCTTGCTTTTTCACTTTTGGTAAGTGTTTATATTGCCTAATCAATACGACCCAGATATTTTACAGGTTGTCCCAATCCCGTGCAAAAGATCTTGCTTGAAATCTGATTCGCTCCACCAAAGCTGTGTGGCTCCTAATAGGAGAGATAGGTGATGGAAATTGCTTTCCCTGAAACGTTTCTGGCCAAGATAGTTGTTGTTCACTGAAAGTTAGTCCTGAGAATGTTGACAATGTTCAAACTCCTGTTGGACCATAAAAAAATTGTGCATGAATTTGTGCCCTTTTGAAAACTGCTGAACTCACATCTTCCAAAGACTGTTAATGGAATGGGACCAAAATACATGATGAGCAGTTATTTGCTGATACCAGCCTCGGGTGGACGGAGACCTCCCTTTAATTATTCCTCTCCAACTTCATTTAATCCTCAAGATTCCTCCTGTCAGCAACAGCCATTCTCGGAGGATTTCTCATAATAAAATCTGAGTAATTAAAATGAATTTTAATTTCCATGCTATTATTATAAATCAAGCAAAAGTAAAAGGACAAAAACTGGGAGGATAGATAAATATCTGCCTAACTTGCAGTCTAATCCTCCACACTTAAGCCCCAATGAAAGTATTGTAAAGATGAGCCACAAATGAACAGTAATTGTATTGACAGGCAGTGGTTCGTGGCATGAAATCTTGAGTCACCTACCCAATATAAAGTATTGTCAATCGGTCTCATTCTGTCAGACTATTATAAGTGGCTTGTTATATTCTGCATTTGTTCCAAAATCCTGCAGGTGCTTTGCACAGTATTGATGGTACTCATCACCTCAGTGGAGAGCGGTTTGAAGTACCAAACGTTAAAACCATATTTGCACTCACCACCTGCTACAGGAAGAGCTGGATTTTATGCAGAGTGTGTGCGTGTGTGTGTATGTGGTGGTGGGATGGAGGTGCATTGCCTGACCCCGTCAGGCAAGTCCATTGCAAAAGAAACTTCCCTGCAACAATATTACGTTGTGGGTGTTCTTAACAAATAGCTGAGAGTCCCATGAAGAAGATTGCTGGTGACCAGATTCATGAAATTTATTAGCTTCTTTGTTGGGAGGGGAGGTAGGAATCGAGTTCCAGAAAGAGAAGGTCGGGAAGTGGAGGCTTGGTGAAGGCATGTTTTGGAGTGCAATGTTGTGGCGGTGCACCCCCCTAAATAGCGTACCTCAATTTCTTTTATGCCTTTTCACCAATTTTGTTGAAACACAGCCTTTCCATTTTCACCTGCCTTTCATTACCCAGCATATTATGTCAGTAAAGGTGGATTGAGGTCTGAAAGTGACCACTTAAAGGCTTCAATTGACTAAAGTATGAAGGAGTTATTGGGTGGTTTAGAGAATCCTAGAATCACTATAGTGTGGAAGCAGGCCGTTCAGCCCATTGAGTCTCCACACCCCTCCAAAGAGCATCCCAAACAGACCTAACACCCCACCCTGTAACCCTGCATTTGCCAAGGATAATCCACTTAGCCTGCACATTTTTGTGTGAAGGAAACTGGAGAATCCAAAGGAAACCAAGCAGACATGGGGAGAATGTGCAGACTCCACAAAGACAATCACGTGAGGCTGGAATTGAGCCTGGCACAATAAAGCAGCAGTGCTAGTCACTGAGTCACCATGCCACTCATACATTCCCCAATGTATGAAACATAATCAGGCTAGGAAAGTGATGAACTACCTATCTGCAAGATTTTACACACCACACATTGAAAACATGGCTTGTGGGAAGGGCCATAAAATCCATCCCAAAAAGTACCTTGTTAGCTGTCAAGCAGAAAGTTAGACACTGAACTATCTCATGATATACTCATTGATACCGTTGTATTCCTTCACGTTTGCTATATTTTCATGCCATGTTTCACCTTGTTCTTCTCTCCCCTGCTCTCTCACCTTGATAAATTGAAAACTAAAATAAAGGTTGAAACTGTAGTTGTTATTATGTAACCTCACTTAACGTGCATATGTCCTTTTGAAATAATGGCCAATAATGTTTTTGTCTACCCTCATTAGATTAGACCCTTGTACAAAATCACAAAGTCAAGGCTGTTGAAGGTACAAAACACAATTATTCTAATAAACTCAACTATCAATTTACTGTTAGATATAAATAGAATCAGAGCCAAGATTGGAAATTAGCTTAATATTCCTCTGTGTCAAGAAAGAATAATTCTTTTTTGCAAATACAACTCAAACATTTCTGAAGCATTTATGTTTCGCATAAAATTAAAGGTGGCTTATATTGGCCGGGCAAAACCTGTACTACTAGCGTCTCAATGTCGGAGTATAACAGGCTTATTCAAATCAGTCTATGCATTAAATAAAAAAAGACAAAGTCTGCCACCCTGTAATTCCCTCTTGATCTCTCTAGTTTTGCTTTCTAGACAGTTTTGGTGCTTTAGCGGTGTCAGCATTTTTAGCTCAGTTCCAGGATACGTGAGAGGCATGTGTTCCATTCACACTGATAGTGAGGCAGCAGCCTTACTGGAGCTGATAGCTGAAATGTTTCATTTCAAGGTGAGGTGGGCTTTAATGGACTCTTGAGCTTCATTTGGACCTGCTGTTTTTACTAGATCTGTATATTCATTATTAATTTTAATGTTTGAACATGTTCAGCAAAATAACAAGATTTTCAGCAATATCCACCTTCAGCAAATTAATGGAGAAAAAGGTACATTGACAGAGAAAAGGAAAGTTGATATTTTATTAATAGCTTTGTGCTTGCACTACTTTCCGAGTGGTTGCTCAACACTCAAATGTTTGGGGCAAATATAAAAATTTCAGATATATCGCAATAAAATTATGAACAAAGCATCATTAAATGATACTTAAATAAATGTTACAATTGTTGATGCTGGACGTGCATTTCCCTGCTTCCGTTCCCAACTGATTAGAATGCGAATGACATGCCAGGTCTGTCAAAGCAAATGCTGTCACTGTCTGCCTCAGGACATAGCAAGTAAACAGGGATGCTGACACATGCAGGACGAGGGGAGCTTCCCTAGGACTTAACCTCTAACCTTGTGTTTCAACTATCAGCATCACATTAAACGTGATGTCAGAAAGCGTAGTTTCGTTGACACCTGAAGGATACAGTGCTTTCAGTGTTGAACAATGAATTCCTAATTATTATTTACCATTTACTGCAAAACTTGAAATTATAAAGCAATTTAAATAATGAGATATTTCTTTAAACAAATAAACAGTGGATTCATTTTGCTCAGTCCCTGAACACTGTGGGCAATGATGAGTCAATTGAGAAAGATATGGCAAGATCGGAGAAACGAGATGCTTGATGTTGAGAAAGTGAATCATATTTTGCAGCTAAGGTTTGAATGGCAAGGTGGGGATCTCATAATGAGTGACGAGGGGCCTATTTGCATGCAGTAACATCTTAAATCCCTGATTTCACCTCATTTGTTCCTATTCTTCCCACATATTGGAGAGAAACTAGGTGGCGACAATTCCCAACAGGAAAGTCAGAGTGGAAACTTGGCAGCTACAGCTCGCTGCTTGCTCCCTTAGCCGTCCATCTGAGACAGCTGTCCCCAACATCTCAGGTTATGCTCCATGGCCAGCCTGCACCTCATTGGTCCACCCGACTGGCATCAAACAGGCACCAACCTCACCATCCCCTCACAGCAACTCCAACTCACTTAGAATATAGCTTTCCACTGCAACACTGCACTTTGGAGTGCATCGACACCTGTCATTGCTATGCTGCTGCAAAGCTACTTTCTGACAGAAACAAGCTCCCACCTCATGGATCACACCAAGGTGTATCCTGGCATCCGTCAAAGACCCCTCCCACTCCGCCTGTGTTCTCCTACGATGACTTCCATCAGGCAGAAGGTGCAGGAGCTGGGATATATGCACCAACAGGTTCAAGAAAAGCTGCTTCCCTATTAGACTGATGAATGGACTCTCTACCTTCACAAAATGATCTTGCTAATATTAATTGTGCTTTGCACACCTCTCGTACAATGTAACCTGTATGCCCCACTCTGTCCAAGCACCCCGTGATCTGTATGACCTTGCTCACAAATCTTTTCAGTGTACCTAGGTACACATGATAATAAATCAAATCAAACCAAGCCTACTTGGATGCTCACACCATCTCTGCACTGCCTTACGTTGCTTGTTAGTGCTTTGCATGCACATTTGGAATGTACAGGCTCACAGCTCTTCTGCCTTGCCTTGCTTTGCCTTGCCTTTTAATGCCGACACAAAGCTAGGCTATGTGTCCTGGTTAACAGCAATGTGGAGTTAAATGTGAAAGGGGGTTGGCATGTTCCTGATTGACACTACTACAAGAATGTTGCATCTACACGATGTGCCAGTGGCATATAAGGTGATCACACTGCATGTGCTTCAACCAAATTACCATGTCTCAAAGTCGAAGGGATGAAGTTAAGGGGAACTATCTTTCGCCAGGAGGTAATGGCACAATAAGTTAAAGACATCATCAGTTTCAGCCCAAGAGCTTGGAAATGATCAGTTGGACGTTTGGAGTGATCAGGGTCAAGGGAGTCAGTATCTCTGCATTCTGGGAGTGGGCTGTGACGAGTTCTGCAGATCCAGTTCATTTGGTTAGGGAATTATTGGTAAATCATTTGGAGCGCTGCACAGTCAGAGATCTGTTCAGTCATCAGTTGGAGCTGCCTTTGAACATTGGAAATGGTCCAGTCCAGGACATGATTAATGCAGGTCTGTTCACTGAATGTCAAGAGCAGGAATCAGGGTCTACTATTATGGAGGGGACATCGGAGAAGCCACCTATTGGGATTCAAGGCAGCACGCTGGA
The DNA here is from genome assembly GCF_030684315.1 of Stegostoma tigrinum. Lineage (NCBI taxonomy): Eukaryota > Metazoa > Chordata > Chondrichthyes > Orectolobiformes > Stegostomatidae > Stegostoma > Stegostoma tigrinum. Next base: position 64,307,357 of record NC_081359.1, read on the forward strand.
ATGTAGAGGGGATAATAATTGTAGAGGAGACAATTCAATTTATAAAGTTGGAAAATAATACAGTGTTGGAAGACAAGTGTTCTAAATATCAAAACGTGGTTCAAATACAATTAGAGTAGGTCATCAATGGAAACTACTGTCCTTGCCTTGATAGTGCACAGTGCATCATGGTGTTTGGCAAGATTAAGCTTTATGCCTGGAGCTCAGAGGATAAGCTGGGGGAATGATCAGTTAAAGAAATGGGTTATATTTGGAAGATTTTGCCTACACGGGCTCATTGAGTTGGCAAGAAAGGAAAGGTAGACTGCAAGGCTAAGCCTGGAACTCATTCTGCCAAGAATGATGTGTGTTGTCTCCCATCCAAATTGAAATCTCAAATGTGCAATGAAAATGAAAAAGGCTTCACCTGAGTGAGTGGAGTAAGTGAATTTTTTTTTGAAGGGACACGGCTTCACATTTCTGTGAGGTACCTGTCAAAGGGTAATAGTATTAAGCAAACACACAATAAGGATGAAGGATATTTGTTATTGAAAAATGCTGTATGCAGTCCTCGCACACTGACCCACTGTGCGGACTAAAACTCCTGTCCCCAGGCACAATTGACCACTTCAATCAACATTATGAATCTGCCTCCTAAACTGTTAGGAGGATTATGTCTTGTGGCTGGAAAGATGTACCTTTGTTACCGAAGTAGCAACCACCTTCCAAGGTTCCATAGCCTGCATAAGGTGCAGGATGTGCTGTTTTTGTACCTTGGACCATGAAATGCCCAGACCATTATTCTAAATGCAACACTGCCTTTCTTGGGGGTTGGAGATGGGCAAGAGATCCTTCGTATTGTTGTGACATATACAATCCACCACTGTATGTGAACCAGATGACTTGAGCATCCGACCTCTGAACCAGGCCAATGATGTGCAGTGTCCAAGTAGAAGCATCCCATTTGTCTTCCCATGGGGGTCCATCTTGCATTGTTTGGAGATCACTATTGAAATGTTATTTGTGGGTACTGTGACTGCTGAATGACCATATTATTGAGGAATTGCTTTGTTTCTGATATTGCCCACATAGGCTTATTGGAACCACCCCCAGAATGCCATGTCAAACTATGCAGCGTATCTACAAAACAACACCAACTTCTACTTGGGGCTGTGAAGGGCTGTAGGATAGCCCCGAAATATCAGGTTTCCATTCAGGTCAAGCCTAGGGCTTTGTACTTTTACTGTCCTGTCTGATGCAGGTGAGCCTGGCCTCCTTTGGTGGTCTTGAGGAAAGAAGACTGCTTTATACTGCACCAGGACCTCCAGGTCCCTGACAGGGAAGTGGAAGATGAAGTTCATCTGTCGGCATTCTCTGGGGCACTTTTCCAGAACTGCAACTGTGAAGGGCAGCTCCTGAATCTCAGCACTCACCCTGGTGCACAGTATTTTTAATTAGTAGTTGGAAGGAAATCATGCGCTTAGAAACACAACAGACTTAACAATTGTTAAAAGGTTTAAGAATTATAATCAGGCTTCCAGTAACTGTCTTTGTTTTTCTGAGGGTGTGCTTTATAAATTTATTTTTAATGTTCAACATATCTTTCTTTACTGCAAGAATTGTTAGTGGTTGTGATTTTATGTTTGTAAATCAAAACTACTGTTGTCCTATGCAGGTACGATATCTTGGATGATGATATCAGATTGTAAAGCTAATGTGGGCAGGTGTGGAACTCAGCAGCCCACATTAAAGAGCCAATTGACAAGAACATTATGCTGCCTATCCCCCGTAATGTTATTGAATTTGTATTTTTAATGTCATTGCAAAATGTTAGTAGACAGTTACAAGTAATTCGGAAAACTAGCAGCATGTTATCGACCATCACAAGGTGAATTGAATACAAAAGTATTCACCATAAATTGGGGGAACGAGTAGGTTGACATTAGGTTTACAATCTAATATCATCACCTAAGATTTCGTACCTGCAGAGGACAGCAGTAGTTCTGATTTACTAAAGTAGAGAGGTTATGCTTCAGTTGTACAGGCACAAGATGTAGGAACAGAAGTAGGCTATTCAGCCCATTGAGTCCACTTTCCTGCTTTATCTCCATAACCCTTGACCCTTATTGATTAAAAATCCTGGCATCTTAGTCTGGAATGTACTTAATAACCCAACTTCAACAGACCACTGGAGTAAAGAATTCTGCAGTTCTGAGGAAGGGTCACTGGACCCGAAGTGTTAACTCTGTTTTCTCCTCCATGGATGCTGCATGACCAGCTGAGCTTTTCCAGCAACTTTGTTTCTGTTGCTGGTTTACACCATCTGCAGTTCTTTTGGTTTTTAAAACATTCAACACATTCACTATCCATGGAGAAGAAATTCCTCCATTTCTGAGATTATGCCTTCTTGTTCTAGACCCTCCTACAATGGGAAGAAACTTTTCTGCATCTATCTTGTCAAGTCTTCCAAGAACATTGTATATCTAACTAAGGTCACCTCTCATTCTTTTAAATTCCAATGAATACAGTGAACCTACCCACCACCTCAAAGGACAGCCAAGTGAACCTTCTCCAGATTGCCTTTACTATTTAGTCTACCACGCAGAACCTTATCAAAAGATTTACTGTAGGCCAATTAAACGACACTTAGCACGCTACCCCCATCAATCTTTTTGGTTACTTCCTCAAAAAACTCAGTCAAATTTGTGAGACATGATTTCCTTAGTACAAAACTATGCTGACTATAAATAATCATTCCTTGCCTCTCCAAATCCTATCTTTGAGAATCACCTCCAACATCTTACCCACCAGCCATGTCAGCCTCAGAAGTCTGTAGTTCTCAGGCTTCTCCTTACAGCTTTGCTAAAATAAAGGCACAACATTAGCCACCCTCCAGTCCTCTGGCACCTCACGTGGTTATTAGTTGATACAAATATTTCTGCTAGGGGCCCTGCAATTTCCTCTCCAATTTCCACAACCACCTCCAAAAGACGTGTTAAGGTCAAAAACAGTTTAGAACAGGGGAAGTACTAGTGCGTACACACATAAAGAGCTCCGTACGATAGATTATCTACCTCCAGGAAGAAATACACAAATCAGTCTTGGGGAAAAGAAGATCTAATGCAACAGGATATGACTGCAGAAATTTATCCCAATGGACATCCAAACCAATTTAAGCTTGATGTAGAGATAGTGCCAGTGTCCTATCTGGCAAATGACTTTTGTCTAAAATTCTTGAAGTTACAGATTACAGATCTGAAGGTGTGTGGTGTAGGTGTAGGTGGAAGGACTCCTAAGATTAAAAGAATATTAATAGTTACATAATTGTGTAAAGAATAACATGAATGTCATCCAGAACCAACAAAGCTCAATCTTGAGGAAGGATCCGTGTTTTGCCTACAACAACCAGCAATTCATTAATTAGATTCCCTACAGTGTGGAAACAGGCCCTTTGGCCCAACAAGTCCACACTGCCCTTTGAAGCATCCCACTCAGACCCATCTCCCTATAGCCCACAGACCCCTGAACACTATGGGCAATTTAGCCTGACCAGTCCACCTAGCCTGCACATCTTTGGACTGTGGGAGGAAACCGCAGCACCCAGAGGAAACCCGCGCAGACACGGGGAGAATGTGCAAACTCCACACAGACAGTCACCCAAGGCTGGGATCGAATCCAGGTCCCTGGCGCTGTGAGGCTGCAGTGCTAACCACTAAGCCACCGTGCTGCCTTCAAATGTTCAAACACTTCATAAGAGAACTTACCACTGACTGACTTTAAAAAAAAAGTCAACCAGAGAAAGACATCTTTAGTATTCCAAGATTAATGGCTGAACCTAAGAAGAACATTCAGCCAATGAAAATTACTCATGTTGGAGTCTGAGAGACAGTTCACAGATAAAACTCAGATTGCACAGGAAAGGTTTTCCACCTGTAATATCACTGAACAGTCCTCAGAAACTAACTATCAGCAAGACTTAAGACCACAACCAATTTCCACTGGTAAAATATATAAACAAGATTGTCCACTTGAGATTATTGTTGGATTTTTAATCAAGCCAGTACTAACTGCATAGCTACACATAAAGATGACCCAGAGCAGTCAATATTACTGATCAAATTGGTGTGAAAGAAATTTACTGCACCAGTCAAAACAACACATTGTATGAAAGAAGTCCAACATTTATAATCTCTTGGGAAAGATCAGCCAATGTCCAGCCCATGGTTCAAAGGATGCAGCTATTTCTTCCATCAGCACAATGTCTTCTAAGATGGTCATCAATAAATTTAATGTTCTCCAGATAAGGTAATGCAATGGTAAAAGCACAACATCAACCAAGTCTTTTATGAAAGAAGTTTGTTGAGTAAATCAGAGGAGAAATAAATGAATAATCAGTGTCAAGATCAACAATCCTCACCCTGATGACAAATTGATCTTCCAGACCCAGAACAAATACATTCTGGAAGAGTTGTGAAACCTCCAGTTTGCTTTGATTTGTGATGTCAGAGTATTAATTCGAGAAGACGTAGTGGTAACCGTGATGTCATTGTTTATCCCTTTATATTTATCATGTTCAAATAAGGTGGAAAAGTTTGGGGGAAGATGTTAAATAAGGTAATTAAATAAAAGGGTTACTATGTGAGCTAAATTGAAGCTCTTGCCCACTCATATTTAAAGCCACCACTTGGTAGACCATCAAGCAGCTTGGCTGTTGCAGGCAGTTCAGGCAGACAGTCATTTGAGTCTGGCATGGTCTCCCAATGGAAACATATTGTTTCCGACCTAAGATAATCTGTGTACGGTTACGGCAATGCAATAAATAATATCCTCTTATCTAAGAGAAGGACTTCTGAGATTTATTTGTGGATCCATCCTCTGTCACAATCTACTGAACAGCCACTTTGAATAGCATAAGGAGGAGGGGTGGTGGCACGCTCAACTGCATCCACAAGTGGTTTTGTACCCAAGCATCACATCGTCTTATGAAAAGATGTCAATCGAGTTGTAACAGGTGGGGTGGTGTCAGAGGCCTATCCTTTAACTCCTATCTGTGCCCCCAATTAGCCCAAAGTAAGTCAGTTGGAGACTAGCCTCCCAACTCAGCAATCAGATCATCATAAGACCATAGGAGCAGAAATTAGGCCATTTGGCCCATCAAGTCTGCTTCACCATTTAATCATGGCTGTTAAGTTTCTTCACCCCATTCTCCTGCTTCCTCCACGTAACCCTTGACCCTGTTGATAATCATGATATTTGATAGTTATGTATCAAAGAAAAAGAGACAGCCTATAAAGTGGCCAAGAGTACTGGGAAATCAGAAGATTGGGAAGGCTACAAAAACAAACAGGATAACAAAGAGAGAAATAAGGAAGGAGAGAATCAAATATGAAAGGTAGGCTAGCCAGTAATATTAGAAATGATAGTAAAAGTTTCTTTCATTACATAAGAAGCAAATGAGAGTGAAAGTAGACATTGGGCCGCTCCAAATTGATGCTGGAAGGCTAGTGATGGGAGATAAGGAAATAGCTGAAGAAGTTAATAAGTATGTTGCATCAGTCTTCACAGTGAAAGACATGACTAATATCCCAATAATTAAGGAGAGTCGGGGGCAGAGTTGAGTATGGTAGGCGTTACAAAAGAGAAAGTGCTAGAAAAGCTAAAAGGTCTAAAAATTGATAAATCTGGCCTCGATGGGCTACATGCTAGAGTTCTGAGTGAGGTGGCTGAAGAAATAGCGGAGGCATTGGTTGTGATCTTTCAAAAGTCACTGGAGTCAGGGAAAGTCCCAGATGATTGGAAAATCGCTGTTTTAACCCCCTTGTTTAAGAAAGGATCAAGACAAAAGATGGAAAATTATAGGCCGATTAGCCTAACCTTGGTTTTTGGTAAAATTCTAGAATCCATCATTAAGGATGAGATTTCTAAATTCTTGGAAGTGCAGGATCGGATTAGAACAAGTCATCATGGATTTAGTAAGGGGAGGTTGTGCCTGACAAACCTGTTAGAATTCTTTGAAGAGTTAACAAGGAGGTTAGACCAGGGAAGCCCAGTGGATGTTATCTATCTAAACTTCCAACAGGCCTTTGATAAGGTGCCTCACAGGAGTTTGCTGAGTAAGGTGAGGGCCCATGGTGTTCGAGGTGAGCTACTGGCATGGATTGAAGATTGGCTGTCTGACAGAAGGCAGAGAGTTGGGATAATAGGCTCTTTTTCGGAATGGCAACTGGTGACAAGTGGTGTCCCGCAGGGTTCAGTGTTGGGGCTGCAGTTGTTCACTTTATATATTAATGATCTGGATGAAGGGACTGGGGGCATTCTGGTGAAGTTTGCCGATGATACGAAGTTAGGTGGACAGGCAGGTAGTACTGAGGAGGTGGGGAGGCTGCAGAAAGATATAGACAGTTTAGGAGAGTGGTCCAGGAAATGGCTGATGAAATTCAGTGGAGCAAATGCGAAGTCTTGCACTTTGGTAAAAAGAATACAGGCATGGACTATTTTCTAAACAGTGAGAAAATTCATAAAGCAGAAGTACAAAGGGATCTGGGAGTGCTAGTCCAGAATTCTCTAAAGGTTAACTTGCAGATTGAGTCCGTGATTAAGAAAGCGAATGTAATGTTGTCATTTATCTCAAGAGGGTTGGAATATAAAAGCAGCGATGTGTTTCTGAGACTTTACAAAGCTCTAGTTAGGCCCCATTTAGAATACTGTGTCCAATTTTAGGCCCCACACCTAAGGAAGGAAATACTGGCACTGGAGCATGTCCAGTGGAGATTCACATGGCTGATCCTTGAAATGGTAGGTTTAACATACGATGAACAGCTGAGGATCCTGGGATAGTATTCATTAGAGTTTAGAAGGTTGAGGGGAGATCTAATAGAAACTTACAAGATAATGCATGGCTTAGAAAGGGTGGATGCTGGGAAGTTGTTTCCGTTAGGCGGGGAGACTAGGACCCGTGGGCACAGCCTTAAAATTAGAGGGGGTCAGTTTAGAATGGAAATGAGATATTTCTTTAGCCAGAGTGGTGGGCCTGTGGAATTCATTGCCATGGTGCCCAGTGGAGACTGGGACGTTAAATGTCTTCAAGGCAGAGATTGATAAATTCTTGATCTCGCAAGGAATTAAGGGCTATGGGGAGAGTGTGGGTAAATGGAGTTGAAATGCCTGTCAGCCATGATTAAATGGCGGAGTGTACTCGATAGGCCGAATGGCCTTACTTCCACGCCTATGTCTTATGGTCTTAGGTTCTTGATTGAGACCATATCTATCTCAGTCTTAAATGTACTCAATGGCCTGGCCTCCACAACCTTCTGTGGCAGTGAATTCCAGAGATTCATGACTCTTTGGCTGAAAAAGTTTCTCCTTATCTCTGTTCTGTAAGGTCTTCCCTTTACTCAAAGGCTGTGTCCTTAGGTCCTAGTGTCTCCTACCAGTAGAAGCATCGTCCCAACATCCACACTGTCCAGTCCATTCAGTATTCTGTAAGTTTCAATTAGATCTCCCTCATTCTTCTAAACTCCAATGAGTATGTTCCCATTATCCTCAAAAGTTCCTCATAAGTTAAGCTTTCCATTCCTGGGACCATTCTTGTGAACCTGCTCCAGGGCCAGTACATTCTTCCTGAGATACGGGGCCCAAAACTGTACATAAAACTCCAAATGTGGCCTGACCAGAGCCTTAGAAGTACATCCCTGCTTTTATCTTCAAGTCCTGTCAAAATTAAAATGTGAAAGTTGCATTTGCCTTCCTAACTACTGACTCAACCTGTGAGTTTACCTTGAGAAACTCCTGGACTACAATTCCCGAGTCTCTTTGCACTTCTGGATTTTCTCCCCATTTAGAAAACAGTCCATGCCTCTATTCTTCTTACCAAAGTGCATGACCTCACACTTTCCCATGTTGTACTCCATCTACCACTTCTTTGTCCAATCACCTAACCTGTCGAAATCCTTTTGCAGCTTCCCCTCCACCTCCTCAATACTACCTGTCCCTCTATCCGACATTGTATCATCACCAATATTGTATCATCACCGTAGATTCTCTGTCAGCAAACTAACAGCCTTTCTAACTTGCAAGAGAGACAAGCAATTGGGTTGGGTGATAAGTTGAGGCCCTCGAGTTGCCATTAATTGACCAGTTAAGAGCTTTAATTAGTGCTGGGTCAAGAAGGTCACCAATGGACATTGTCTCTCAGACATACTCACTGACGTGACAAAAAAAGGGGTGAGTTTCTCTCCAGGACATCATCAATTATTTCTCCTGATCCTTCAGGGAGGTAAAAATCATACCTCATATATCTCAACTGTTTTATATCAAACCCAAAGTCAGATATTTTTTATGGGCAAAATATTCTCTGCAATGATTTTTCTGCAATAATATAACCAGTAATAGCTCTGATAATCATTTGTACCCCCTCACAAAAAATGTTATTATATTGTGTGACAGAAGGGATGACAGTTTTAAAATAATTTGTAATGTACTGTTGATGTTTTTATGTACGTCATAATTATCATGACTGTTCGTTCACTTTTATAGTTTTCTTTTCAAGCTCTTTTTATCTCTGCCTTACGCGTTCCCAAAAGTCCATTGTTTGCTTTTCAGTGGCAGCAAAACATTCTTATTAATTTGAGCAAACCCACTATTATCTTTAACTCTGACTGAAGAATGGATTATTTATGGCTTACTGGCAATTAAAAGGGCTTAGAATACCTCAGGGAAGGTCAATGGGAGCTAGAGGATTTGGAACACAATCCCGAGTTCCCTGGTAAACTAAATTTTTATATATCCAGAAATGAGCCACAGAAAAGCAGACTTGTTTTTGTTTGTGGGTTGAGTAATGGCTGCAGAGAGAATTTAGAACAAGGACCCAGGAAAAAAAAACAAACTTTGGGTTTTGAACGTTTGTTTCTCATTGCTCTGTACTCAAGTTGAGTCCAACTTCCAGGGGTATGGCGTTTGAGTTTTTCATGTTTGCAGATGCATCCCAAACACAAATTAAAGTACTTGTAAATAAAGCAATCTTAAAGTTGCAGTGTTTCAGGATCCAGCAAAACAATTTTTCAATAGTCAAAGGAACATATGACAATTCTCATCAGTTGAACTGAATTCTGGTAAGTTTGAATCAGATCCCAGTATTGCTGGGCAACTTGTCTACATTGTTTTCCTTTACAAAATAAAATTTATTTCAGCGTGGTAAGTTTTTTTTGCTAACAAATTGACGCCCCAGATTTAATCTCACGCAACCACATTTAAGATAATCACAACTGAAATCTTAGCCCAAGGGTGAAACAGATATCCAGTACAGTACAATTCCAATTATCAGGTTTCTAATTATTTGAACAGAGGCATTTTTGTGAATTACATTTACGTCAATCAAACAATTTAACTAGAGTATTTAATATTGACTTCCAGTTAGCTAAACTCAATTACTTGAACTGATTTGCTGTCTCTTGAGTTCTCGGGATAATCTGGAACCTACAGTGCTTAATACAATTTCTGTATACACAACAATATTCTCATATTTAATGTTGCCATTTCAGCTGGCCTTGTGTGAATGGGATTTGAGATATACTAGTTAAACGCTGTTGAGTATATTTAAGAGTCCTCACTCCATGGTGGGCTGTAAATCTAGTACTGGGAGGTGGCTACATTTTTCTTGGATTGTGGTTGAAAATCTCAGCGTAACCCTTAACCAAATCCAAAACACTTAACTGTTATGTTTATGATCCACGCCTGGATTCCTAGAGAAAATAGGACTGCATATTTGTGGGATACCCATTGTCAGTG